>NW_028078644.1:0-519471 GCF_014824575.4 Sturnira hondurensis | reverse complement strand
TGCAGACATCACGGAGCGCACTTGCACCTGAGTCAGGCACAAGAGAACACAAGGTAAACAGAAGCATGAGGCTGCTGCTGGCACAACACGGCGTACTGATCTACAGCCAACTTTATAAGTAGCAAGAGTACATGCTAAAATAGCAATAAAAAGTGTAGTAAATATATAAACCAGTAACTGAGCTGTTCATTACCATGATCAACTATTATATACTGTACATAATTGTACGCACTATATTTTTAAACCACTGGCAGGGCAGTGGGTTTATCGATGTCAGCATCACCACAGGACACAAAATATCTTGTACTACAGCATTAAGACAGCTACGACATTACTGGGCAATAGAAATTTTCAGCTCCATTATGTTATGGGACCATCATCATACATGTGGTTCTTCACTGACCAAAACTTTGTTACGTGGTACATGACTAAAGAGGAAAAAGAAATACACTCAAACTTATCAAAGTCTTAGATTGGAAAAGTCACTATTGCAGCCAGCCAGCCAGCCAGCCAAAGAGCCACTGTCCATCCATCCATTCATCATCCAACTATCTATCCATTCAACCAACAATGAATGAATCCACCCATTCATCCAAACATCTACCTAGCCATTCAATAAACATCTATCTTTACTCTGCTCTGGATTTGTGCCAAGTGCTGTGTCTATAAACACAGGAGAACTTGGGCCTCATTTTTAATGTGAGAAAATATAAAGGTCTTCAGAGGGAGGCAGATAAATAATCAAAATAATGCCACAAAGGTCAAAGGTGCTGGAACAAAAGTGTGTGTTTCATGACACCATGAAGAAAATAATAGAGTAGGATGACAGTGTGTTAAACTTAAGTGCAGAGTAGAGATGACACCTGAGCTAGAGAGGAAGGAGGTACTGGGCAGAAAAAAGGCAGATGGGATGGAGGTGGAAAGTTAGGTCAACGAGCACCAAGGCCTGAACCACCATTGGCCTTTAGAGCAAGGTAAGTGGTAGAAGTTGTCAAAATGTGATGTCAGGATGAGGTCAGGGGTTCAACAGAACCCCATGTAACTAGATGGCAGGCCAGGGCCCATCAGACGATTGTAATCAGGGATGAAATCCAACCTAAATTTAAGTTTTTTTAAAAATTTTGTCAACAGTAGTATAGAGGATGGATATGGAGGTGGTGTATTTTTCAGCCTACGGTCAGGTGTACCTGTTTTCATCAGATATATCTAATGCTTTGGTGCCCTGGTGAACTCCAAAGAGCTCAAAGCCCTGGAGTCAAAGGATCTCAACCAAAGTCCATGCTCTGTCAATTTCTGGTTATGAGATATCAAGCAGTTCATTTAACTAGTTTGAGCCTCAATTTCCTCAACTGTAAAATGAGATAATAACTCACTGTATGAGTTTCTTACAAGGACTGAACAAAATAAATTGTATGACAGTATCTAGTAAACTTCACATAACCAAACAATGTGTTGTTTTGTCCTGAAGGGCATTTTTGTCAAGGTATTATCAAATCAAAATTATAATGATATTTCATGTGTGATGTGTAACATGGCATTTGGAGATAAGAGTGGGTTGTTTGAGGTAGCGAGATGGACCAGATAGAGGAAGGCTGGGCATTAAATTTTAAACAGACCCAGATGACAGGCCATCATTGGGCTATAGGAAAAGGCTAGACATATGAGTCCAAACCAGAAGATCAGGAAGAGAAAAGGCAGAAGCAGGAAGTAAGCACCACAAGCCAATGTCCAAACCAAGTACAAGGTCCAGGTGCCCATCTAGGCAGCAGGAAGCGATGATCAGCCAAGACCCAAGTGGAAATCACAAGGCAAGAGAGCTAAGCCACTAGGGTAGGTTGCATGAAAAGAGTTTGACAACACCTACGAAGACTTGGGTTTGTTTGTTCAATGAACATGTATCTAGTACCAACTACATTTTAGGGTCTAGGAATACAAAGTTAAATAAGTGAAGGAGCTATCAGTCCAATGGGAAAGACAGATAATTCTAGTACAACCTGATAAGAGAAACAATAAGGGGGAAACATGAAGTATCTTTGGAGCAACAGGAGGGGCATCTAATCCAGGCAAGCTTGTGTCAGGGCCAATTCTGGAAAAAGTAATGACTGAGTGGGGGTCTTAAAGAAGGAATCAGAGCTAACCAGGTAAACCAGATGCAGATGGAGGGTGAGGGCACTCCGGGCAACAGAAACAGCGTGATGGATGGCAGGGCAGCAAGAAGTAGGAAATGTAAGCAGTCTACGACGTGCTGAGCCATCAATCAGGGATGACAGGCAGGGCAGGGTAGCTGCAGGTGACAGGAGAGGAAGCTGAGGGCTTGATGAGAAAGCTCCCTGAGCCAGGCTAGGAAAACTGGGCCTTCATCCTACAGGCCGTAGGGAGCCATGGAAACAGGTGATTGATAGAACAAGAAGAGGAATGCTGAAACCAAGTTGCTATGACTGAGGGGACAAAGCGAAGGACTTGGATACAGAGGAAGTGGTGGACCAGGAAGACGCAAAGGAACAAGGCAGGAATCTGCATTAGGAGTTTCCAAAGAAACAGAATATATATTTAAAATTTTATTATAAGAAATTGGCAAAAAAAAAAGAAATTGACTCACATAATTATGGAAACTGAAGAGACACAGACCTGCAGCTTAGAAGCTAGAGACCCAGAAGAGCTGATGGCATCGGTCCAGTCCGTGTCTGACAGCCTGAAAACCAAGAGAACCCATGGTGCAAGTCCCATTTCAGGTCTGAGTCCAAAGGCAGGAGGAGATGGATGTCCTAGCTCAATGACAAGCAAACAGAGTGAACCCTCCCTTACTCCACATTTTGCTCTATCAGGTCTTCGGTGGGTTAGAGGAGACCCATCCACATTGAGGCGGACCATGTGCTCCACCAAGTTCACCAATTCAAATGTTAAACTCATTCAGAAATGTCCTCACAGAAACCCCCAGAATAAGGTTTAACCAAATAGCTGGGTACTCTGTCGCCCAATCACAATGACACATAAAACTTAACTACCACAGAAGCATTGCCAGAATCACGATCACACAACAGAGCAGCTCCGGCTGCTGATGGGCTTGGGTGCTGAACCTCTGTCCTAATATGTGCAATGAGGCCAAATGGGAAGAGGACCAGGGCCTGGGGAGGGAGCAAGGGGTTGGGAGTAGACAACCAAGCTACTGGAAATTGTGATTAAGACATAAATCGATATTTATTGACAGAGAAACACGTCCACTACATAGAGTCATGTGAAAGGACTAATAGGTGGCATTTCACAACATGTGTGAAATGACTTCATTTAAAGGCATGCGTGTGTGTGCTCATGTGGGTGGATGCGTACACACAGAGGAAAGTCTGGAAGAACAAACACAAGTATGTTAATTGCAGGTTTTCTCTGGGTGTTGGAATTTCAGATGACTTTCACTTTCTTCATTATATCTTTCAGAATGACCTTTTTTTAATTGTCACAATGGTCATGGATTACCGTCATAATAAAAAAAATCAATAAAGCTATTTCCGTTTTGGAAAAAAAAACATATTTAAAACTCCAAATGAGAATCTGGCCAAGTCACCCTTGGTTGTCACTCTTGGATGATTCCTCCTTGATCAAGCTCCTTGACAGAGCCCACAGGGTCTCCTGTGCCCTGGCTGCTACTGTGGGAATATTGGCTAGTTATTGGCTCCAGACCACTATTCTGGAGCTCAGTCCATTGAGCTCCCCACCTCACGCTCCGCCACCACTGAGCCAGCACATTGCTGTCTGCCTCTACGGATTGTTAGTTCTCCTTTCCCTCGGCAACTCTCCCCTTCCCCTCCTAATTCTTTTCTCCTCTTCCTAATGACTGATTATTCTCCACAAGACTCGGTCTAGGCATCTCTGCTTCCGGAAGCCGCAGCTTGGTCTCCTCAGTCTGACTCTAGTGTAACTACCCTCTCGGCCGTCTGCCTATTTCTGCTGCGTACCTCTGCCTCAGCACCGCCACGCTGGACTGAGCTTGTCTGTGGGGGGTGTGTCTGTCTTTCTCCACCACGGGGGGGATGATCTCTTTCCTCTCTCTCTCTCTGGGGGCTCTGGCCCATGGCCATACTCAAAATTTGGGGGTGGACTAAACAGATGGATTTTTTTTTTTTTTGGTGATCTGTAAGAACTGGGATCCAGGTTGCAATTTATAGTAACAGTCAACAGTGGGCCAACGAAGACTTAGAAAGGGAAGATGTTTCTACTCTAATTCACAGTAGTAGCCCTCCTCTCCTCTCCTCTCTTTCTTCTCCTGTGTTGTCTCCCGCTTTCCTTTCCTCTTCCCTCTCGCAAGGCTGCACACACCTTCTTCCTTTTATTTCTAGACTGTTTCTCAAATTTGGGGGCACAAAAGAATTGCCTTGGAAGCCTGCTAAATGCAGAACACCAGGCCCTGGCCACAGTCCTGATTTCTTAGGTCAGGAATGAGATCCGAGAATCTGCATCTGGTGTGGTTTTTTTTTTCTCATTTGTAAGGCAAACTGTTTAATCATCTATTCAATTATTCCACAAGCCTTATTCCACAACTGTAAGCCTTCTTACAGTTGAGGAAGTTGAGGCTCAAACTAGTTAAATGAACTGTTTTTTAGTTTTACTTATTAAATTATAATTGACATTTAATGTTATTTTATATTAGTTTTAGGAACACAGAATGGTGGTTAGACATTTATATAATTTACAAAAATGATCCCCTCAATAAGCCTAGTACTCACTTGGTACTATACATAGTTGTTAAAATATTATTTTTTTAAGATTTCATTTTGTTTATTTTTAGGTAGAGGGGAAGGGAGAGAGAACAGGAGGGAAACATCATTGTGCAGTTGCCTCTCGAGCGCCCCCAACTGGGGACCTGGCCTGCAACCCAGGCATGTGCCCTGACTGGGAATCAAACCACTGTTGTTTGGTTCACAGGCTTGCGCTCAATCCACTGAGCTACACCAACCAGGGCTATTTGGTTCTTTAGATTCCACATATAAGTGAAATCATATGGTATCTGCCATTCTCTGTCTGACTTATTTCACTGAGCGTAATACCATCTAGATCCACCCATATTGTCACAAATGCTAAGAATTCAAGGACCTGCATCTTAACACCAGAGGATTTTGATCCCACTTTGAAAAGCACTAACTTACAAAATGCAGGGTTTTTCATTTTCTTTGTCTACTAACATTCTCCAAGGGAGGTGTGAATGGTGTTCCCTACAACAATCTCCATTTCCCCATCACTATTCCTGATCCTGCAAACTCAAATCTAGCTCATTGATTCAGACCTCACGCATGTTCTGCATGGTTTGAGATGTGCGCCGTGGCTAAGTAACATCTTCCCCAGTCTTTCATGCACCTGACTCACAAGCCTGATGACTTTGTCTCATTACTTATGTAAGAACAATAATTATCACCATCATCAAAGCCACAATAACTGCCATATCTTAAGTTCCTACTATGTACCAGACACTGAAAAATACTTTACTAGCATTATCTCATTCAATAAAGCAATTGTATGAGGCAGATACTATCCTATGCCCAGTATCCCAAAGAGGAAGCTGAGATCAGGGAGGTTATACCCAAGGTCATGATCTTGTTAAGTGGTGGACTCATTTGAACCCAAACTGACCTAACTGAAAATTCCATGGTCTACACACGGAGGCTCCCAATTTGTTCTCCTACCAAAGATTTCCAATAATAATAATAATAACAAAATAATAATAATAACAATAATAATAATATACTGCATTACTCTTTCTTTACTTCAAAATTAATTCCATAAGGATCTAAGATTTAAAAATAGAAAGGTGATATGGGGTGGGGGATAAATGATAATGGGAGAAATAAAATAAAAAATAGTTTTAAAGAAGTAAAAAGATGAAACTTAGAACATATCAGAAAACTCACGGGACCCAACAATGTGGATAAAACCCATGGCAGCTTACCACTCTCTGAGCTCTAAATACAACAAAAACTTTGTAAAAGATAGCAGAAACAACTACCTGGAAACTCTAAAAAGTAAACAAAAGCAGAGAGAGAAGGGGAATGAAGACATGGAGCCGCAGGCTGTCCAGGAGTAAGCGTTTCAGGGTCTGCCCCTTTTCCCTTGGGCCTCAGAATGGAAGACAAGCTCAGAAAGATGGAAAATAGACATGTTTCTGCCTCCAGGAGTAGGAAGGAAGGTCCAAGAGAGAATTTAATTGAAGTTCTAGAAAAATAAAGCTGGCTTTGCTTGACAGATCTGAATTTTGAGGCCACAAAATTCACCCTCGCTACAAATGTTTGTCAACTAAACGAATGAACGAATCGTGCTGGGGGTGGGTCAGTGGAATTGTAAAGCTATAAGCTCTTGGTAGAACAGTCTCGGCTATTCCCCAAGAAAGATTAATTGCTAAAAAGAGTGTCTGCTTTCTAGTTCTGGATTGGCCACTTATTATCTGTGGCTCCTTGAGTAGGTTGCAAGGCTCTTTGGGACTCAGTTTTCTTATCTGTAAAATGGGTCTGGTGATACCTGTCCTGCCCTCCTCACAATGTTATCGTGAGAACCAAATGAGGCAACCTACCTGAAGGTACTTTGTATAGGATCGTAATAAGAGCATGTGGATCGCCCCCATTCTGTGACTCAAAAAGCAAGAGAAAAGTAAATGAACTCAGCAATCAGAGTTCTGAGGTACCCTTCCTGCCAACCAAAAGGTTCTTCTAGAATTGGCAGGGAAGAGCAACTCCGTTGCCTCTGGAACCACATCCAGGCTAACTGAAGTCTACCAAGGAGTGCATGGTCAGCATCAGCAGGGCACGCTTCGTTCTCAGGGCACAGACAGATTTCTTCTCATTGTGAAATGGTCTGTCTGCTGTGCAACAACAAATTAAGCTCTGGGTGACTATTCCCGTAAAACATGTCCTGTGCTCAGCACTGCTATTATGGGGTGGATAGACACGGCAATGAATCAATTAAAACTCTGACACACTAAATGGAGCTGGAAGACCTGTTTCACAGGTTTCCCCAGAGGAGAATAATCATGTTGCATTATACGTTGGAATCCGATCACGGCGAGATTTCTGAGTCAAGTTTCTTTACAAGGTGGACTTTAGCTTTTTTAAATCATATGTGAAGGGCTTCTTAAAGGATTACAGCAGTGGATTTTCCATTTGTCCAACAGCATTATGGTGGAGCAAGAGGGATTACCATCGGGCGAGCATCCTTCGGAAAACTGTGAGTTCCCTTTAAAAAGCCATGTAAAGGGAGGGTGAGAATATGGCAATGTTTAAATGTATAGTAGTAAGCAAGTGAAATCAGAGGGATATTACAACTAAATTTCCTCTTTATTTTATAATAGGGTTCTGCCATCAAAAGGGGCAGGCATGGCTTAGGCTCTGTTTTAAAGGAAGTTCTAGAATTTCAAGAAAAGCCTCACCCAGAAAATGAATGAGAGAGTTAACAGTGGAATGTGAATGATGTTTGTGGTTGCACTGCTTACACTGTGCTTCTCTGCCGGCAAGGAGGAAGGTTAATGATAGAAACAGTGCATTTTTCTGGGCTAACTCGGACATCTGTGTAAACCGTCTTCAGCCTCAGTGCCTGAATGACTTCTGTGCCTCAACCTGAATAAATAGAAAAGACTTTGAGGTTCGTGCTGTGTCCTTTCAAAAACGTCACCTACAAATGAGCTGCAGCAGAAATAAAGAAGTGAGGAAGGCCACAGCAAGACAGGCGTCAGCAGTGGTCATTTTGGAGGGATGCGTTATGGCCTGTTGGAGTGATAGGCGTGTCAGGAAATGGTCTGGGGGACACAGCTGACCCCCAAATTCTGCAGGCTAATTCAAAAGCAAAGAACTAGAGAGCAAAGAAAACATGAGGGTGGATTGTAAATGTCACGCTTTCAAGATGTTCCAGGGTGAACGTGGAGGGGAGGGAGAGATAGAACCGAGACTCAGAAAGTAAGGACAAGGCTAGGCCTGCCCGCGGATATGTTCAGCTTCTGTACAGAGCAGGACGTTTTCAGAGGAAATGCTGTCATGTTGCAGGAATCTGTTCAGTTAGGAAAGTTCTGTTCATGAAGTCAACCTGCGACACCTTTTTAAGGAAGAGGAGGCGAGAAGGAGGTTAGGGGATTCCCTTTTTAACTAAGTGCACAAGTCACTGTAATTTTTCACACAGACCTTCTGTTCTTCTCTTGTTTAATTTGCATCTAAATCCTTAAACTTTTCTTCATTGCTTAGAAAAATACTTCTTTGCAGAATATTATGCACGTGTGTAAGTTAATGCTTTCTTAATCTTTGTAGAACAGAGGTCTCTCAGAGCTACCAAGGGGCACTTAAAATGTGCTAGGACCTTGAAGTCTTGGGGTTCTGCCAAGGTCCTTGGGGCTGCAGGGACAGAAGGTGGCCTACATTCTGGTTGGTGCCCTGCCCTGCATTCTGCCCTTGCCCTTAACCCTCTCCCTCCAAAAGCGTACCCCAGCCACACTGGGCTTTCACCTGTGCATTCATATTTTTAAAAAGTTCCCATTGCTTAAAGCAAATGAAGAGCTTGCCTGTCACTAAAGGGTTTAACCTTTTTGTAGAGAGGAATTTAACTCCCCGAGAATTAGAATGAGTTCAAGATAAACCAGCGATAGAAGCCAAGTGTGCAAGTCCCTAGTTCTACCACACCGGTCTTCCTTTCCCTTTGTTCAGAGGAGAGGGAAGGGTCTTCTCTGCCTCACTCACCCACTGCCTCCACTTAGCTCGACACTCATATTCAAAGCCCTCCCATAGCCACCACTTTTTCCTGGAGGTAAAACTGTGTGTAATCTCTGTGTAGTCGATCGAATTCCACAAACTTGCTGAGACTTTCTCTGGCCCTGACCCAGGTCTTGTAGATTCAGGGATGAATGAGATAGACATAACTGCTGCTCTCAGATAGACATATAGTTTGTTTTACTTCAAGGGCATATTATAATTGTACTAAGACAGAAATTCTCTATTGTAGCACTGAAATACAAAAGAAAGGTGGGGGAAAGAGTTGGGTGGTTCCTCAAAACATTAAACATAAAATCACTCTATGTCCTAGCAATTTCGCTCCTAGATATATCCCTCTCAGAAATTGAAAATAGGAATTCAGATAACTATGTGTACACACATGCACCGTTCACAATACTCAAAAGGCAGAAATAATCCAAATGTCAGTAAACGGATGAATGGATAAAGCAAATCACGGTATATCCGTACAATGGAATATTATTCAGACATCAACAGGCAGGGATTCTTAATACTACCACCACTCCGATGAACCTCAAAAATATTACATTACACAGAAGGAGCCCATTTATTATATGATTGCATACAATGATCAGGATATCTGAAATATATCCACAGTGACAGAAAGCAGATCGGTGGTTGCCAGAAGCCAAGGGGAGGGAGGGGGAGGGAGTGACTGCTTAATGGGCACACGTTTTCCTTTTGGGGTGATGAAGATGTTCTGAAACGAGACACTAGGGATGGTCGCACAACATCGCAAGTGCAGTGAATGCCACCTGAAGGTTCCGGTGAAAATGGGATTGTATGTTCTGTGAATAAGCAGAGAGCTCCGAAGAGGCTGGGGGAGAGCCAGGAAGTGACTTACAGAACCACTGAAGCATCAGCGCCTGCAAGCCTGAAAGGTCTTTGGACTTGTTCTGGGAGAGGTGGGATAGCTTATGAGGATTGTTAGGCAGGAGAACGACTTGTTCAGGTCTATGTTTTAGGCTGGACACTTTGAGCAGAGGGCTGACTGCAGTGGGGAGGGCCTGGGTCCGGGGGACCTGGACACTGCTGGCCACTGCTGGCCACTGCTGGCCGCTGCTGGCCCAGTGAGACATCATAAGAATTGCACCAGGGTACAAAATACCTGCCTGGTCATGTTCGGCGGAGTCACTGTAACCATCTCCCACTAAAGCTGGACTCAGAAATAATAGCCGGGGCGCAAAACAACAGCCATAACTCTTTTTAAATCAGTTTCTAAAACAGTATAAGCTCCTATTTCTGCACCAGCTTTGACACCCAACACAGTTCTTAGAGGAAAAGTAACCTGCTCCCTCTTTCTCTGAAGAGTATTCATAAAGATGTGTTTTTGAACAAATACGGAGTCCTTCACCAAGGAAGAAGGCCCGGTGTTAATGAGAGCCAGCCACAGTCCGAATACAAGGTTAGAAAAGGAGCTGTGACCTGAAAGTAATGTCTGTTTCCTGAGTCTCCATCCGGGCCACAGTTGAATGTCAAGAAATGCTGCAACTTTTCAAAAGTAGCCAGTGGAACTAGTTTCTACAGAGAATAAAAATTGGAACGAAACCAGAATGAAAATCTGACCTGCTCCACATTGATCTAAATACTAAATTCAAGGTAACCTGTGGCAACCATGCAAAAGCTATCAAACCAATCTGAGGACGGAATTCAAACGCTCCGGACCTCGTAGTCAGTGTATCGGTCAGTCAGCTACCCAACACTTGTCTTTGTAGAACAGCCGACTGTTCTGAGGAAGACCCCAGAACCGAGGGGTTTCCAGAACTTGGGACACTCAGCACTAACACCAGAACACTTGGGTTCCTGGCTTGCACCTCCACCTCCTCCATAACCCTGTCCAAAATCCCACCTTCAGTGTAAGATCAGGTTCATTTGGACAAGAGGAGTAGGGAAAAGATGGGCAACCTTTGGCATCCGTAATGTGGGAAGAAGTGCATTTGAAGAACAAGGATGCATTTCACATGAGTTCTCAGACCCACAGCTCGGACCTGGGTGTCGTGACAATGGCGTGGCTTTCAGGCAGGCTGCAAGGGAATGTTTTTCACCTTCCAGGTCATTCACTCAACTAACACCTGCTGAGGTCCTCCCATCGACCAGGCCTGGGATCGAGTGTTGGGATCCAGAGGTGAAGATGTGCCAGCCTGGCCCCAACCGACATCCACGGGCTAGAGGCCCTAGTAGAGGAGATGCACAACCCAATCTAACACAATTAATAGTTAGAGCTCCCAGTTCTCACGAGCCAGACATTTATATCCATTATCTGTCATTCCTACAACTATACCTAAAGTAGGTATTATTATCCTCACTCTAAAAGTAAAAAACAAAGTAAAAAGTGAAGCTCAGCCCTGGCCAACATGGCTCAGTTGGTTGTAGCGTTGTCCCTTAACCAAAAGGTTGCAGGTTAGACCCCTGGTCCAAGTGTGGGCACACGTGACTCCCCACCCCCAGACCAGATGTGAAGGATTCCCACCCCACCAGGTGCAGATCCCCAGTCGGGAACGCCCACACCCACGGGAGGCGACCAACTGATGCCTCTCCCATCGATGTATCCCTCTCCCTTCCTCTTTCTCTAAAAGCAATGGAAAAAAGAAGTCCTCAGATGAGGATACATTTTTTTCTAATTGAAGCTCAAAGAACTTGTCCAAAATCACCCAGGAGCAGTGGCAGAGGCAGGCTGTAAGCCAAGGTTTTGAACAAGGTCCCCTTGATTCCAAAAACTCCGCCTACTCTATTCCCAGGACCCTTGCAGCATGATCCGGGTTAAGATCAAAGTCCTTGAGATTTCTGCACTTACTCCAGCTTGTCTGAGCCTTTCGTCAGAGAGCAACTACATCGACACTCTGAATAGGGAACAGAATTGCCAGGGTGTCAACGTTCATGCTAATGACAGGGGCGCGGTGGGGTGGGAAATAGCTGGGTAACTAGCAGATAACTGGAAACTGCTATTAGAGGCGAGATCAAGGTGGCCTACAGAGAAGAAAATACCAGGCTTCGTGACATTGGATTTGGCACTGATACCCTTGAATAAGGCAGCAAAAGCACAAGCAACAAAAAAAAAGAAAATAGACAAATTGGATTGCATCAAAATGAAAAACTGACAAAGTGAAAAGGCAGCCAACAGAATGAGGGGAATATTTTCACGTTACATATCCAATAAGGTATTAATATTCAGAATATATAAAGAACTACTAAAACTCAATGACAAAAAAATAACACCACAATTCAAAAATGAGCAGACACAAATGTCCTATAAGCACATGAAAAATTCTCAACATCATTAAACATTAGGAAAGTGAAAATCAAAACCACAATGGGATATCACTTCACATCCATTAGGCTGGCTATCATCAAAAAAATAAAATGAAAGCAAAAAAGAAAAGAAAAGAACAAGTATTGGCAAGGATGTGGAGAAACTGGAACCCCTGAGCACTGCTGGAAATGCGAAATAGTGCAGCCACTATGGAAAAGAGTAAGGCAGTTCTCGGAACACTGGAAATGGAACCACCTGATGACCCAGCAATTCCAATTCTGGCCATACACCCAAAAGAATCGAAGGCAGGAACCTGAAGAAACATTTGCACACACACACGCATGCTTTACAGCAAGATTATTCACAACAGCCAAAAAGTGGAAGCAACCCAGATGTCCCCTGAAGGATGAATGGGTAAAGAAAATGCAGGATGCACATATAATAGAATATTATTCAGCCTTTAAAAAGGAAGGAAATTCTGGCACATGCTCCAAAATGAATGAACCTTGAAGACGTTAAGTGAAATAAGCCAGTCACAAAGCAACAAATACTGCATAATTCCACTCATATAAGGTACATAGAGTAGGAACATTCACACGGACAGAAAGGAGAACGGTGGATGCCAGCGCACGGGTGGGGGGGCGAAGGACAGGGTCAGGAATGAGAGTTGGTATTTAATGGGTACAAAGCTTCAGTGTGGGAAGAGGAAAAAAATCTGGGCATGGATAGTGGTGATTCTTCCACAACGATGTGAATGTGCTTAACGCCACTAAACTACATACTAAAAATGGTAAATTTTGCTTTGTATATATTTTTAAATGGCATACAGAGCAATGCATCTACAGACCTCAAGTTCCATGTAAAATTCCTTTTAACGGCAGGGAAAAAAGTTTGTAAAAATCCATTAGCTAGAGAGCCATTTCATTGGTGAGGAGTTTCAGTTTTGCAAGATGAAAATAGTCCTACAGATACACGGTGACCGGGGTCTCACAACAGTGTGAATGCATTTGACACTGCTGAGCAATGCACTCAAAAGTAGGTAAGATGGTAAATTTCATATTGTATGTAAATTACAATGAAAACACCAGAAAGGAAGGAGGGGTGCTGTGTACCCACCATAAAATACGAGGAATTTCTGGATGCTAGGAAGCAGATGGAGTTGGACTGCCAGTCAAGTAGGAAGGAAGAAACTTCAGCTTACACCCAGGCACATCTCGGAAATACTGTGGGTTTAGCTGCAGACCACCACAGTGAGGCAAGTCGCAGGCATGCCTCAGCGATACTGCAGGCAGGGTCCGGGGCTACTTCAATAAAGGGAGTATCAAAATAAAGTTTGTCATCATCTTTGTGCTAGCAGAGAGCCTTACATTCCATTTCTTTTAAAAAAAATGCACACCTGTGAAGTGCAATAAAGCAAAGTGCAATAACACAACGAGGTATGCTGGTACTTGCAAGAATCCCTCTGTGAAAAATTGCCGAGGAAAAGAAAGAGTGATTGTCCGGGAAATTAAGTAGGGTGCTCCGTCAGAGTGGGCTTCAGTGTCAGCTGGAGGGCGGGCTCAAGCACAGATCACTGCCCCGCCCCCCCCCACCCCGAGTTTCCGATTGCTGAGGCTTTGCATTTCTGATAAGTCTCCAGGTGGTGCTAATGCTGCTGGTTCAGGGGTTTCGAGTTAAGCACCACTTTGAGAAGTAGCTAGACCTGCTGGCCCTTCCCCCACTTCTCAAGGAGAGACCCCCAGCAGCATCTCTCTCAGGTGCAAGTCCTGAGAATCTGTGGCCCCAGATTTCTACAAAACTCGAGGTTTGGAGACGAGGAATCTCCATCCTGAAGCGACCAGTGCAGAGCCTCCACTGTGACAGGAGGCAGTGACTGGGACCACACCAAACTCCGTCAGAGCTTACCAGGCATCCCCAAACTCAGAGAGAGGAGGAGGCAGCCAAGAATTGCCAAATACTGCAGGAGAAAAGCATCGATGTTAAGAATGAGGATTCATTCAGAAGGAAGTAGAATTAACCAAAGTAAGAGATGCTAAACTACGCACCACTAATACTCTCAGGTAGACTCTATAATAGACACCCACACGCACCAGGAAGGCGGAGGAGAAGAAAAAGAAGGGAAGAAGAGGCTGTTATAAACACACATATATATATATTTGAATATTTTAGGCATTATATATATATGTACATATGTATACATAGTCCATCAATATCAGTAGCATAGATCACTGAATTTTTATATTTGCATACGCCTTTGAAACCACACCCAGACCAAAATAAACACATCCAGCCCCACAGCAGGCTCCCTTCCCTGTCAGTAGCCCCCAAATGTCATCAGCAGTAGGCCCTTGGTCACGCAGGTGTTGGGTATCCTTGAAAAGCCCCTCCAGGTGATGTGCATGGGCAGCCAAGCCTGAGAACTACTTGGCTAAAGACTACATAATTTTGGCAGGTGGGGGGCAGCTTTTCTTAAAATTGTGAACAAGAGACACTGCAGGAAGCTACTAAAAAGGAAAAAATAATCCTACACAACCCTTGCACTCTTTCACAGCAAGCGTCCTCCTTGTCCACAGGCAGACGTATTTTTGCACAACTGTATTCACCGTGGTGATGCAACTTCACTTTTACTCTTGTACTTACCGTTCCCTGTAAACTTCTTGCTGATATCCCTACATGGGGAGGCAGTTTAGGGTAGTGGTCCGGAGTTCGAGTTTTTCAGGTACGCACTGGGCTCTCTGGAAAACTCCGTCAGGTGAGCTAGTCACGTGAACCTTCTGGGGAGGTTCGCGCCAGAAGTCAGGAACAGCGGGGCCTCGGGTTTACCCAGAGGGCTGGCGCTTGTAAAGCTGCAGCCACAGCGCAGACTCCAGGCTTTCCATCAGGGGAACTGTTCACATTGTTGGAATAAGTAGGACTATCCACCCAAAGGGATGACTTTCTAGGTCAGCAAATGTAAACAGACAAAAGGCTGGGAGAGGAGAGAGAGGACCCCCTTCACGCCCAGCTGCAAGGACTCAGGCTCCCTGAGGGAGTGGCGGCTAGCAGAAGTGGCTGTGCGTGTGTGTGTGTGTGTGTGTGTGTGTGTGTGGTAAAGAGCTGGGAGTCTAGGCCTGTGTGGGGTGGAGCTACCACAGTGGAGCACAATTCTGGGGGGTGGAAGGACTCAAGGCGCCTGTTTCAACGGTCGCCCCACAACAGCCGTACAAGCCGTGGAGAATGGAACGTACAGGCCACTGAGCAAATTCTCTTGCCTTCTCCCCTTGAGGCTGGAAAACCAGGCTGACTGCCAGGAGGACTGAGGGAACGTTCCTGGGGGTCCCTGCCTTGTCACGGAAGGTCAGGCCCTGTGGAAGGAAGAAACGCATTCTTGTGTCACAGGACAGGAGTATCGGGCCATTTAATTTGACTGTAAAATATAATAAGAGTAATATAAACGTACAGAGAAGTACTATTCCAGGCACTTCCATTCATTTAACTAAATTAAATCATGTAATCACCATGACAATCTCATGACCCAAGTATTGTTAGCCTCCTTTCACAGAGGCAGAAACAGAGGCATCGGGCAGTTAAGTGCACTTGCCCAAGGTCCCACTGCACATGCTAAGTTCAGAACTGAACACCCAGACACCTTGCTCCTAACCACCAGTGTACCCCAAGCAGGCGAAATGAGACATATTAGTTATATTACAATTAATTTTGAATGGGCTTCATGAAATACCTTTTTTTTGTATTTTTTAAGTTAGTATTTTTTAGTACTTTCTGTTTCTAGCTGCAGTAACCATCTTCATGCATACAGCTTTTCACTTCTGTTTAATGAGTGGCATTACTCAGTCCAAGGAGATAAGCAAGGACGCAGGCGTTGAGGGGCGCCCAACCTGCCTCCCCAGGTGATGGTGTCACCGCCAAGGTGTGAATATACCACTTTCACCATCACCTCCAGTAGCACGGGTGGAAGTCTTTGTGCAAGTTAATACATGTTTATAAAAATATGTTCTTTTAATTATGGTGAATTCTATTTTATTTTAATATTTGATTAAATTTATTTGTTTTATTTTTTATTCTTACTTTTTTAAGATTTAATTTATTTTTATTTTTAAAGAGAGGAAAAGGGAGGGAGGGAAACATCAGTGTGTGGTTGCCTCTCATGGGGCCCCTACAGGGGACCTAGCCTGAAATGCAGGTGTGTGCCCTGACTGGGAACTGAACCTGTGACCTTTTGGTTTGTAACCTGCGTTCAATCCATGGAGCTATACCAGCCAGGGCCTATAAAAATGTTTTTTAATTTAATAGCTACAAAAGTTGGAAATTGGCACCACCAAGCTCTGCTTGTAGGAGTTTCCCTCACTGAAAGCTCCTTCACTCACCTCACCTGAAGTTCAACATTTATCTTCCATCAGGCCAGGCCCTGGACTTCCAAATCATCAGGGACTCTACGAGGTGAAGGGCTCACAGTTTATGCCTTTCATCTACAGCATGCAACGAATGCCACAATATTCTGGCTAGGTTTTCTTTTCCATTTTACCAGTTGGCTTTCCTGCATGAGTTGGAATGACCTTGAAGCCAGGCACGCTGTCCCGTGGTCACTGACATTCGTGCTTCTCTAACTTTATGTGTCTCCAACGTACTTGGAGATCTTGTTAAAATGAAGATTCTGATTCAGTGGGTCAAGGGCAGGGCCTGAGAGGCTAACCCACTCCAGGCGATGCTAATGCTGCTGATCCTGAGACCCTCAGAAGCCTTCATTTCTCAGTTAGACCAACAGGCAGCAAAAAAAAAAAAAAAGCCCAGAGAATCGCCTTCAGAACCTTCTAATGTCAGCTCTGCCCTGGGCAGCCTCCAGGACCCTGGTACAGTCGAGCCCTCTCTGAGCCTCAATGTCCCCATCTGTACAATGAAAGGACCAGACTGGACACGCTCTGCGTCTCTGCTGTGGTTTTCATTTCCAGCTTGGATTTCTTTAGTCCATTTACACTATTTTCACATAACGTTTATTCAACGAACAACATGAGCACCTTTTCCAACACTGGGAAGCAGAGGCTGAACAAAATAGACATCACCTCTGCTTTTGAGAGAGCTCGGGCCTCCCAGGAAAGACAAGCAAGTTAGAGTCAGAAAATAGGAAGAGCACAGGGTGCTATGGGGGCAAATAACAAAGGGATGCCACCCAGACCAATGGGAATCTGAGGAGACTTGCCAAAGGGCATCGGTCCTAAACTGGCCCCTAAGGATGAGAGGCATGACCCAGGGGAAGTTGGATGAGGGAAATGGGCCTGGATTCCGGGCAGAGGGGAAGGCATGGCAAAGGCCCAGGGCCGGAAAGAGAAGCTGAGAGAGGTTCGTGCAGGCAGACCCTGGAGCAGAGTGGTGACAGGGGCAGGAGATGCCACCAAGTCCTGAAGGTTGTGGAGCCTGAGTGCCATGGACTTGGATGTTCTCCTAAGGGCAATGGAAGCTCTTGAAATGCCTAAAAAAATAATCAGAACAGACCTGAATTTTGTGAAGTCATTGTTTTAAAGCCTCAATATGTAGGTTAGACTAGAGGAGACAGATCGGATGAGGAAAGAAACCAGTAAAAAGACTTGCAAGAGTCCAGGTAACAAATAATAAACACCCAGACTGAGGCCATAGCAGTGGGAAACAGGAGTGCTGGGTGTTCAAGACAGGCCTACGAGGTGGAATTGACTGGCCTCACTTGAATGTGGAGGTGGGGTGAGGAGGTATAAAAAAGTACATACATCTTAGTGGTTTACAATAACAAACATTTATTTCTTGCACATGGGTCTGTGGGTCAGTGAGGCTCAATCTAGCTCAATGGGGCTCAACTCCAGGCTACAGGTCTGAGGGGACCCACATCTGTCCCATTCAGGGGCCCAGGCTGAAGGAACAGGAGCCACCTGTGACATGCTGCTCTATCTGTGACACAATGGATGGCAGGAGCCCCAGGAAGAGCAGAAACACAGATGCCTCCTAGCACAACACCACTGGAGTCTCTATGAGGAACAGCCACCCGGCCATTCCTTCGGTTAAAGTAAGACCTGTGAACAAGCCTGAGGTCGGTGGAGTGCGGAACTAGACTCTGCTCTGAGGCAGAGAAGGGAGAATATTTGCTCAGCTGTAATGCAGTCGGCCCCGAGGAATTAAACCCAAGCTCCAGGTAGATGGTGGAGCCATTCACTGAAATAAGGAGCATGTTTAGACAAACATGTGTTTGGATAGGGGTGTGGAGAGAAAGTGGATTCCTTCTACAGACGTACTGCATGGAGTTACCACTAAGACGTTCACACAGAGTGTCAATGAAGCAGTTGGATCAGTGGTCCACAGCTCAGGAGAAAGGTAAGGGCTCCAGATTCATCCATGAGTCATTAGCACAGGCTTGGTCATGAGAAAGGATGAGATCACCCCCAGGAGAATCTGCAGTTGGAAACAGTGCAGACCGAGCACAGGGCACTCAGAAACTTCAAGGAATGGTTCTTGGAAGGAAGGCCTTCAAGAGAGATGGAGTTTCAGCCAAAGACAGAACAAGAACACTGAGTCCTGGAAGCCCAGGGGCAGGAGTATCTCCAGAAAAGGGCAATGGGCGAGAGTGCCAAACACTGGGAAAGTCCAGCGGGTCCAGTGAAGGACACAGATCTCCATAGAGTTGGGCCATCGAGAGCCAGACTCGAAGACAGCAAACAGATGGCTCTCTCTCTCAAAGGAACTCGACCACCTGCCTCCTGCCTCTGCTTCCGGAACAAGGAAGGCCTGAGGAGACGTATCTACCAGTCCTCTCAAATGAGGTTTATGTAAGCCTTTTAGCAAAGTACAACGCACATGCAGAAAGATGCACAAATCGCAAGGGCACCTGAGAGTAACGCTCAGTGCGTTTTCTCAAGATGAACACATCCCAGTGCCTGAGCCCTGAGCAGCACCCCAAAAGCCTTCCTTTTGCCCCCTTCACAAAACCCCTTCACCCACTCCGACTTCAAAGATGCCAGTGTGAGATCAGCTGAGAGCTTGACTGTTCCGAACTCAGCAGCACTTCCCCCCTCACTGCTCCTACCACCCCTACCTTCCTCCAGGGGGCTGGCCGTCTCTTCTGTTTCATTCATTCTTCCCTCCATTCATCAACCATTTAGTAAACTTGAGTCGAGGGCCTCTGTGTCACACACTCTATTAGGGGCCAAGGAGAGAACACAAAGGTGAGCAACATCAGGCCTCACGCTTTAAAAGACAGACATGTCAACAGGCCCATTACCATACAATGCGGGAACTGTAATAACAGAGGCAGTGCTGTGTGTGGGGGTGCAGGGAGTGTGGGCGCGCATGCACTCGGGAACAAGCACTTCAGAAAACAACTGAAATTATGTGGGCAGGATCCGCAGAACTTCTAAGTCTCGGATGGGTTGGAACAGGGTTGGCTTTTGCGATATGTCATGGACTTCTGTGGTTGCTCTTGGTTACTCGCCACTTATTTCAGGCTCAGGTTGCCTTCCAATCTAATAAACCACTCCACTGACAGTGCTGTAACTGGACAGTAGAGGGCGCTAAAACACTGTGCATGGTACACACTGCCTGGTGCTTCCCCATCGGAAAGGAAACATTTTCAAGAAAGCTCTGGAAGGAGATAAATGAAACCCAGACAGGGGAAGAGATGTGCCCAGGATCACAGAGCTGCTCAGCAGCAGAGGAAGCTCATTGCACCAGGCCCATGAAATTTACTCTGTAATGGCCTAAATTTTCCAAAGCTCTAAGTTTGTATAATTTAGGATGCTTCTAGAAACATTCTTTAAAAAAAAAAAGAAGAAGAAGAATCTTTTTTTAAAGAATCTCTTCTTTACTCTTTTTAAAAAAATTAGTGTGCTCGTTTTTGCCATGTGCAGGCATATTTCTCTCTGTAAATGTCTTACAAGCCCAACACTGGGCAGGCCTTTCTCTTTCTTCCCAAACCTGATGTTAGACCTCAGGTTCTGGAAGATGTCTGGGTGTGAACACAAGCGCTGCCTCTTTTTCTCGGTATCCACGTGACCTTGGATACGCATCTTAACCACTTCAAATCCCGGGGCCTGAGCGGTCACATCAGGAGACAAGTACACACAGAGCCTCACAAGGCCGTGGTCAGGACTCAGTGAGTTGGTGCAAAGGAAAAGCTCTGAACAATTCCTGGCAAGAAGTGGCGGGCACTGTGATTCTGAAGCTCCTGGCTGAGCAGCACTGGCCTGCTGCGCCCGGTGCTGTGCCCTGGGTTGAGAAGCCCAGCTGTGTATCCCCCAGTCCTCGGAATCAACAGGTCTGTTTGGTTTCGCATTCCGGCTCTGCCCTGGCACCTACAGGCGGTGTGATCATGAGTAAGTGCCTGACTGCCCTGGGCCACAGTTTCCTCATTCCTCAAATAACACTGATAATTCGCTGCTATTGTTATTACTATATCTTCTAATGCAGCAAGAATTCCTTCAGTTCAACAAATATCTCCTGACACCCTATTATGCCCTAGACCCAGGGCAGGGTACTCAAGAGAAAGAGACAGGTAAAAGCCACGAGCTTGAGGATCTGGTAGTCAATGGGACAGATGCGATAGCGATCATACAAAGTACCAAAGACTATGATGAACACAAGAGAAGGAGCGTTAGTTAGGGAGGTCCAGGGAGTCTTCCTGGAGGAGGTGAAATCTCAGCTGGCTTTTGAGGGATGCATAAGAGTTTGCCAGACTCATCTCTCTTCAAAATCAGTGGAAATAGTTTGTGGAGTCAATGAGCACCAGATGAGGAGTCTTTGGCACATTCCAGCCAGAGCTTTTCTTTCGTTTCAACCTCATGGACCCCAGGCCCATTACTCCATGGGGTCTCCCTCTTTTCTTTCAGACACCCTCTGAGGGCGGCAGGGGTGGTGAATGGGGCCTACTTTAGAAAGCAAGGAGCCTAAACTATGGCAGCAAAGAGAGGGTGGAAGGCCCACAGATCCCTTGGACGGGGGCACCTTGACTAGCACCTGTCCCAGAGGAGCCTTGCACAGCCCGAGGCTCTGCTGACCCCTCTGCCTGCCAGCAGAGCCGCACGAAGATCCCGGCCTCTGTCTCACCTGCTGGGAAGCCGCCCCCAGCACTGGCGTTCACATCTGCGTGACCCTGTGTCTGCCTGAATCGCTCTCGCTCTTTCTCTGCCTGCTCAAATTCCACCCGCCACCTTCTGTGGGAACCTCTGCTGGCTGCCACTCCAGGCCTCCTCTGTGTTACCCTGAGTTACCCCATCATCACCCTATATTCTGGGCCTCTCCCTCCCAATAAGCAGGAACCCTCTGCAGGGTGGTCCTAGGCCCGGATCACTCTTTGTATTCCCAGCTCCTGGCACAGAGCCAGGCTCAGAGGACCTCACTCGGTAAATGTTTGCCAAATTGAGCTGAACAGAATGGAGCACAGAATTTCTGGCTCTTTGCAGGCAATGATTTTGTCCCCCCGTCTTGGCAGGTAGCAGAAGGCACACTCAAAGAGGTCATCGGAGGGAATGTAATGAACAAAAAGATTTGGAGGTCTGGATAGGGTTAAAGGAAATGAAGACAATGATGCACCCAGAGACTAGCTGCTGTGGGGAGCCGTCCCCCTCCGCCTGAGGGGCAAAGGCAGGGAGCTAGTGCAGACCCTGGTGAGAGTCACGGCCAGTGGAGAGGCCCAGCAGGAGCGATGGATGCAGCTAGAGCCAAACCACAGCCTGGCAGGGCAGCCAGACAATCAGAGCCCACCCCTCTCCTCCCATCCAAGTCCTGCTGTTGCCTCCCACCGGCTGAACCCAAACAGAAGCCAGAGATGGAAGGAGCCCAGATGGTGCTGGCCACAGAAGGCAGCTTCCCTAAGTGCAGGGCAGAGTGAGGGAAGGTAGAGAGATCTGCATGGAGGAATGCGGCCCATCCAGCACAAGTGGTTTTCCTAAACGCGGTCCATTTTGCATCCGCGTCAGGACCACTTCAGGGGCTTGGTTCAAAAACAGACTCCTGGGCTCTGGCCTAGACCCACTAAACCAAAATGTCTGGGGTGCCTGGGGATCTGCAGTCTCAGGAAGTTCCCCCAGGTGATTAAAGAAATCACTTGAGGGTCTTCAGAAAGTATGTAATGATGGGGATTCTGAACTTGGTTCATTCATAATTTGAACCTATAGAATCACTTGAGGTCTGGGGGCTGACTACGTTGGTGCTCCATCTATGACTTCCAAAGGACCTGGGGACAACATTCATCCATCCATGCACCCATCCAACATCACTGAGCCTGTGCCAACATCCCAGCCCTGTGTTGGGTTGTGGCAAATGAAGGTGAACAAGGATGCTCTCTGCCTGGGATTTCCTAGAATAACCTCTTAGGTGACACACAGGGATCCTTCTGGGGCTCCAAAAGTCACCCCTACCATGTGGGCATGACTGTTTAGTGCTTCTGCAAGCACCAGCTCTAGGCAGGCAAAGTAACAAACCAAACCCATAATTTCAACCTCAGTCACATGCTAATGACACCCAGATACATCTCTCCTGAGTCTGGGTGTATAGCTGCCTGCAAGACACCCACGTGCAGGCCCCACGGTCCCCCTTGATCCACAAGACTCTAAAGGGACTCACCTTCCATCCCCCACCTCCACAGCTCCCAGCCTCAGCGAAGGGTCTCAACACCTGCCCGTAGTTTAAGCGGAAACCTGGGAGCCATTGTTGCCATCTCTCTCCCCCTCCCTCAGCGACCAGGTCCATCCATGCAGCCTCCTACCTCTCCCGTCCCTTCACGTCGCCTGCATCTTCCCTCTTTTCACTGCAGTCATCTGACAAACTTTCCGGTTGCCAACTCATTGCTGCCAGAGGGATCTTTTAAAAATGCAAAACACGAACGGGTCACTCCCCTGCTTACAGCCTTCAGTGCTCCCCAGGGCCCTCAGGACCTAGTCTAGACTCCTGACTGCAGCACACCGGGTTGCCCCGTGATTCTACCTCATTGCCCACCACTTCTCACCCCCTTCCCTGCCCTTACGCCCTCTCTCACCCTCCTTCTCTGGCCCTTGTGCCCTTGAAAATTTTATGCTTGTTTATCTTCTTCCCAGAATGTTCTTCCCTTCTGTACCTGCCAACTGATCCTTCCCTATCAACTCATCTCAAGTCTCATCTTATCCTTACAATCTTCTGACCCACCAAAATGGATTCGTCTGTGCTTCTTGGGATCGTGTGCTTATTTCTCTGATACATTACATCTCAGCGCCTTGGAATAGTCTATGTGTCTCCCCTGTTACTCTGGGATCTTTATAAAGACGAGAATCAGTGATGCCTGACTCGCCTTTATATCCCAGTGCCCGGCAGAGTGCCTTTCAGTCAAGTGAGTGGGTGAGTGGGGACGTGAACATATCAACTGAACTAGTAACAGTCTCTGGCGTGGAAAGGGTCTTCTTCCAAGGGAGGACCCAGGGCATACTGCCTCGTTGAATTCACCAATTTTGACAGTCCCATCCGGTTCCACAGCTGGTGGAGTACACCACACACTGTCCTGGGCTCTCTGCCAGCCCAGCGTTCAAGGACAGTCTCTGGCCTCAGGACGTCCTGATGGTAGGGGGGACATTGTCTTTGTTAGTCTCTTTCAGGTTGCCAGAAGAAAGACATAGGTTACTTAGATACCGATGTAAATGTCTAGACTAAGAAACTTCCACATGGAAGGGTTTCTTGTGAGGAAGTAGGGGAATATGAGACCCTCCCACCCCCAGCAGCAGCCTAGTCCCTCTGGAACATACCTCCAAAGCAAGGATGTCAAGTAGCTCTCATGGAGGATAGTACTAGAGTTCTTTGTATCTGTCAGCTGTTACCCCGAAAATGCCGTATAACAAACAGCCCTCCAAAACAACACCCATGTATTCACAGGTTGGGTCTACTTCGTATTTTTCTCATTCTTCTGGGCCCAGGCAGGCTACCTGGGGCAGTCCTTTTTGTGGCAGAAGCAATAGGGACAGGCTCAATCACGGCATACTTCAAGCCTCTAATTCCATCCCATCCGCTAACACCCCATCCACCAAAGCAAGTCATGTGGCCATACCCCAAACTGAGCAGAGTGAAGTCTATCTACTTCTAGTGTAAGGAACTTCAAGGTCATGTGGCAAAGAGCATGGATGCAGGCAGGAGAGAAGAACTGAGGCCAATGCAAGCTGCATCATCTCACACTCCCCACTTTTCAGAATTGACATCATCATAAAAGCAGGTATCTATAGCTCCATTTTTTGACTCCTGACATATAAAAATCATAAAATCAAGGACTTCACACTTTCCGCAGAACCTACAGCTATGCATGGCATATAATTGGCACTGACTTATATTTGTTGAATGGACAAATGCCTCTTGCTGCTTCCCCCTCACATACTCACTTCCCAAGAGGTGGCATCTGATTGGATAGGTCTGTTACCATCAAACATGGTACGGACTAAGGAGTTTGAACTTTATTCAGTAAGTGAGTCCTGGGAACCACCGTGAGTTTTCAAGCAGAGGAGTAACTTGCTCAACCATGTGCTTTAGCGACATTAACCTGTTACCAGTGTTCCAAGGGGGAGAAAAATGAGAGGGAGCTGGGAGACCAACGGCCAAGCTACTTGCAAGAGTTCTACTGAGAGCTGAGGCGGTCCTGAGACAGCAGAGGGAGTTTGGGAAGGATGTGAGGAAACGGTGGCAGTACAAGGGAGAGAACACCTCATCCCCTTAGTTGGCAAGAGGGAGGGAAGTCTTGATGCTTGGAACCCAGGCGACTGAGCATGTGGTCAATGGATAAAGAGCAGGCGGAGCTGTTCTCTTAGTCTGGGCTTAGTTCAGTTTGGGGTCTTGCAGAACATCCAGCTGGAGGCATCTAGCTGGCATCCAAGATTCAGAACTAGTCTCAGAAGAGTTTCTCATCAATACCTCAAACCATTCATTTATATCACATTTACATGTATTACACTGTTACACTTACTACATTTATACACAATACCCACTAGGCAAACTCTTCTAAACCTGCTGGATACCCCCACCAGCTAGAGATCAAGATAGCAGCTTGTTGGGAGTTGTTTGATTTTCATAAGTCTCTGCCTGGAGAAGAAGAGGGCAAAGGACATAACAGGAAATCAGATTCACAGAGACACCCGAACACTGCCAGGCTCCAGCACCTTTCTTTCCCTAGAAATTTAACCCCGCCCAAGACATTGAACCCACAAACCTTTATCCATCCCTTCTCTGTACCAGACCCTGTGCCCAAGGCCTGGGGGACCTGGGGATGAACAAGGACACACCCCTGCCCTTGAGGTCAGGGAGGGGGTGAAGACTTATGGATTCAGATAACTACAAGCAAGTAATACAGGGGTGTGGATAAATGTTC
Source organism: Sturnira hondurensis (assembly GCF_014824575.4). NCBI lineage: Eukaryota > Metazoa > Chordata > Mammalia > Chiroptera > Phyllostomidae > Sturnira > Sturnira hondurensis. Next base: position 494,144 of record NW_028078644.1, on the reverse strand, counting down.
CATGGGCATTAAAGACCGGAGCTTGCCCTGGCTGGTGTGGCTCAGCAGATTGAGCGCTGGCCCGCGAACCAAAAGGTTACAGGTTTGATTCCCCATAAGGGCACATGCCTGGGTTGTGGGCCAGGTCCCCAGTTGGAGGGGGTGTGAGAGGCAGCCACTTGATGTATCTCTCATACACCAATGTTTCTCTCCCTCTCTTTCTCCCTCCCTTCCCCTCTCTCTAAAAACAAAAATAAATACTTTTTTTTTAAAAAAACAGGGGCTGGTTGGTTCTGTCTGACTAGAGGGTGGAAGATAGCAACAGACACCAAACATTTGGGAGAGGTCCGGGTGGATGGGAATGGACAGCAATGAAGAACTTTCCCGATATAGTGCCCAGCTGGAGCCAGGGCTGGTGACAGAGGTGGACAAGCATTCGTGTCCTGGAAGAGCTGACACCTGATGGCAGGAAGAGGAGGAGGGAGGCAGAGAAGGAGAGACCAAGGTGATTCAGGACGGAAGTCATGCAGAGCCCTGGGCACCGTGCAAAGGAGCTGCAAATGTGGCCAAGGTTTCTGGTCCTTGAAATATTTACACAGGGGGTCTTGTCAGTCTGAGACCTGCATGGCATAGATACCCTGTCTTAAGAATACAAGATAACTCATAATGAATCCTGATTGGCTGTCTAAAAATAGGTAAAATATTTGAATCCCTTGCATGGCACAGTCATGATCAAACGATGACGAATCACGTGTGTGGTGTTGTCAGTTTCAAAGTTCCATCACACGCCTCGCCTCACTCCGTCCTCACAGCACGAGAGAGGCAGGTGTGACCCGGCGTCCGGTTGACAGATGAGACGTTTCAATTTAGCTGGAGTACCTAACACATGCATCTCACAGTAGTCACGGAAGCCTTTCTTCAAAAAGCCTTAAAGATTAGCCCGGGAACGTCTGGCTAAACAGGTCCATGCCCTCCATTCTCAGGAATGAGAAAAGTGTGTTCGGTTCCCAGTGACTCTCAGAGGATTATATTGCTTGGGCCAGTGCTTTCCAAATGCCCTTCAGTCTGTGCACCAGCTGCACCCAGGAGTTTCTTCATAACACAGATCGTGAGTCTCCACCCCCAAGGCTTTGCACATTCAGTAGGTCAAGGGTAAGGACAAGGAAGTGATACGTACAAGCCTTCCAGGTGATTCTGACGCACAGCCTGCTGAAAATTGGTCCACTGGCCTTTTTCCGTCACTCGGACAACCTGAGGCCCTGACAGTGAACAGGTGCTCCACATGGCACTTGCCACAACATCACCCAGGTGGCTTCGTTGCCGTGCAGTTTCCCAGGCCCGACGCAGACTTGCCAACTCAGAGTCTCCAGAGGTGGGCCCTGGAATCCATATTTCACAAAAGCTCCCAAGATGCCCTTGTTCATTGACTGACGAATACGTCTTACGTTCTTGCTGTGTGATAGACCCCATTCCAGGCATGGGGGCGGAAAGGGGAAGACGCTCTCCTGAACACGCCCACTCACAAGCTCTTCCCTAAGGACACTCACGTCTTGGTTTTCAGCTCAGTGGAAGGCTGCGGTCTGACAGCTCCTGTCTTAAAATATTGCAGGGTTGAGTGAAGGCCATGAAGACCAATAGGAAAGATTGAAATCTCAGAGGATCCCAGCTGGGCCCCGTGGGCCAGGAATGAAAGCAGTGGGGAAATGGGAGGGTGCAAGGCAGGGGCCTCCGCGACAGGAATTTCTGTTGTGAGTCCTCAGTTACCTATTGCTGGCAACAAACCCCTCCCAAGACTTAGTGGCTGAAACCAACCTTGTGTTTTTGTTTTAATTCCCCATGATTCAATGTGTTGGCTTGTGGTTCTGCTGGTCTCCTCAGGGTTCAACAGAGACAAACTGGGACCTGTCTCTATGGTGTCCTTCATGCAGGCTTCCTCGCAGCACGGTGGGCTCAGGGTTCCAAGTGGGCCAGCCCCCAGTGCGCTGGTGCTTCGGGTCGGACCCTGGAAAGTCCCTTCCCTGAGTGTGATCAGCGTAACATTTGTTCACAGTTACTCTGGTGGTCTCTTGATCTTGGGATGCCTTTTGCGTGTCTTCTCACCTTCACCCCTGTGTTCTCCAGTTTAAATTCCCAAATGAGGGAATCCGTTTGACCTTGCTGAGCACGTTCGTGGCTCCTGAGCTTCCTGGCTCCAGGGGATCCCCAGACTCTGCAGAACTACCAGGACGAAAAGGACAACGGGGGGGCTTGTGGGTATATGAGGTTCCGTAGTTAAACCTTCTGTGGGAAAGTGGTGAGATTGCTGTGGTCAGTGCTGTAGCCACGCTGTTGTGCACACATCCTCCTATACAATACCTGGGAGCAAAGTTGGAGTTTTATATGTACTATTGGTTACACAGATTTTTAAAAGATATTTCCTTCTTATTTCCTAAGTGCTGTATGTCTGTCGTAGAAGCCCTGAAAAATACGAAGAAGAAAATTTAAATCACTAGTTGCAATAAACTGACTGGTTGTGCCCCTCTCGCCCCCCCAAATTTATGTTGAAACCTAATCCCTGATTTGGAGGCATTTGGAAGTGGGGCCTTTGGGAGGTGATAGGTCGTGAGAGTGGAGCCTTCGTGAATGAGATTAGAGCCCTTATAAAAAGGCCCCAAAGGAAACTCCCTCACTCGTTCCAGCTTGTGAAGGTAGCTCGATGACTGTCTATGAACCTGGAAGCACGTCCTCACCTATCACTCAGTCTTCCAGCACCTTGATCTTGGACTTCCCAGCCTCCACAAATATAAGAAATAAATGTTCGTTGCTTATAAGCCACCCAGTTTGGGTATTTTATTATAGCAGCCAAACAAACAAAGACGCCAGTCTTTGGGTCATCTTCACCACCATCTAGAAACAACTACTTTTTATATTTTAGTGTACTTTCTGTCGGGCTTTTCAATGCACATAAGTGTGTTTTTCTTTACAAAGTTCTGCTATGAAAACAGCTTTATGTCTTACGCTTTTCATCTAAACTGCATCACTAGCGTTGTCCCAAGTCATTACAAACTCTTTGTAAAATCGCTTTGCGTTATATAATAATCAATGGGACGTACACATTATATATTCATTCAGACCTTTATTTCTTATTTTTAGCAATGATCAACATGCTAAAATTACCCATTTCTGTTCATAAGTCTTTGTCTACATTTGGATTTTTCCAGTAGATTGGATGCACTTTTTTTTTCTTATACAGCCCAGTTTCTAAGATTACTTCACTGTTTCTTAACAAAGAGCTAAAGAGGTATTTTTCCTCCTGGATGGGATGGATGTTTTTCCCTGCTCCCTATGCCAAGGCGGGCTCCGCAGAATGGGCCTATTTCCTCCTGCTTGACAGTCCCTGTCTATCCCCGCTTCCGTTTGGGCGCACAGGACACACGGCTTTTCAGTGACTTCATGTTCCCACGGCCGTCTCATTATCCAAACCATGGAAAACTGGCTTTTGTTTTCATAACTGGCACAGACTGTGTTTGGGTCAGGAACCCAATGTTAACAGCAAAGACTGACCTCCACCCAGGGAACCTGAGAAGAAAGTAGATAACACTGTTGAAAAGTTGTTCCCTCCCATTAACTGGCATTTGAATAATGTACAAATATTATGTACATCTTTTAATGCTGCTGAACCAACTGTAACGGAAAAGAACACACCTCCCTTAGTAAGTGGAGAGACTTGGCCTGAATTGGGCAGATTAATAAGGCAATGCAATTTCAACTGAGTGTCTCACTCATTGCACTCTTAGGAAGTACCAGATTCTGTCTAGGCTCCCAGCATAAGAAGAAAGAATGGGAGAAAATTCACAGTTGAGATAGCAGACTCGCTCAATTGTATATAATGTATTAAGTGTGAATCTATCGGAATCTAAACACAGGAGGAGGGGCCTCTGAGCCGGCCTGGGCCATCGGAGAATGCTGGTTACTCAGGCTGCACAAGACTGAGAGAGGTCTGACGGCTGCCCTCCATGCATGCGTCCTGTAGTTCGAGGATAAGATATTGTCACGGGTGACAATATAAAATCGGGCCCGCTTCCCCGGTGGAGCCTGCATGTGACAGACTGCAATGAAATGGACACCATGGAGACACCAAGAAGGGTTTAGCCCTCCTCTGTTCCCCGGTCGTGTCTACGATGGATTTTACTTGCCCTGTTATTCCTTGTCCTTCTGTCAAAAACTGGATGTCGTGGGCCCCAGAGATGGTTGGGAATTAGCTCACTCAGTACTGCAGGTAGATGACAAAGGGGTGTGCCCCTGACCTGTAGACCTTCTTCCGGCACAGCTGGGTGACGCCCAGGTGTGGAAGGGCAGAGGCCATGTCCTAATTCCTTTAGTTGTTTCTGCATAGAAATGGAGAGTGCAGAGTGATATCTAGTCACAGAATTCATTATACTTTATTTGGGACACCACTCATCCCATTTCTCCTTTATCTGTCTACCTACTTTTATTTCTATCTCTTTTCTATCTACCTATGGGTGGATTAGTCATCAAGCTCTAAAGCAAAATTCCAGAAGGAATTCCAGAGCGACTTCAGATACCACACAGCTCTTCCTGCTCACTGCAGAAAGGGCAGGCATTTTTTCCGAAAGGGCGCAGAGCCCTTTGCGTACCTTGCATAGAAATAATAGTCGTAGCCCATGGCATCGGGAAGATCTCTGGCCCCTTTCAGAGGATTTTCCAAGACCCTACCTACCACCAGGGGCATATACGCTAATAACTAAATGCATGTCCAATGAAGTGAGAAGTAGAAAAGAACAGACCAAATAGACTGGGGTGTGGGGATTAGAGAGCTCATATCCAGCTGGGCTAATCCAGGAAGAAGTTGCTTGTACCTTGAACCTTAACGGATGGGTAGGATTTCAACCGGCAGAGATGGTAGATTGAGTTGTCTCAGGAGGTTGACCTGGGTGGCCTTTATCCTTCACGGGGAAGCAACAAAGAGGTTTGTGCCGGTGTTGAGGCCAGATGAGCGAGGCTGAGCTAGCTGGTAGCACCAAAGGCCAAACAGAGAAGCCTAAGAAGGTGAAGAAATGGGGAGAGAGTACAATTTTTCGATACAATAGCTGGAGAACTTCTGCCCGGAAGGGGCCACTGGGGGTGAAGGAGAGCAATATCTGCGCAGGCCTTGGTGGCCGCTGTCATCCGCTCGGGCGTCTTGGCAGGAAACCAGGGGACGGTCCTCAACCCGTACCCCCTCTGTGAAGATGACACGCTGCTTCTGGCCGAACACAGATCCCTTTAGCTCCACATGTGACTCATGTTTACAGAGGCATCGGGGGACACTCTGTTTGGACTGTGATGCGGTGACGATGTGTGCCATGGAAAAAGTGAGAAGGACGTCCCAGCAGGACGGCAGGGCGCAGTTGAGGAAATCCTGTGGTGTGTCATGCCTGCAACGCTAGAAGGTCACCAGAGCATCGGGCTGGCTGAACAGTGTCTCCGGCTCTTTAAATGTCACCAGGGCTGGAAACACAGTTTTCTCCTGGGATGTGATCAAGTTTCCAGCCTGGCAGGGACGGAATGGTCAGCCAAGCAAGAACAGGTTTCAGATGACGGTCTTTTCATGGCTGGGACTTCCGGTCGAGGACCAGGGAGACAAAGTTCTCCATCTGACCGCTCTGGTCGTTTTGTTGCCAGCTGCGTCGGTAAAGCATCATTCTCGATCCTGAGGTCACTGGAATGATTTTTCTTTCTCTTTTATCCTCATCCAAAGCCCTGTTTCCTGTCCCATCTCTCAGCTACACGCATGCCCAATAGGAGTAAGAGCTCTCGACCTGTGGCTGTTTCTTCCACAGACGTTATACAACTGCTGTGCTCTGCTCGTAGCGACAGCCTTGACTTGTCAGATAACATGGGCTTCGCACTTGGTCAGCAAAACTTAGAGGGAGCCAAGACATAAGACAAAATAATTTTTACAAAACAGTATACGTATACCATTATTCTCTTTCCAGAGAGAATTGACTTCTAAAGAGGTTACACCTCACAGAGCAGATGTAGAACCCTGCCCTGCCCCCCACTTACTCTGTTCTTCTTCCGGAGGCAATGGCCTTTCCAGTCTCCGTTTTGCGTGTACTCTATGCCCTTCAATGTGTTTATTTTAAGGTCTGCCCCTCTTAGCAAACACCACCACCCCTGTGACCACCACCATGACTACCTCCTCTCCAGTGACATGCTCAGCTTGCTCTTGGCCCCAGCAGAGTATAGTCTGATGGACGGAGTCAGAAATTCAAAGAGCAGAGAACCTGACAGCTCTCTGCTAGGGGGTCTCGTTTTTCTGTCGGGCGTGCCCTCCTTCCATCTCCTCTTCTCCTCCCCTCCAGCCCCTTGAAATGTGCACTTTCTTTAAGAAGCTAATGCTTTGGCTCTGAATTCCCATCCATCTAAGCATCAGTACTACACAGAAGACCATGACTATCTCTTGGTAGAAATTCCCATCCTCTTAGTTGAAAACTTGGACTGTGTTCCCGGTGGACCTACATTGGCAACTGTAGGACAGAAGGTATTAAAGCATCAGTGTGCCTAAGACTCCTATAGCACATTATAAAATGTAGGTTCCTGGGTCCCACCATCAGAAATTCAGAAGGTCTGTACTGAGGCCATTTTTCACAAGGACTCTTTCCTTAGTTAAACTTCAAGACATGCTGTTACCTTCAGTATTGTTCCTGACTCTTCCGCCTAGAATCTTCTGTTAAGGACCGTTGAGGGTTTCTTTTATCACTGCTGATTTTTTGAAGCCATGACCTCTGTATAACTACACTCATTGCCTGTTCTCCTTCTCTCTCTCCTCATGTTGATGGTGTGGTTGGGGGGCTCGGCAAACCTATTTTCCCTTTCAGGGAAGGCCATTGCTTGAAAAGGGTCTGCCACAGTATGGGATGCCAACTTTCTTTCTCGGCATTTCTCAGCATTTCTCTTCACTTCTGAAGCCACAGGCATCTATTGATGGGAACATCCTCAATGCATTGAGTTCCCAGAACAGGATCTCAAAGTTGCTAGACTTACATTTCCGTTTTTCAGCATCCCTATGTGGTGGTCTGTGGGTCCATCATGGCCCATTCGGTCTTGTGCTGGAAGAGAGTCTTTGAAACTCAGGTCTGTGTATCCCCGAGGGTTCGCTCAAATGTTCCTGGAGGTCTGAGAGCCCTCTGAGGTCATTGTTTCATGTTATCTTTCTATTTCTATGATAATATTAAAAATATATCTAGAGTCTGGACCACTTGGCTGACTCCCTTATAACAAAAGGCTGCTACATGATTCTGGTTCCCTTATTGAAATCTGCGCTCACTGTCAAGTTGGCATCAAGTGACCATCCGAAGGAGCAGCATTTGAACTTTTGATGTGTCGTCAGGCACATTCGGCAGCTGTTATGTGGGCTTGACTTTTGTCCAGCTCAGGCTGAAAGGCCGAGTCCTTCCTTGGGCTGGCAAAGCGGAGGACGGGAGGGCTTGGGTTCTGGCCCCGGCTAACTCTCTGGCTTCACTCTGCAGCTTTTCCCCTCGCTCCACCAGACCCCTTAATCTAGACATGCTCCCCTAAGGGCCTTGGAACTGGCGATTCCCTCTGCCCAGACTCTTGCCCCAGATATCCGCATGAACGACTCCCTTGTCTCCTTCAGGTCTTTGCTTCAGTGTTTGCTTAAATGATTCAATTTCTCAATCCTATTTAAAATTGCAACTCCCTCCCCCCTCCTCCCTATCATTCTCCCTATCACCCTTAACCCTGGTCTCTTAACGTAAACTGTGATTCATTTATTCATAATGCTTGTTGTTCAGTCTGGCTTGAATGCATACCCACAAGAGCAGAGATTGTTATTTATTTTGGTCACTGATGTCACCCAAACACTTACAGAGCTGCCCGATAGACAGTAGGTGCTTAATAAATGTCTGTTGAATGACTGAATCGACAGCAATCACCTCATCACTGCTTTTGTGCTCACGTTAAATTTAAATTTGTTCATCCGTTTTGCAGTCAGAGAACTCTTCAGCAGTGATAATTTGCGATGGAAAGACATTTTTGTTGCAATGCATAAAACTTTAGGCTTAAACATTGGTGTTTCTCAAAGTGAGACCCATGAAGTCCTGGATTCTCGGGAATGCAGGTTGAGGGACCTAGAAGTCCTGAGCTGGACTAACACTTTTCTTCAGGCTTCTGGTGTGACCACCGGCCATTTCTTCCTCTGCCTCTCCCCTGGGCCAGGAAGAGACATCCCGTTGCCATCTGCCACTGCCGGACAGGCAGGGTGAACTTCTCCCTCTGTGATAAGAACTTCTCACATTTTTGTACAGTTCCAGAGTAGCCATTTTTCCTCTCTTTACATCATTTTCTGCGGTTCATCAACTTTTAAGTTTGTTTCATTGTTCCTGATAACAAAAGAACCACAAATGATCTGGGGAACTATAAAGACATAGTAAGAAAGAGACTTGAAATTCTCCTGATTTCTAAAAGATACCTTCCCCATCTTCTTCCCTCTGTACAGGCAATACTCAGTCACCATTAGTATTTTGGTGCCGTTCTTTCCAGTCTTTTTCCCTATGTGTCTGTATTGAAATATAGGAAGCTACCAACGTTCACCCACTGTAGACCTACAAAAGGACCATTTTATATGGTTTAACCCAGTAATTCATACAGCTGAAGCCATAATAGGCAAGTATTCTTTTCACTTGTCATTATAACAGCACCACTTGCCCACGTATTTACGAATTCCTGAGCCCTTCGTGAGCTTGCATTAACAGCACAAATAATTGATGAGCATTAGCATCTCAGCTGGGAGCCCTGTGCTGTAAATCATTGGAACAGCCCTCCCAGTGACCAGACTTCCTGAGTTTTGATGTGCATGACAATCCTCAGTGATTCTTCCAGCAAACTCTTCCTGTAAATGCCCCCAGCCAATTGCCTGTGTGCTGCACTTGGCACCAGCTCTCTGCCCAAATGGCAGCTTCTGGGAATGCTGCTAATAACTGTGTTCAGCTGCTCATCTGTCGTTCCTCTTAACTTGCATGAATCTGCTCCATTACCAGTGATGCATTTTGGGTTTGTACAATTTCTTCCTTCCCAATGAAAAGACCTGCGTTGGCTTTGTGCATTTGTTATTGTTTCGTGATTTCTGGACCAGGTACAGTCTACAAGCATTATTTAAAAAAAGAGAGCTGAGTTGTTGGGTTTTTTTTTTAAGCTTTTCAGGAGTAGGAGGGCTGCTTTTAGGGCTCTGGCTTTCTCTCCACAAACATCAGACATGTTTTTATTCCCTCCATCACAGCAAAGTCCTGAGGAGTCCATGGACCGTGTGATTCCATTATACTGTGATTCTGCCCCCAAAATGGAAATATGTACTGTCCCATTGCCAGGGGCAGTAATCTGCGGGTCCTGTCTGGACTGGCCCATTATCTGAGACCTGGTAGAGTGGCCCCAATGGGCACTCTATTTGCTACAGATAGGGTTGGGTTCAACCACATACACTAAGAAGATCAAGTGTCCGTCCAAAAAACCCTCTTGCATAAGGTTTGGGAGCTTATGATACAAGGTCAACTGTCATTCTAGGTGCAACAGCTCAACAGGATGGACTTCGTTGTTTTGGCCCCAAGAATAAACTAGTAACAGGAGATTAGAACATTTCAAGGCAACCCATGGCCTGCAAACCCAGCAAAGGGTAGAGAAAAGAAGGCAGAAAAGACACAAAAATGAATACGTGGTTTATTTCATCATCAAAACATGGCAGGCCACGACACAGAGAGGCAGTATTGTAAAACCGAACACGCTGGCTTTGAGGACAGACCAGCTGGTGTTTGGGTCTTGGTGCCCTCACTTCCCAGGTGTGAACAGCTCTTGATGTGTCCCTTCTGTAAAACTGAGGTGAAACACCCACTCCGGAGAGTGACTGCAAGGATTAAGGACAGCGCACGAGTAAAGTATTGATCACACTTGGTTATTATTGTTATTGTTATTTGAATTGCAAAAAACTTTAAGAATTTTTAATTTGATCTTTTAAATTGCTCTAACTGGCAGCGCTACAAGGTGACATTAATAGCTTAAAAAGAAAACCCAACCCCACGAACCCCCAAATCAGACTATTACATATTTCCATATTTCCTTCTAAGTCTTCGTGAATGTGCAGTTTTTATCCTGTGCATTAGTGTTTTCAGCTTTTTTTTCCCTAGCATGGTGTGTAAGTTATCCCCTGTGGCAACATGGTCTAATTGTGTGTAAAAGAGTTATTATTTCAACAAATGTACCATAACCTAGTTAATCATTCCTCTATTTTTAGACACTTATTTGTTTCTGGTTTGAGGGATATTCTTTCTTTTTGTTCCTGTTTCTGTTATGGTCATTTGAAATGCACAAAATATTTAGGACTTTTTTTTCTTAGTTATGGACATTTTTAAAATTTATTTATTTATCTTTAGAGGGGAAGGAGAGAGGGAGAGAAACATCAATGTATGGTTGCCTTTCCCGCCTCCCCTGCTGGGAGTTGGCCTGCAGGGAACTGGCCTGCAACCCAGGCTGTACCCTGACTGGGAATTGAACCGCGATTCTATGGTTCGCAGGCCTGTGCTCAATCCACTGAGCTACGCCAGCCAGGGCCAGTTGTGGACATTTTTTAGTTCGATTTTGAGAACACTGTTTCAACTAATGCCTGTTAACTATGGAGAAAGAAAAGGTAGTTTCAATCTAGTTTCTTATGGAAGGCAAATTAACACAACTCCAAGAAATCGCATGCCCATTTACTGCAGGTTTTTCCTCATATGAGTGCAACATCCATTTATCGTTCCACCCATCCATGGGGCGGGGGGGGGGGGGGGGGGGGGGNGGGGGGGGGGGCGGGGATTGAATGAAATCAACGTGAATATGCAGGAGTCGAACATGTTCATGTCCTTGACTTCCTTCGATCCCCCCACACAGGCCGGATACAAGAAGTAGGTATTCGTATTATTTGAGGCACAGAGAGGTCAAGGTGCATGACCCAGGTCACCCAGCTGCTGGGAGAGGGCAGAGAACGCCTTTCGCAAACTCTGAATTCCCAGCTTTCCCACTGAGCTTCAGAAAAAAAAAATGTCTCCACACCACCACCCCTCGCCTAAGAACGGGTAGGATCGGACTGGGGCTGAAGGAACAGCGGGGTTCCATTGCCGCGGTCGCCTGCTGAGCTAGGTAGCCCCTCCTCGCCGGCGCTCAGGCGCCGCCCGGCTTCGAGCATGCCCAGTGCGCTCCCCGTCCGTCCCACTGGTACCGTCCGAGCGCCCCAGCTCCAGGTTTTTCGGACGACCAGAGGTTGGTGCGGGGCGGGGCGCGGGGCGGGGCGTGGGGCGGGTCTTCTTTCTGGGTCTCCTGGGCTCAGTCGGAATTCCCCGGACACCACTCTTCGCGGCGCGAGGTGCAGTGGAGCTATCACGGACGTGCAACGCAGGGACAGAGATCAAAGTCGGGTACCTGGTGCTGCCGGCGCCCGCCCCATAGCCTTAGGCCTACCGGCCCCCTGGACCTCAGGCATCGAGTCCGGACAGGATGTTTTCAGCCCTCTCTACATCTTTTCATTCACATCTTCATCCAACAGATAGTTTTTGAGCACCCACTGTGTGCCAGGCTCTGCTGTCGAGTGTGGGACATGGTAGCCAAGACAGGCACCATTGCAGTCCCACAGCTGAAATTCCTAAGGTGAATAATACACAATAAAAAGTAAGCAAACTAGAGGAAGTCAGTTATCGACCTCATCTGCTCCGCTGCGCTCCTTGACATTGCCTAATCGGTCCTGCGCCTTAGGGTCTTTGCACTGGCTAACCTCTCTGCGGGAAATGCTCTTTCCAATTTATCTGCGTGGCTGAAATGTCACCTCCTCGGTGTTACCTGATCTGACCATCTCATTGAAAACTGCACTCCCTCCACCCCAATTCTCCTTACCCTGTTTTTCCCTCGTAGAACTTCTCACCTTCCAATATATGATACAGCTTGCTTACTTGTACGTTATTGTCTGTCGCCTGCCTCTCCCCTCAAACTCCACCAGGGGACATGATTTTTGTCCATTTGGTCACCACGCGTAAAGAACCGGAATAGCTGATCAGTAATTATTTGTTGAATGAACTAATGGATAAATAGTGATAAATGTGAAAAAATAAAGCGAGGAAATGGAGACAACAGGAGGAGGGAACTAGTTTAGTACAGTGGTCAGGGAAGACCTCTCTCAGGAGTTCCTTTGTGCGATGAGAAGGTGGCAGCCACGTAAAAAGCTGGGCAAAGACGTCCCACAAAGAGGGAAAGGCGTGTGGAGGCTGGCCAAGTTCTGAGTGTATGTTGGAAGAAGGGTGCTCCTAGAGCTGCAGTAAGGCAGGTGTGAACTGAGGTGGAAGAGAGGAGGTAGGGGGCCCATAAATCTTCGGAAGAAGGTTTACGCCCGGAAGCTTACTAATGGAGGGCGTGAGCACTGGACTGGGAGTCAGCAGGACCCTCGGGGCAAGACTCCTCCGTATTTAGCAGATTTGTTAAGCTGACTGCTTGACTTTCCTAGGTATGAAATCTTTGAGGGCCGGGTACTTAGTAGGTGCCCAATAAATGGTTAGGGGACGAATATGTTCGTGCACGCGCGAGGGGACTCCGTGCTGCCCAGAGCCCGGCCCAAGAGGGCCAGTGGCTGGGAGGCGCGTCCCGATGAGAAAACTCCGGGCGCGGAAGCCCCGCAGGGCAGCCAGGGCGCCCGCCCCCCGCCCAGCGCGCGGGCCCGTCGCGGCCAGCCCGACCGGCGGGAGCCGCCCGCGGGCGGCACTGGGCATGCTCAGACGGCGTCCAGGTCGCGCCGTGAGCGAGCGAGCTCCTGCGCCGCCCGCAAGCGCGACCTACCTGGGCGCTCCGCGCCCCCGGATGCTGCAGGTATGGCCCGGCGCGACCCCAGCGGGCCGGGTGCAAGGCGCAGGCCGACCAGGGTCCGGGGTCGCGCTCGCTCCGCCCCGCCTCCACCCGTTCCCAGGCGCACGGGGAATGCGCGGGCGGGCTGGCGGACGCGGCAGCCCCGGGGTCTCGGCGCCACGTCGGGGCGGGGAGGGGGCGCCCCCGCCGCTCTCACCTGGCGGGGCCAGGCGGGAGCTACAGACCGGGCCGGGTGGGGCTCGCTCTCTGGCGGGTGCTGGGACGCGGCGGCGGCGGGGCGTGGGCGTGCGCTCTGACCCGGGCTTGGGCGGACACGACTGGCGGAACCCGCGCGGCCGGCGGCTCTGGAGGGCCCAGCTGCACAACGACCCCGGCCCCCGGAGGTAGAGGGGCGCACAGCTTGCTATGAGCGAGCCACTCCGGTGGTCAGACCTTCGCCCAGCTCCCAGGGCGAATTCGCCTCTCGGCTTTCAAAGATGGCATTTCCTGGGCCTGGCACGAACTCCAGCGCCAATAAGTCTATCCTGTTCCGCGGGCAATATGGATTGGTTTATCAGGTACCTGCGCGGAGACAGCTGCAGTGAGAGAGTGAATGTGAGCTCCCAGCCACCCCCACCCCGCGCCTGAAATTCCCATTTTCAGCAACCTAAACTTACTGAGAAGTTGCGGTTGCCTTAAAAATTCATAGGAAGTTGAGACAACTTGACACCTGGGTTGTCCGAGGTGGTGGAAAGAACTTGTGACTTGGAAACTGGAGACTTCTGGTCAAGTCGGTCTCCCCCCTTGGCCAGCTGGTGACCTTGAGTGGGTTGTTTAACCTCTCTGATCCTCAGTTTTCTCCCCTGCAAACAGCCGGTAATAATGCTCATCTCACTGGGTTGTTGGGTGGATTAAGTGGGATAAATTATGTGGAGGTGTTTGGCTCTATGCCCGGCACAAAGCAAGCGAGCAGTTGGCGTGATGTGAATTTAATTCGTTTAGAGACCCTCGTGGCTTCCATTTCACCAGGAAATTAGAATTAGGAAAGCATCTTCAGGGTCTAGTGACAGAGTGACAGCCCCTCTCTTTGTGCCCTGGAGAACTTCACTGAAGTCAAGGGCTTTGGAAAAACAATTTAGCTGAATTGTAATTGGAGAGCATCTTTAAAAGCAGTTTCATACATTCAGAAACTCCAGAAGTTGGCAGTTCAGCTGTACTTACAAAAGAGCCGTTTTGTGAGATCTGTCCTGCAAATGTTTAAGCATATGATGCTTGAAAATAAAGCCTAGTTAGGAAGATTTCTGTTCTAAAAAGCTTCTTAACCCAAATTTTAGTAATTATTTAGAGAGGGGTTTCCTTTAAAAAATTGTATTTGTTGATTTTGAGAGAGAAAGAAACATCAATTTGTTGTTCCGCTATGCATTTACTAGTCGATTTTTGTATATACTCCGACCAGGGATCAAACGCACAACCTTGGTGTCTAGGGTGATGCTCTCTCTGAGAACTGAACTACTTGGCCAGGGCCTCCATCAGGGTTTCTTCACCTCTTGGCTGGGGTTAGTTAATTCCTGTCGTGGGGCCTGTCCTATGCATTGTGGGATATTGAGTAACATCCCCCTGTCTCTGGCCCCTAGGTGTCAGTATCAGCCCCTCTCCCTCAGTCGTGCCAACCCAAAACACTTCTAGACATGGCCATATGTCCCCTGAGGGCCGAATATCCTGCCTGGCCTTTTAGATCCACTCCTGCTTTCTGTCATTAGCCTATTGGAGTTTGAGAATTTTGTCTTACGTTTTGACTATAATGATAACCTTTGTATAACCTTACAGAACCGCACAGAGTACATCCACATGCATCAACTCATTTAATTTTTACAACTCCCCCTTGAGGCTGGTGTTATTCCCATTTTACAGACAAGGAAATTAAGGCTTTGAGCCACTGATTACACATTCCGTGGTGTAGGCGGGATATAACGCAGGTCTTCTGGTTCCATGGGCAGGTCTTTTTGTTCTGCATCAAGCCGCCCTTTATTGTAGGAGACCTTCAAATGGATGACTTTCCTGATGATTAAATCAAGATGTAAAGTCGATTGGAAACTGGAAACCTTTCTGAGATTGACTAGTTGAACATTAACAACAGGAGGCTATTATCTGACAGAGTAGGTCGTTCTAGTTAAATATTCTAGTTTATAGTGAGCTCCCATAAATCCCACGTATAGTTAATGGAATACCAATTTGCAGAGAATTAGAGTAGAATAAAATGTGCCTACTACTGTGTATTGATCCTGAGTTGTCTCTGGTGATTTGCTATCTCCTAAAACGGATTCCTATATGCAAATTAGACATTAGCTGGGGAATGTAAAAGGTCAGGTTACTGAAGGCATTTCAGAGTGCCTGAGGCATTCTATTCAGCCAGCATTTATTAATTAAGCTGCTTCTATATGGCAGATGCAGTGCTGGCCAACACACCCCAGCAGAAACAGGGTGCAAGGGGAGACTTCTGTGTAAGGGGAGGGCGGGTCCTGGCCCAAAAGGACTGCTTGGGGCAGAAGAAAGAACCTGAGTTAACCCGGAGTCCAATTCAGGGTCCCACACTGCTTCGACACTCCTGTCTGGCTACAGCAAACTGATTGTCGAGGATGCATTGGGAGATCTCACATATGTTGTTTAACATTTCAGTGTCCTCCCTGTCCTCATTTGGCAGCTAAGGAAACAGGAAAGGTCGTGTGGCTCCCTCCAGAAGCAAGAGGGATGAATTTTGAGCTTTTGAACTGTGGGTCCAGCCTCAGGAGGGATTCCCTATTCCAAGATGGACAATTCACAAGAGAGGCTCATTTGGGGGGACTTGAAGGAACAGGAAGCCCCTCGGGGTTTTCGGCAGGTTGGGAGGGGACCAGCAATTTGTGGTCCCTCCCTCTCTACCCAGAAGAGTGCCAGTTGATCATAATCCCAGCACTCACCTCCCTTCCACCAGACAGTGGTTCCTGGACAGCAGGGCCAGTCCCATCTCTTCTCAGGGTCTGTTTCAGGGGCTGGCATGCCTAAGGCACTCTGCACTTGTCCTGGTGTTGACAGGCTGGTGGGGGCAGGGCAGCCTGCTGGTGTGCTTCCCCAGCCTCAGATCTCCTTACCAACTCTAATAGAGACAGCTCCAGATCTGGTCAGCGTCCACACTGCCCTCGCCTGGGTCCCGGCAACCACAGCCTCTGTTCTCACAGGTATCTCCTTTCATCTGCCTGAGGGGGAACTGAAGGG
This sequence comes from Sturnira hondurensis, assembly GCF_014824575.4. NCBI lineage: Eukaryota > Metazoa > Chordata > Mammalia > Chiroptera > Phyllostomidae > Sturnira > Sturnira hondurensis. The sequence goes on along the minus strand of NW_028078644.1, from coordinate 478,055 downwards.
AGGAGGGCTTGGTAGGCGCCTGGCTGAAATCTGATCTGGTCATGGGTCCCGAACCAGTGATCTTGCATCACGTAGCTTCTGGTTGTGCCTTCAGTGAACACCAGCTGTGAGCACAGATTTAGCAGCAAATTCAGACATTTATTGAGTCTATACTATATGTCAGGCATTAGGGTTAGCGGTGAAATTCGAACCCCTGTTGTGGGAGGATTCATGGTAGAGTTGGGAAGACTGATCTGTGTATGTGATCTGTCTGTCTACCTGTCTATCTGATAACTGCTTTAAAAGAGGATAAAGCCAGATACAGAGAGGCCAGTGGTCTGATGGGCATCAGGGAACATCATAGGGAGTAGCTGGCATTTGATTTCAGCCTTGAAGGTAGAGAGAGATGGTATTCAGAGGGCAGACAGAACAGCAGGTGCAAAGGCTCAGAGGCATGTAGAGACCTTGTGTGTTTCAGGAGCAGCGACTCTTCCCCAGGTCCAGGCTTCTGAGCTTGGTTGATGCAGGACCCCCCTCCTGTAGTTAGGTGCACTCCCATCTCGGGCCTGGCCGCACTCAACCCAGGGGTAAGAGCCGGTTCTCCCCCTTTTCCTCGAATAGGAGCAACGCTTCTAGGTTGTCTTCGAGATATGAGCACCTCCTGCCCAGGATGCCTCTAGTTTCAGTTATTCCACACTGATAAAGCACTTACTGGCTGCCGGGTGCTATTCCTGAGTGCTTTCCAAATATTACCTCACTCATTTAACCTTCATAGCAGCCCTCTGACCGCGCTGCCTCCCTGGGTAGCGGCTGCTGGGTAGGCAGGTAGGGGCAGAGCTCATCTCCCCAGTCTGTGCCCCTCTGCGGGTGATGCTCCGATTGTGGTCCGCCTTCTCCTGGCTCGCCTCACGCTGTGGTGCCAGAGAACAGCGGAGGCTGAGAGTTTTGGCGAAGTGCTGACTGCCGCAGATCTTTCCCCAGCCCCGCTTCCTTCGGGGGGCCTGCAGGGGCTTCCTGGCCGCCCTTTCCCAACCAGAGATTGGGAACTGTGGTCTGAGAAAGAATGTTTGTGTTGCGTTTTTTGTGCAAGAGGAGGCCTGGGAGGTGTTGTTTGGATACTGAGAGAGTGGAATTTTTGAAACATTTCAATGGTTTATGTGGAAAGTTAGGAGAGAGGATTTGAAATTGGGATAGTCCTGGAAAATTCAGGTCCTATGATTTATGGTCAGGATACACAAACTTTTAGTAAATATTTAAGCAGTGTGTTGTTTGGAGTGAATTTTCTGCACCTCAGCCTGTTGGAGCCTCAAGAGGGGATAAACAATACCTTCTGGTCCCAGAATCTGGCGAATTCCCACAAACCCCAATTTCAAGATGGGGTCAGAAAACCGAGGCTCAGAGAGAGGAAGTGATTGTCCGAAGGGCACACCTTGTTCCTAAGTAGGACAGCTAAGATTTGAACCCACGTCTGTCCCTAGACAAGTCATTTAACTGTAAAATGAGACTAACAATAGAACCTGTGTCTTTAAAAAAAAGGATTTATTTATTTTCAGAGAGAGGGGAAGGGAAGGACAAAGAGAGGGAAAGAGACAGCAATGTGGGGTTGCCTCTCACCCCGAGCCAGGGACCTGGCTGAACCCAGGCATGTGTGCTGACTGGGAATCAAACCAGTGACCTTGCTGTTCATAGGCAGGCGCTCAGTCCACTGAGCCACACCAGCCAGGGCAGATCCTGTGTCTTTTAAATTGACTATTTTAAATAAGCTAATGGCCAAAAACCTACTAAGGCAGAACTCGAAACAAAAGGTTCTGCGCCCTTTGTAGTCAGGTGCCTGACCCTGCAGACAAGCACTTTGTCTGGAGTTCAGTGCTGAGAGTCGCGTGGGCGAGTCATGGCCCACTCCCAGGGCAGGGCTGCAGGTCCAAACTCTTAGCGCTAAAGGTATGTTCCACAGGGGCAGGATCCAGGACCAGACAGGGGCCGTGGCCAGCTGGATGCTGTGTGGATGAAAGGCATTGGTCTGCCATTGGGAGTGGGGTGTGAAGACCTGGCCCCTGTATCCCACTTTGCTCAGGTGAGTCAGCCTCAGTGTAGACCTGAGGTTCTCAGTGAGAGGGGCAGCAACCAGCTCTGTCATCCGACTCCTGACCACTGGTGGGCCTGGAGAGGGCGTGGAGACAGCCTGAACCCAGGTCTTGCCCACTTGTTCCCCCCGCCCCCTTCCTTCCCCGATCTGGTGATCGAACTTACACATGGTTTGTTTTAGAAAATTACAATTAAAATGTCAGGGAGAAAACAAAATTGGGTGTGAGAGTCTGAAGCCTTCTTCCCCCCTCCCCAGTTGATGCCTGTTTTGGGGCTTTGCTCCGTGATTGCGGGCGCCTGCCCTCACCTTCCCGGTTAGCCTGCCTGCCAGGAACGCTCATGCCACCAGCGCTGTCTCCTGTTACAGGGCTTCGCACGGTCGCAATTTTGCAGTTAATTAGTATCATTAGTTGTATTATTACCTGTCTCCCCAGTTACACTGTGAACTCCGCAAAGTCTTTCTTTAAAAAAATAATCGTCTCTGAGACTTACTGTTTTCTTTTAATTTTTTATTTTGACCTAATTCAGACTTAGAAAAGTTCCGAGAATAGAACAAAGACCTCCCGTCTGCCCTTCATCCTGATTCCCCAAATGGTACCATTTAATCACCTTTATTTTAGCCGTCTCTCTATGTGTGTATTTTACCTGAGCCATTTAAGGACTAGTTATAGGCTCTTCCTTTCCCCCCAGGTACATCAGCTCATTTCCTTAAAATGATGACATTCTCCTTTATAACTGCAGTACAGTTTTTAGAATCAAGAAATCGGTGTTGATACAGTACTATCTATAGACCTTATTCAGGTATTGCCAGCTGTCTCGATGGTATCCTTTGTGGCAAAGAAAAGCCCAGAGATGGGTTGCATCTGGTTGTCATGTCCCTTTAGTCTCCTTTATACTGGAAAGTCCCTCCGCCTTTCTTTGTCCTTCACGACTGTGAAGTCTTTGCAGAGTGCAGGCCAGTGGTTTTGTAGAATGCCCCTCTATTTATGTCTCTTTGTTTTAACTCTCCATTGGATCCCCATTGCCCCCCGAAGCATCAAATGCACTCAGTAAGTATTTGCCCAATGAGGAGACCATACGATGGAAGGAGCCGGGAGGAAGAAGCTAGTTTCTCCCATTCCCGCTCTTTTCCTTGCTGAAAGATGTTGTCATTAGTTGCAATCACACTGTGTGCAGATTTGAATCTTGCTGTTTTTATAACATAGCTTTCCCCGGAAAAGAGAGACTTCCTCAGGGGATAGTGAGCCTGCTGTCCCTGAAGGTATGCAAGCAGACACTGGGTGGTGGCTTGGCAGGGATGCCGGAGAGGGGACTGGAACATGTGACCAGGCATGGGACTCAGCCGGCATGTCCTTCCCAGCCCCTAGCAGCCTTCTCTAACTGCAGCCCTGACTTTGCAGGCCTGGGCACCCAAGAATGGGATTACTAGAATTTCTTTTCTTTTTTAAAAAATATTTTATTTATTTAGTTTTAGAGAGGAAGGGAAGGAGAGAAGGAGAGAAATATCAATGTATGGTTGCCCCTCGTGAGTCCCCTGCCGGGAACTGGCCTTCAACCCAGGCATGTGCCCTGACTGGGAATCGAACTGCTATCCTGTGGTTCGCAGGCCTGCACTCAATCCACTGAGCTACACCAGCCAGGGTGGATTACTAGAATTTCTCATCTGAACCAGAGCATTCTGAGAATAAAAAGGGCAGCTATTAATAATTGCATCTAATCTGTTAGCCTTGACTGGGACTACCCTAGGCAAATGAGGATGTGTGGTCACTCTACCCAGTGTGACTTGAGGTTGGAGGTCAGTGTAGGGAAATCAGCCCGGAAAACTTTTCCAGCAGGTTTTTACCCTTTCTACCCTTTATTCCTTTAGAGGAATTCCTACCTGGTGGAATCCTCTACCTGGATAAAGACAAAACTAATCTCCGTGGCACTGCCTGCCAGGCCCACGTTCATGGCCCTGGTCCCTCTGTGGTCGCATCCCCCTGGGCCTGCCTTGTTCCTGGTGCACCAGCCTTCTTGCAGCCCTCGCCTTACCTGCTCCTTCCTTCCACGGGACTGTGACAGCCTAAAATGTTACTTGTGCATCCAGGCTGGATGGAGAGGGAAGGACAGGGTCTGTGATAGATGCACAAAGGGGACAAGAAAGCCAGCTGAGCTTCTCGCTGACCAAATTCTAATGGAATGTAAGAGCCAGGGGGTCGGAGTGAGGTGGGGCTGGAGATTAGCATCTCCTTAGACCTCAACTTCCTTTTCCCCCTGTGGCTCACCCTTGCACCCTGTCCTTCCTGCACGAACACCCACGGCCCTCTCCCAGCCCTAGTTCTGAGACCAGGACCAAGTCACTGGCCTTTGGCAGAGTCAGGGAAGCAGGTGTCAACTTGGGACCCAGGCACAAGAGGACGAGCGTTGGATGAGCGGTAGGTGTAGACAGGGCCTTGGATACAGAGAAACCAGGCAGAAGAGCAGCCTCTGGGAATCCCGGTAACAAGGTCAATAGGGAGCCATTTATCAGGAAGCCTGGAGTGGCAGCGTTGAAGGCTCAGGCTCTCTGGTCAGAGGTGGCAAGCTCCAGGGTCCGTGTCATCTGGCACATTAACCCATTTTCTGCCTAGCAACAAATGTAAACCCTGACTTCCTGGGTTAAAGAACCCTGTAGGATGAAAATGCAAAGGTATGTCTTTCTGGGACATCCCAGTCACGTGGACTTCATAAACACGGTCCAGTCCAGTATTTTTATAACTCTACGCATCAGTGGCTGTAATGGAAAAGCCAGTTAGTGAAGGAGAGTTCTAGTTCTTAGAGTGCACGACACTACCACATACTGAACATTGGGAAGGTTCCCTAGCTGTTATATTCTGTTTTACTAGTTAAAACTGTTCTTTTCCACCCTCAGGCTCAGCTGTGTAAAAGCATTTACTTCGAGGTCACTTTTTACAGGACGGAAAGAATCGCAGAGCATCAGAACTGGAAGGGATCTCAGAGCCTTTTCCAGCTCCGTCTTTTTTCAGGTGGGGAAACCGAGGCCCAGAAAAGGGTGCGGCACACCCCAGGGCACACAGGCAATCCCAGAGCAGGGACTGGTACCTGTGTTGTACGGTTTCAGGCCCCCAGATCTCAGGTTTGTTTTCTAGATCTCATTTCAGGAAGTTTATTAGATTATATATTTCTATAATTTTGTTAACATGCTTTGGCGTTTCTCTAACTATAGAAATAAATTGTGTTGGCATTGAAGCAGTCGTGAATTTCCTGCTCTTTTATGTAGAGGCTGCTAGGTTGGGTTTTTTTTTTTTTTTTCATATAAAAAAGATGCTATGTCCTGGCTGTTGGATTTCTGTATTCTATACAAGTGTTTCTCATACTTTGGCACATTGGAATCAGCTGTTAAAACGCAGGCTGCTAGGCCCCGCCCCCAGAGTTTCTGATTCAGTGAGTTTGAATCACACTGCCCGGTGGGGCCTGAAAACGTGCGTTTCTAACAAGCACCCCAGTGATGCTGCTGGCCCAGGGGCCAGGGACTGTGCTTTGAGGTCCGCCGCGCCAGGATTAGTGATAGTTTCAGACAGTGTGACCTGCGCTTTGCAGCCAGTGGGCCTCCCTGTATTCCGTCCTCTCTTGTTACCCCCTGCCCCCAGCCTCCTCCCACCCTGCACCCACCTAACCATTTCCCTCTTTCCAGATCTCCTCCCTGTTGTCCCCACCTCTCCAGATGACCCCAGCGCCTGTGGCCCTGAGACGTCAAGGCCATCCCATGGGAGCCTCTTCACCTTTACCACTCCTTCTTCATTCTCTGGCACCTCTTGCTCCTTTCCTCCAGTCTGAGAAAAGGCGTGTTTCGGGCTCAAGCTTACCTCTCCACTTACCATTAAAGACGGTTGTCCCTTCACCTGAGGGGAAAAAGCTGCTCCAGGCCTACTCCCTTCCCTCTCACTGCCGCGCCTGCTGACAGGTGGTCTGTAGTCACCGAGAAAGCTTTGCTCCGTCCTCTTGACACAGACACACTGTTCAGTTCCCGGTGTTCAGATGTCCTGTACCTATAATGAAAGCCATGCCTTTTTAAAATTGTGCAAACACACACGTATTGTAAAACTCGCTGTGTTGACCAGTTTTAAGTGTGCGGCTTGGTGGCGTTACGTACAAAATGCAGTGCCGCCATCTCCCCGTGCAGCCACTGAACGCTTGTCATCTGGCAAGACAGACCCGTGCCCATGACACACTGACACTCCCCATCCGCCTCCCCCCGAGTCTCTGGCAGCTGCCCTTCTACTGTCTGTCTCTGAATTCAACTGCTGTGGGTACCTCACATAAGAAGAGTCATACAGTATTTGTCTTCTTGTGATTGTCTTATTTCGTGTAGCACGATTGGTGTCCTCCAGGTTCATCCCTGCTGTAGAATGTGTCGGCATTTCCTTCCCTTTGAAGGCGGAATAATGTGCCCTTGAATGTGGATGTCCAGACATCCATGGGCACTTGCTTGGGCTGCCTTCACCTTTTGGCTGCTGCAAATAGTGCCACTGTGAACATAGGTGTAGAGAAAGGGAGTTTTGATTAAAGGGGACTTGGCACGTCAGGTGAGATGTTTAGACATTTGCATAGCAGTTCCAGCTTTGTCTGCCCTTGCATCCGCCAGCCTGCTACCCCCAGGCTTCCCCACTGGCCCCATGGTTAACATCACCTTGCTGTGATGGCCAGGGACCACTCAATTGTCAAGACCATGGCCAGTTGCCCCTTCCTCATGCCAGGGCCTCTGTGATGCAGCCTCCCTCCTGCTTCCCCATCTGCCTTGGCTCATCCTCTGCTCTCTGTTCCCTTTATCCTCTGCTCTTACTGTCCCACACGCTTCCTGGGTGAAGTCACCTGATACCCTCATCAGGGGCTCAGGGGTCTGAGTCTCTAGCCCAGTCATCTCTGGGCAGTTCAGGTCCTGTGTATATCACATCTGAACACCTCCCCAGCTCCTATGCACGTCCAAAAGAGACCTCAGCACCTTCTTCCTTAAACACACCCTCTCCCTGAGTCTTCACCGTGAAATGCCAGGGCCACACCTCACTCACCCCACACCTGCACTGGACAGATCTGCCCGAGAAACCTGTCCTCCAGCCCCCCTCCTTCTCAAACTGGGCTAGTTCCTAAGCGTCTCCCTTTTATTTTCACTTTTGCTTAGTGTCCCCAACAAGGCCCTCACACCTCTACCTCCTTCACATTGCTACCAGAGAGTGTCCCCTACAAAAATGCCTAAGATCACTTCATTCTCTGCCAAGTCCATACGACCTGGCTCCATCTGGCCTTGCTTTCCCCCATCTCCACCCAAGTCCCCACACACGGAACGCACTCAGCCAGGGCTTCCCTAGTTTGGTGTGCAAATGCAGATTCCGGTTCCAGGGCTCTCACCAGCTCCCAGGTGGTGCTGAGGCTCAGACCACGTGCTGCTTAGCCAGTCTCTAGGTCTGCATTTCACAAATCAGGTTCTGCCAATGTGTTTTCAGCCTATAGATAATGCAGGAATTAAAACATTTTTGTGTTATAGTAACGTTTCTTTTTTTTAAGATTTTATTTATTTATCTTTAGAGAGGAAGGGAAGGAGAGAGGAGAGAAATATCAATGTATGGTTGCTTCTCGTGAGTCCCCTGCTGGGAACTGGCCTGCAACTCAGGCATGTGCCCTGACTGGGAATCAAACTGCAATCATGTGGTTCGCAGGCCCGTGCTCAATCCACTGAGCTACACCAGCCAGGGCACGTTTCTTGTTTTCTACAAAGTTAGTCTTAAAATTTTCAGTCATAAGGGCAGATTCGCTGTTGCAGTGATTATATGCTACTAAAAGGCATTTTTCCCAGGCTAAGGAAGGCTTCGACTTCTTTGGAATTTCCATGTAGGTCCAGGTGCACAAATGTATGGCGGCGAGGGGGCCATGAGACTGGTTTCCCTTTAGAGGGGTATGAACTCAGGGCCAGGGCTCCCTCCTGTGAGCTTCTCCAGGGCAGACGCGTCTGTTATTCTGCTCCATGCCCCAGAGCCCGGCCAGGCCTCCTCTGGCTGTTGTCTGAAGGGGAGGGCGAGTCTGGGCTTCCTTAGGGGGTGAGTGTGGAAGCACGATTTGGTGTGGGAACACTGGGTTGGAGGGGGACCCCCTGTCTATCCTCTGGGGAAGGTGCTGCCAATCACGGGAAAGGAGGGAAGGGTTCCTGGCAGCTGGGCTTTGCTGGGGGCCACGTGAGGCCATTTGGTGACTACAGCTGAGGCTTTGCTGTGGAGGTTCCGGGCTGCAGCCTGCAAGAGCAGGTGGGGCCAATGTGTATGGGAGGCTCAGAGAAGCAGGTCCCCAGTTGTGACGAATCAGGTTCGTGGGGGTGAGGGGATGGTGGATGTCAGGGGAGGATGTTGCGGCTTCTAACCGGACTGCTCCAGGAGCTTCCTCTCCTGCCCCCCCCTCCCCCGCCCCCGGCAGGTCTGAGCTCTTTTTTCAGCCTGTCACTGAAGAGGTTCTCAGTCTGGCCTCCGCCCACCTGTCCCATTGTTCTGAGCTACTTTCCCTCATTTCTTGGTCCCAGTCCAGGGACTGCTCCCCACATGAAACGCAGACAAACTTCCTCAGCTCTTCACCGCCTCGTAGAGAATTCTCTACGAGGTGGCAGCGCTTCTACTTAACCTCTTGGTGCAGGTTGTAAGCCTGGGGTCATCTGACCCCACCCCCCATGAACTCTGTGACCCCAGTTTCCTCATCTTTATACCTGGAGTGACAAGTATGTCACCCTCACTAGGGAAGGTTGCATGATGACAAGGACTTCTGGTGGCATATGGCCATCAGGAGGCGCTAGTTGCTGGTCACTACCTGCCACCTGTCCTCAAAGTAAGCTTGATGGAGGGCCATCGTGGGCACGTGTCCACAGGTGGAGTCCGCAGGTGGAGCCCAAGGTCCCTGCGGGGGAGAGAGCTGTCATTTGTGTGTGCTGCCCTGGGCAGGCGGGCTGCGAGGGTGGGGTGGTTGGGAGGTGAAGGTCAAGGGAGCTGAGGAAGAGGATGTGGAGCCAGAGGCCTAGGGGAGTTGACTAGGGGGGTGCAGAGCAGAGCCCCTCAAACTTTAATGCACATGCGAGGTGACTCAGATTCCGTAGGTCTGGGGCGAGGGCTGAGATGTTGCGTTTTTAACCTGTTGCGTTTTCAACCTGATGCCGATGCTGCTGGCTCAGAGCTGCACTTTCAATGGCATCGGCCCAGAGCGTGAGTTTTGCTGGGCAGGCTCCTGGGGCAGAGAGTGCAGAAAGAGCAACAGAAACACCACTGCACAGCTTTGCTCCCGGCTCCACGGAGGTGCATTAAAGTGGCAGGTGCTCCCAGGCACCTGGAGCCTGGTGGGTTAGATTGGCATCAGATGATGGATAATGGTGGGTGGGGCAGTATCGACCCCCTGAGGGCTTTGGGGTAAGTGTTGGGTGATTGGATTTTGCTGTGTGGTGCTCCACCTGCAAGGTCTAGCTTTTCCATTAGAATCCCCCCCCCCCAAGCTATCTCAGGCTGAGTCCCTGTCACAGCCCAGACAAGGCCCCAGCAGCCAATGGCACACGCTTGTCTTCATTGCGCTCACCACACTGAAAGGCGAGTATCCATGCGTCTCTCTGACAAGCCTGTGAGTTCCCAGAGGACAGGGACCTGAGGTGGCCTCTTCCCTCAGGACCCCAGCGCCTGCCATGGAGCCTGGCTGTAGCTGGTGCTCATTAAATGCCCGAGGAGTCAGAGAGAGGGGCAGATACCGAGTGTTCCTGGGGGAGGAAGGTGTAAAGCCCTGTGACTAAAAGCACCAAGAGCCAAGCACTGAGTTGGGGTGCCTGGGAAGGTGTCGGTGTGGATGGGGGAAGATGGTTTAAGGAGTCAGTGGGGCCTCAGGTGAAAATGCTGAGAAAGACTCCGGGAGGTGGAGTGGGGGCTGTGGAGGGGTGAGTGCTGGGGTGGGGTTGGGCGTCAGGTTTGAGGGACGGTACTGGGCCGTGTGTTCCCTGAAGGAGTGGAGGGTTCCACCGGGGAATGGGGATATCCGTCAAGAAACCACTGTGGTGGCCCAAGGCCCGAGGGCAAAGCGATTTCAGGAGAGGACAGGTGCCCACAGTTAGGCAGATGGAGAAGTTCAGCTTCGCAAGGCTGGGAGGGGGAGCCAGCAGGTTGGGGCCCAGAGCGTGGCGGTGCTTGGAGCACAATCCTAGCCGTTAGTTAGCGTGTGGAACCTCAGCCTCAGACGCCCTGTGAGGTGGGGTCAGCTGCATTTCCCTGCAGAGGAAGTGAATTCTCAAAGAGGCTCAGTGACTGGCCCAGAGCCACAGGGCTCAGGAGTGCAGGGGTCCGGCCTGGCCTGGGGGGTGTGGGCCAGGAGAGCGTCCAGTGGGTGGGGCATCCCAGCCTGGGACTGGATTTCTCAGGAAGGATGGTTGCAGACCTTGTGATGACTTCTCTTGTCAGGGCTGTGGTGGGGTTGGGAGGCCTGCTGGCCTCCAGGGCTGGGGAGGGGGGCGCTGGAGGGAGAGGAAGTAGGGTTGCCACGGCAGAATTGGGGGGGGAGGCAGCCGCGAATGAGGGGACAGCGGTGTAAGCAGATACACCCCCTGGCACCAGTGAAGCACCAGGTGCCCTGGCTTCCAGTAAAGCAGGACCTCACTTTAGGAAGTTTTGTTAGTTTGAGTTTCTTAATGCATTATTGCTCACAGATAATTTAGAAAATACGGAAAGGCGGGAAGAATAGAAAAACTAACAATTCTACTTTACAGTCTTGTAAGTTCCCTTACCTTTATGTCATAGATGTGGACATACTGCAGACACAGTTTTATAACCAGCCTTTTAAATTTACGGTTCGAGTCATTTTCCACGTCACTATGATGTCTGCACGGACATCCTGTGGCTGTTTTGTAACTTACTGTACTGGCCCCCTAAAGGTGGAAATGTGCCTTTTTGGTTGTAATTTTCAATGTTACAAATGTCTCTGGGAGGAGGATCTTTGCAAGGAAAAGGAAAACCGACAGGTCCCTAGGAATGGAACTACCAGGTCAGACCACCTTCCGGCCGAGCTGGAGAGATACGCTGGCCGGATCTCGGACACGCCTTCTCGAAGTGCCAGTGTGAGTCAGCCCTGTGCGCATTAGCTGTTCGCTCACTCATCGTGTGTGCAGTTTGCAAGCCTTGATTAAGTGCCGGTGTGGGGAGAGACTCCGTTCTCTGTGGCCAGGTCAGTGGAGCTGCCAGCATCTGGGCCACACGGGGGTGGGTAGGAGTCTCTGATCACCCACAATGTCCCAGGTGCCCGGGGCCACCTGTGGGCCCCTCTGTCACACTCAGTGACAGGGTGAGTACTGAGAGTGGTGTCCCCCGTTTTGTCCTTTCCACCCGTGCGTTCCTCAGATACTAACCGCACATCTCATGCTTGCTAGGCACCACTCCAGTCGTTAGGGTTACAGCAGTTAAGAAGTCCCTGCCTTCAAGGAATTTCACTTTAGTATTGGGAGGTAGGGACAAGGGAATTGGGAGGAGGAGGGTGGTAAACTGGTGGGTGATTAAGTCTGGTGGTGACAGGGGCTAAGGAGAAGAATAGAGTAGGGGAGGTAAGGAGTGTCGGGGAGGCCTCCCCGAGGTAGAATCTGGGCAGACTCCAGAAGAAAGTGGGGGAGCGGGAGGGCCAGCTGGAGGATGTCTGAGGGAAGGCTGGTCCATGCAGAGGAACAGGTGTGAACACCTGAGGTGGGAACCAGCTGAGTGCAACCCGAGAACAGGAAATGGGGCAGCGTGGTGGGTGCAGAGAGAGCAGGTGAGCTGCCGCGTGAGGAGGGCAGGAGGCGATCTAGGACCCAGGGATCGTTTTTTCTGTTCAGAGGTTTTGGAACTGGACAGCCATTCCTACCGTTTGAAGGAATTCAGCCTAATCTCTTAGCGGTTTGTTGCTTATCTGTAGTGGGTGGTCACTGAGGCCTGCATTTGGGCGTGAGGCCCGGGGTTTGGGAAGTCAGTGCCTCCAGGGGCCCTTGAGGGTGCCCCTCTGGGCACTGAGGGGCTTGAGCTGGGACACTGGTGAGGCTGTGCTGAGCTTTCCAGGGCTGGGCCCTCTGCCCTGTCAGCTAAGCAGGCTGGTTAGATCTTGGGTCATTTTCGTTTAACTGATAACATTGTGTGAATACAGTTGTTGCTGTAGATTTAGTTCTCAACATGTTTAGGTATTGGATTTACTACTTTGTTGCGAACAAGAGTCCTTCAGCCAGTTGTGGGTGGTCTTGTAGTTGGGGGTGGGGGTGGAGGGTATGCGCTCAGCTGTCCGTTTATCTCACTTACTGAGCACTAGGCACTGGGATGGCTGCTACGTACTCCACGGCGGTGGTTTTTAAAAGACCCAGACCCTGGCTTCACGAAGGCCATGATCTAGTGCCAGCCGGCTCTGCTGGAGAATCGTGGAGGGGAAGGGACCCTGGTCAGAAAAGACAGGGTGGTCCCTACCTCACACCATATACAAAAATCAACCCCAAATGGATCCATGACCTACGTCCAAACTGAAGCCATAAAACCCTCACTGGAACAACTGGGGTAAATCTTCACGATCAGGGTTTAGCAACAGGTTCTTGCGAATGACACCAAAGGCACGAAAGAGAAATAAATAAATTAGGCTCATCGAAATTCAGAACTTTTGTGCATCAAAGGACATTATCAAGAAAGTGAAAAGACAACCTACAGAGTAGGAGAAAATGTTTGTGAATCATATATCTGATAATGGTTTAACATTCAGAATAACACAGAGACCGCCTATGACTCAACACCCCAAATTAAGATAAACAACCCAACTTAAAAAGTGGGCAGAGGACTTGAATAGCTATTTCTTTGAAGACCTACACATGGCCAATAAGCACTTGAAAAGATGCTCAACATCCCTAGTCACTAGGGGAATGCAAATTTAGAAAATACAGAGAGGTGGAAAGAACAGAAAAACTAACAATTCTGTGTTAAAACCAGAGTAATGTATCACTTCACACCTAGGGTGATGGTCATCAAAGAATGGGGAAAAGTATTGGTGACGGTGTGGAGACGGCCCCTCTTAACATCGCTGGTGGGACTGTAAGGTGACGCAGCTTCCGTAGAAAAGTAGGGCGGGTCCTCGAAAAGTGTTAACGTAGAACCACCATGTGGTCCAACAGCTCGCCTGGGTACAGGCCCAAACAGGCTTGCACGGCGGCGTGCGTTGCAGCACTGTTCACTGGCCAGCGGGGGCAGCGAGCCAGGTGTCCAATGGATGGACAGCAAAAGGTGATCTATCCATGCCACGGCGTGTTCTTTGTCCTTAGAAGGGAGTGAAGTCCTGACACACGCTACAGCGTGGGTGCACCTTGGAGACATTAAGCTAAGGGAAACAAGCCAGATACAAAAGGACAAATACTGTGTTGTCCCACTTACAAGAAATACCTAGAATAGGCAAATTCACAGACAGGGAAAGTAGAGGTTGCCGGAGGCGGGGGGGTGGGAGGGAACGAGAAGTTATTGCTTAATGGGTACAGAGTTCCTGTTTGGAGTGATAAAAGAGTTTGGGATGTAGATAGTGGTGATGGTTGCACAACATTGTGAGTGTAACTGAAGCCGATGAATTGTACACTTACAAGTGGTTAAAATGTGATCTCTCTTACCGCGATGAAAAAGACCAGAGCGGGCAGTGTTCAGTGTCTGCCAGGAGATCGACTGTTAGGGGCCACAGGGGCCCCGCTCGGAGCCAGGCCTCCTCAGCCACGGTCCTTGCAGGCTTTCGCCAGTTCTGTCCCCGTGGGGGAGTCACGACGATGAGACGTGTCAAGTGTCATGTGTCACGGCAGATGCTCAGAGATGCTTTTCCATTCCCTTCAGTTTCGCCCTTCCCCGTGTAAAAAGGTGATTCCTCCTGGTAGAAAAGACAGAAAACAGTAAGTCCAGTGGTTTTGCCCCCGGCAGCGGTTACCTACTCATCTGTTTTGCCTTTTCCCTCCAGGCGGTGACCTACCCCACCCCCTCGGCCCCGTCTTCATCTTCGGTGCTTTCGCCCTAAAGCAGGCCTCCTCTGGGCCTCACTTAACCACTTCATGGGTTGGCGTTTGTGCATGCCCTGGGTCCCATGCCCCTCCCCTCTCTGGGCTTCCTGTGGGTTCTCTGCAAGTCTGATAAGCCCCACTCATCAGAAGCCTTGCAAATACCCCGCCATGGCTGTGATCCCATTGGGCAGGAGATTGTCAAACTGTGACCACCAAGGCCAGTGAAGTGTTTGAACTGCATGGACAAATGTTTGACCGTGGGGGAGTGGGACAGGGTGGGCTGTGTGACTGTAGAGACAGTACAAAGACAACTTTCTAAAAATCACCGCAAACAAACAAGACAGTGCTGCCATTTTTATCTGGCAGGAATGCAGCCGAGTGTGCCCCATGCGGCCGCTGGTCTGCGGGCTCCCCTCTCCTTTCTCCCTGCAGGGTCAGTCACCCTCTGGGGGTCCCAGCCAGCTTGTTTCTCCACTGCTGTGGAGGGGCGTCCTGCACTGCACCTCCTGCAACAGGTCGAAAGACCCTGAAGGTCTAGAGGCTGTGAGGCTGTCCTGGGTCCTCCCGGAGACCTAGGTTCCTGCCACACCCAGGATGTGCCCCAGTTTATCAGTTCCCCCACCCCCTGTCTGTCATGAGATCCTTGGGTGAGAGCCAGCACATCTGCCCTGAAGGTGAGCTGGAGAGAGTCTGGTTGAGCTCAAGTTCATTGAGAAGCCCGCCCCCCCACGGGGTGCAGTGCACCTGGGCCTCTTTCAGGAGCCCTTGCAGTTCTTCGGTCCCCGGATGCTGGTGCCGCAGAAGGAAGGGGCCTGGTGCTGGAGGGAGGGCTCTGAGCTGGTCACGGGGTAGGAGCGGCCTCAGGAAGGGAGGTGGCCCACTCCTGCTCTCCCGCCACTAATAATTAACCTAGGGGTGGCCGCCTGTGCAGCTGGAAGGGCCTTCACATGTCCCATGCCCTCACTCCAGCCCACACCTGTTGCCACGGTGAGAGGAAGTCACGCACTGCGTTCCCCATTTTAACTATTCTGAAATTGGTGTTTTGCAATCTGAAATACCTGTTAAACCAGTTGTCACCTTAGAACGGAGGGAATATGGTAATAAATACCTAACCCGTTACTCGGGTATCTGAAGTTGCAGAATCAATTAGGGGGAAAAACAGCTTCCTGGACCATTTCTTCCCTAAGAGGAAATTTACCAGCACCGTGAGCTGTGGGAAGTGTTTATGAAGATTATCTCAAAGGGTAAGGACATACTTTTAGTCAGTAAATTAGATATAATAGTGATCAAGTGGGGCCTTTTGCCCTCAGTGAATCACCTATAATTCACCTCCGTCCCAGTAACGGGAGCCAGTGGACTCCCTGGGCAGGTATATGATGCCCTGCATTGTGCTGAGGGTCATGACCTTATGCGGAGGTCGACTGTGTGCCTGGAGCACGGCTGTCGAGTCTCACCTACCAGTCTGTGAAATGGGAAGAGCAAGGCTGCCCTTGGCAGGATGCTCCTCACGGCAGGAAGCCTGGGAGTGGGGACAGGCCAGAGAGCAGGGGCGGGGTGGGCGGAACTGGCGGTGATAATATGGAGTCAGTGCTCACGGTAGCTGGTATGGAGGAAGTGGGCCCAGCCCTTTGCTAGGTTAGGAGCAAGGTCACTGCTCCCTAAAAGGATTTACAGATGAGTACATGGAAGCTTAGAAAGTGAATTTGTTGCCTTGAGTAGTGTAGCTCCATCGGTTGGGGCATCATCTCGTAAAACAAAGGGCCACGTGTTTGATTCCAGGTCAAGGCACATGTCTGGGTTGCAGGTTCAGTCCCCCGCTGGGGCCCTTAGAAGAGGCAAACCAATCGATGTTTCTCATATCCGTGTTTCTCTCCCTCTTTCTCTCTCCCCTTTCTAAAATCAGTAAGCATGTCCTTGAGCAAGGATTTTTTAAAAAGAAAGGGAGGAAGTGGACTTGTCCACGGTCACACAGCTGGGAGTGGCAGAGCAGAGACTGGAACCCCGGTCGGGTTTACTTCTCAGGCCTCCAACTGGCCCTGGTGTCAGTTGGCCTTTATGGAGACCCCAGGCAGCTTCCAGGCGGTGGTGTTCCTGGTCTGAGTCACGGTGGCCCCTGGAAATCAAGAAATGGCTTACATCTGTTTGTTGTGTGGTCCCAGCACGTGGAAGGCTTCCGTGCAAATGAATGCGTCCATAGCAGCAACAAGAGATATTTTCGTTCAATGATTCCTGAATACTGTTATCCTGATTAGTGTTATTTGCACAGCTTGATACCTCTTTCTTAGAGTTAATGTAGTTTCCTTTCATTCATTTCCTGAGCCCCTCTCACTGAGACCTAAAGCCCTGGAAATCTGACTAGGCTGCCTAAAAATACACTTTATCTGGGTTTCTAGAGGCGCTGGCTGGGTTTCTGTACCTGACAGAACCTGAGATGGCCCTCAGATTAAAACCTTACAGGCAGAGGGTTTTAAAGCTGGGAAGAGCCGTAGAGGCTCGAAGCTGGGAAACCCAGCAGAAAAATGATGGAGTTGTGACTTCCCAGGGCACTCGGCTGATCCCAACAGAGAGCGTGATGCCCTGTGGGGGAGGAGTTGGAAGGTGTTTTTCTGTATTTCCTTGAGATTAAATTATGGCGAGGGCTGCTGGTGGTGAGGATTGGGTTTCCCTGGCCAGGCTGCCACTGGCTTCAAGCTCCTTGGCAGGAACAGCGCTGGCGGGACGGTCCGGTTGTGAGATTCCAGGCTCTTGGCTGGGATGCGTGGCGATTAGCGCATCTCACATCTCTCAAAGTGACTTTAGCTGTTTTCTGAAGGCTTCGGCTGCTCTGAGCTGCACAGGGGTGGGGACTGGAGCCTAAGATAGAAATATCAGGGGCTGACACCCAAATGGGCGTGTCCCTTTCCTGAGGGCAAATATTAGCACAGTGTTTTTGTAAAGTTTATGCAACTTGATTCATGTCCCTGTAGAGTAAATTTATTCCATCCTGTTTTCCAGTTTGTTTGGGCCCAGTAGATCTACTCAGAGGAGAATGAAAAGACTTTAATAGTCTTTTAGGTAGAAACGGCTCCGTGTAAACCCATCCCATCGTCTATATTTGAGCTTTGTGCATTGCTTTTAGTGTGTTCACGTTATTTTGTATCCCTTGTGCCACCGTTTAATGGGCCATTTAATTTTTCCCCCAGGATTGAGGTGGGAGGTATCTGTTTAGAATTATTTCCCGGGAGAATTCCGTGTAAGAAAATCCCATTTTGAGTAGTGCTGTTCTGAGTAGGACTTACATGTACGGAAATTTAACTCTGGCACTGTTGAAACAAGTCATAATAGAATCTTGGTCCTGGAAGCTCAAAGTTCATCTGTCCTACCCTTCCAGTTTTATTGAGCTTCTCTGCATGGTTACCTCTAGTGATGGGAAGCTCCCTCTCTACCAAGGCTGCAGCAATATGGGGACAGCCTTGGCTGTTCAAAAACTGTTCCTTCTGTTTCGCTTCCTCTTCCACCCCTTGGAACTTTGGGGTCTAAGATAATCAATCTAATGATTGTAGTAAGCATAAATACCCTTGATTGGTTCCTGCTAGGTGCCAGTTAATTTGCATAGGTATTATCTTCAGTGCGTAAAGCAAGTTTGGAAAGCCAAAACAAAAATTCCCCCTTTTATAGGTAAGGAAACCGAGTCTCAGAGAGGGCGAGCAATCTCTGTAAGTTTGCACAGCTAGGGAGTGTCCAGGCTGGGCTTCCAGTGTGTGTCTCTTCCAGGTTCCATCCCTGCTGACCGTCCCACAGCCTCACGCCTTACCCTAGTTCCTGTTCTGTGTCACAACCCCTTGGGTTTTTGAAGACCCTTCAAAATCTCTTCCCTGAGATTTCCCCAGGATTTCTGTAATTCCTCAGACACTCCAAAGAAATGTGTTTCCATGGAGTTTCCTAATGTCCGTGCGTTTCTCCTCCTGTCCCTTGCACACGTTTGCACATGCCCTTTCTGGACTGCTGCTTCTACCTGGCTCATTTCCCTTTATCCCACAAAATGCCTCATGGAGCTTTTGTGAACTGGCCTGCATTCCACCCCACCTCGGCTAGGACCCTTCTCCTGTTCCCCTGGCTCATGGGCTTTCATTCCCTGCACACAGCAGGTGCTCAGGAAATGTGCTAACGAAGACTGAAATAAGCACAAACAAGATCGATGGGTCTGTGAAACTGTAGTCCTGCAGCGGGGAGGGGGGGGGGGATTTGGCCCGTTGCTTGGAGGCTGTTGGGATAGGCCGCCTGCTGCCGGGTCCTGGAAGTCCGCATCCTCGGTGTGGTTTGGTCCCATTCCTCCTCGGCCTGGCGTGTGTCTCCTCCTTCTCCCAGGAGGCAGGCTTGCTGGCCTCTAAAGTTTCCAGGTTCACCGAGTTGGCAGCTAATGGGACTTTACCAGGCGCCGTTCAAAAGACATCTTTGAGGGAGGCCGAGTCATAGCCTTTGTCACTTCTGTGCAGTCCATGCAACAATGCAAGCCACCAGAGCGTCCGCGCGCATACTGAGAGGATGTCGGGGGAGACGTGCAAGGGGTTAGCTCTGCAGCGCAGTAACTTTTTCTTAACCGTTAAAAACAGAACAAAACCCTTCTAAAAATCTTATTAAAAAGATCTCATGAGCCCTGGCTGGTGTAGCTCAGTGGATTGAGTGAGGGCCTGTGAACCAGACGATCACGGTTCAATTCCCAGTCAGGGCACACACCTGGGTTGCAGGCCAGTTCCAGGCAGGGGCCAGTTCCCAGCAGGGGATGCACAAGAAGCAGCCATACATTGATGTTTCTCTTCCTCTCTCCTTCCCTTCCCCTCTAAAGATAAATAAATAAAATATTTTTAAAAAAACATCTCATGAAAGTGGTGTTAAAAGTTAGGAGAGTGGTCACCTGTAGGGAGAAGAGTCATGTTTGGGAAGGGCCCTGAGGAGTCCTGCCAGTCTTCTGGACTGGCTTTTAGAATTTCTTAGAATTTCTGCTTCTTCCCTGTGTGTGATACTTGGAGAAAAAGGGCAGGGGGCAGGGGAGGAGATGATGACTTCTTGTACTCACAATTTTCATGTGAGTTGTCTGATCTCTTTGGAAGCAGACTGTGTGGTTAAGTCAGCTCACTCCTCATCCCAACCCTGAAAGCTCAGCTCATGGAACATAAGAGGCTGGTTTCTCTTTATAGCAACATTACCTCTTTCCCCAAACTGCCTGCGACTCCCACGGCATTCCTTGTCTTGCCCTTCAGGCAGCGCGGGGCGACTTCTTGTTACCCTCCCAGTATCAAGTATAACTTTTATTTTGTTAGTTTTGCGAGTGTCATGGTGTCGAACCTATAAATAAACCCAACTCCATAATAAGAAAACTATTTGACATTTTGAAGTTGTAGGAGACCAAGGACGCTAACAACAGGTCTCTCTTGGAATAAATGAATCCTACAAATGAATTACTCCACCCTGCCTCCCCGGGGGCTGCAGTTGGAGATCCACTCCCTGAACAAATTACAGGATCTGTAATCTGAGGGACAGACGTTTTGATGCCAGGCTTGTGCTGCTGGGGTATTGGGATTGACGGCTGCAAAATCATTTGAGTGCTGAGCTGTGCCATTAAAGTGACTGAGCATTTCCCCCCCTTTGGTGGAGGACAGTACGGAGCCAGAGTTAAAGCCCTTCATACATGCATTTTCATAAACAAAAGGTATCAAGTACTTTTATATGTGCGTACCCAAATTAAAAATAAATGTGGCGCATCAATATTTCCGTTGTTAGTCGGGATTACAGAGTTCATGAGCAAGCTTTAACCTTTAAAGATGTTGTTTAAAAATTAATTTTGTGGTTTATAGACTCAGGACAAATTAGTTGGTTGGCCCTCATGTCGAATGAGAAATAAATACGAAAATACCTGCCTTAATGATATTTTTCTAATTTAGGAAGTGTTCAGTAGTGATGTTTACATTATAAGCTAGTTTTTAAACTAAGTGTTTTTATCTTTGTTATGCAGTGTTATACGTTGGAAATTTTAAAAAAGCCAAATAAGCGGAAAAAATGGCAGAAGGAAGTATTGATAAGTTTATGGAAATTTTAGTCATGAGGAAAATTAAATTTCCTGTACCAGATTGTATGGCAATTTGCTTATTAGCTGCACATAATTTAAAATTAATAAAGTAAAATAGCATTTATGGAAGTGCCTTCTAAGTTATAGGGGCATTTCACAAATGAAAGCTAAAATCACTGATTTTTCATTCTTTGGGCTGAGCTTCATTAACCACATTTGCAAAGCCTAATAAGTCATACACAATGCACACATCTCTTTGCCTTTGCTTCCCTTGCTTATGACAACTGCAGTTGGCTCGCCCACTTCTGAGAAAGTGTGCGTAACAGGCACTGTGGTCTCTTTTTATAACTTGAATATTATGAATCGTTAAGAATTGCTGTCTGTGAAAGACCTGGACTAATTCGAAGGAACAAGCCAAGTCATTCCGGTTATATAACATGAAGTGAGAGAATCCTTCCGAACTGCTGTTGCTTCCCGTCGCTCCCTTCCTCTCCATCATGCCGGCGGTGCTAATCCAGGCACTGACATATAGACTGGAAAGGCTGTTGCCGCGACGCCGTGGGAAGCGCTCTGCCAGGACCCAGTGCTAAGCTGTAGAAACTCTGTTTAGCTCTGGGATCGACTGGTAATACAGGCAGGAAAGCTGACCTAGAGGGCTGACCTCCCGAAGCCCCTGGCGGTAGGCGTAGACGGTCAAAACCAGAAGGAGCCCTGGAGATCATCTGGCTGACTGTCTTCCGCCACAGGGTGCTTTAGACCCTCCGCTTCTGAGTCCCCTGGGGATACTTGTTACAAATGCAACTTCTGTGTGACAGCGGAAGCAAGGCACCGTCCCGGGTTGGAGTCCGGGTCAGGAGGAAAGAAGTAAAAGACATCATCAGAGCCATGTGTAAGATCGTAATATGGACGTGTGTTACTTGAGCACTTTGTCAATGTGAAATTGCCTCAGTGCAAAGACTGTACTGTGGGCACAACATGTCCTTGTCCTCGGCAGATACATGCTAAGATATTCAGCAGCAAAGGGGCATGATACTTCCAGTTTTCAGGTGTTCAGTTAGAAGCCTGGGTGGGGGTGCAGGTGAGAGGGAGAAAAGCTTAAGTGGCAGAGTGTTAACAGCTGAGTCCAGGCCAAGGCTGGGAGGGAGTTCTGTTTGCAGATTTTCTGAGGGCTCCAAATTTTTTTTTAAGTTTGAAAATGCAGTTTCCTCCGTCCTTACTAAACCCAAATCTCTGTGGGTGGTGCCAAAAATCTGTATTTTAACAAGCTCCCCAGGTGATTCTTAAGTACACCTAAGTTGTATTTAGGTCTCTGGTTGAAAAGAACGTCTCATTTGAATCACTCTCTCTCTCTCTTAACTTAGTGAAGCACGCATTCTTACACTTGGATCTAATCTTAATCTAGCGCTTGATAAATGATCAGTCCTCATCCAGATATTTGTGAGTCGTATCTTTAGAAGGAAATACCCCACTCACCTAGAGAAAAACCTAAGGAACACTCAGGCCTGGCCCTAGAACAGACCAGAGCTAGAGGCTGCCCCACGTGAGGGGTAGGCAACAATCCGGAAGTGTGGCCCATGTTTTCCCCTTGGCGTGCAGTCGGTCATGAGGGATTATGAGGCTTGGTTTGCCCCCCGGAGGTGTGGTTAACCCACGAAGCAGCCCAGCCAGGGTGTGTTTACGGTGAAAAGGAGGAAGTGGTATTGGTGTGTTGTTAGCAGCTAGAAAATAAGACATTTACTATTACATACGGGTGTCTGACGAGAAGCACACTTGAGTTGATGAGTCGCCCGTCTAGCGTGGCTGGTTGCACATGAGTGTTTGTTTGTTTTCTGTGCCAGACGTGTCCCTCTCCAGTGGGTCAGGTCTCTGCTGGGGCTCCTAAGTTCCCAAAGAAAAAGAGCTCTTCTGAGTTCACTAGGGAAGGAGAGTTAGGGAAAGGGAGGAGGGAATTGAGTCATGGGGAAGGCATTATATATTGTTGAGAGGTTTATTTCTGTTTATTTTAAAAAAATTTAAGCTGGCCTGATAAGGGAGCAAAGCTGTCCATATTTCCTTTGAAGAAGGAAGTCAGGGTGGAAGGTGGTGTGTTTTCCTCTCATGACCGCTAGGTGGCACCATTGGCCCAGGTCAGCTTGATGATTCAGGTAGAGTTATGTGTGTGGTTCACCTGTGCCCTTTACTCACAAATTAGGTGTTTATAAATCAGGACTCTTTGCTTTCTTTCATTTTTATATGGCCCTTGCACTTGAGCAAAGGAGTCTAAGTTCTTCTTTTTAAAGGGTATTAAATAACCATAACACTTTCTTTTAAAACGATCAACATTGAGTTGAGTTGCTTTCTTTCGCTAATGGAGAAGAGTGTGCTCGCCTCTCTTCTTTGTGTCTGTGGTCATGGACTTGGGAAAGAACATAGTTCCCCAGATTAGCACGTAGACCCTTAGGAAAGAAAGCATCACCTCTTCCCAGTCTGGGCTCCAGGGCCAATGCGGAGCCCAGAGGCGACCGTGGTTAAACCTTGTTACCCACCCCTGAGCCCGAGGGCTCTGGTGTGTCACGTGCCCAGGGCTTGGCGGTCTGTGGCTGCACGCTGTTGCCGCTGCTGCTGCCGCCGGGTTCACTGAGTTTGTCGAGAAGCTCAAACATATCTCTCATACCTGTAGCAACTCTCTCTTAACTTCAGCAAGTTGTCTTTATTAAAACAAATACAATTTTAAGAAACAGAACATTACACATTGGTTAGGTATTTGAAGTCAGACTTCCCTACAAAATACAGAACCTGCAGTCTGCACTTGAGGGCCTTGAAAGCTTGGTATTATTAATAGAGTGCCTTTTATTAAGTACCTAAAATATGTCCCCCGTTGTGTGGGCACTTCCCACGTGCTAATCCTCACACTCGCTGTACCTACTGGGCTTCTCCTGTGCCCAGAGTGAGATGTGGCCTATTCCTGCATTTTGCAAGTAGAGTCTTTGGAAAAAACTGTAGTCTCAGTAGAAAACCTCTGTTGTTAAGAGTATGGAACAGATTCTAAAGCTATAACCATTTGATTTTTTAAAAAACATGCAGAGGACCGGCTTGGCTGCCATGTTGTGAAATGCATCGGCCACAGCTGTAACCACTTGTGGTCGAGAGGCCCGAGTGTTCCTGGTTGGGCTGTGGCTTTGTTTAGAGTTGAGAGGCTTATAGAGGAAGCCATAGAAACCCCGAGTTCCCCAATTGCTGTGGTTCAGGAAACGGGGCAGTCAGTCAGCATCCATTGTTCTGCCTGGATTGTTTAAGATTTCATTTCCAGACAGCCTGCAAACGCTTCATGGCTTGATTATGTGCTTATTATCAGGCTTCCTCTTTTCAAAATTTGCTTTAGAAACAATTGTGGGAAGTTTGTGCAACTATCATGAAATACCTAGCTGTGATGTTGTCATTAAGTTCTAAGGCCTTTATGTAACAGAGATTGATGTGAGGAGGAAAAAATGCGTCTCTTCTGGGTTGCCGGTCTGTGGTATTTTGTCAGCGGGCTACATGGTGGTGCCGGAAAGCACCATTAACTGTGGTGACGTTCAGAGACCCACTGGTACCCACACAGGTGTTCCAGTTTGAAATCGACTTTGTTTTTTTTCCCTGTCCAGTGCCATGGTGTGATTAGGTCTCTGTGTCAGCTGTGCTGAGGACCTGCCTGACTCCCCCAGGGGTCCCCAGAGCACGGCTCAGATTCTGTGGAGCCTGTGGTCTAAGCCCCACCCTCCGGAGCACAGCCTGGAGGTGCCCCAAACATGGACTCCTCCAGCCCTCGAGTGCCCACCCTCCCTTTGAGAGCTTCCCAAAGAGAAGGCCATGGTGGGCCACACCCCAGGTGCTGAGTCACCATCTGCTCCTGGGGCCTGGACAGGCGTGTCTTTGAAAAGCTCCCCCCAGTGACTCTCCCGTGTACCTCCCACTAACTCTTCCCAGTGTGTCCTTTTTAAAAAGTTATAGCCACCTGAAGTTCTTAGACAAGGACTAAATGGTAATGAACTTGACATTTTAAATTCAGTATGGTTGAGGCATTAGGGAACAAACTTGTTTGTTGTCTTGATAACTTTGGGTATTATTCACAAAATGCATTCCCGCTTCTGATGACATTTTCATTGGAAATGGCAAGGTGGAGGTAGCAGGGTGGGTGGAATGTTATAAGCTTCAGGACAAATTTCCTTCCACTGCCAGTCCCAGGAATTTATATGATGACGTCGGCGATGACGAGATTCCCTGTTCCTTCCCCTGGAGCTCCTTAAACAGGATGGGGGATCACTGCACCCTTCTTTCTCTCTCGGATGCATCTCCTCCACAGCTCTCCTCTCCTGTGTTTTCGCTTCCTGCAGCTGCGCCTCTGTTGCTCCCTGGGGCTTGGTTCTGCCTTGTCCTCATCCCTTTCTTGCTAATGATTCCCGAGTCTGGCCCTTCCCTGGCTTGGGGTGCCGCTTGTCCAGGTATGTGTGGCCTGCCCTCACAGCATGGACCCCAGATCAGCTTCAGTGTCACCTGGGAGACCAAGAAACGCAGGCTTTAGGGCTCCACCCCGCCTGCGTGGATCCAAGTGTATATCTTAAGATCCCCAAGCCAAGGCATCCAGGTGCATGCCACCGTGTGAGGGCACTGGTGCCCGGGGCATCGCCCTCCCATCCTTCTGCCTGCCTGCTCTCTCTAATGCAAGTTTGTCTGTCATGACGGACTGCTCTTTTTCCACACTATTAATCTGGGCTTTGTGTTTCATTTCTTTTTGCCTGCCATTCATTGATTCATTCAGAAACTCACGGACTGCTTCCCAGAGCTAAGTGTTGGGGCTACAGGGAGCAAAACCAGACCTGGTTCCTACCCTCATGAAACTTACCCGAAGTGAGAGAAGCAGCTGTTAACTAATCACATTATTACTTATAAATGTGAAATTATGGGGAGCACTTCACAGAAGAGCGCCTAGAACACAGCTGGGTGGTTAGGGACTCTGGGGAGGCTTCCCTGAGGAGGTGACACCGTGCTGAGCACCAAGGTGTGGGCAGAAGTTGAACAAAAAGCAGGGATAGCTTTCCAGGCAGAAGGAACAGCATGCGTGAAGGCCCAGTTCACGATAGAAACCTTGCAGAGAATTAATGAAAAGGAACATTGCATTGCTCTTGAGTCCTTCATCTTTATCCCCTCCTCTGCCCGACCTTACCAGATTGACACCCTCATTCCTTGAGCTGGCCTCCATCCTCGGCTTCCTACCTGCACGATGCGGCCGTGTGCCCAGCTGCACACTGTTCAGGTTGTGAGTCTACCACTCACAATTGCGTTTCCTAGTTGGGCCACTTCCCTTGTTGTTTCCTGACTGTACCACGGTCAGGGCCTAACCTTGCCACTAATCCCCTGTGCATCCATGTATTCTCAAGTAAACTCGATATCGAAATATGCAACACATACACAGAGGTGTGCTCAAACCGTGTTCTCAAAGTGAAGACCGCAGTCTCATTAGCTCCCAGATCAAGAAATACAATAGTGCAATATCCCAGAAAACCCTGCGCCCCCCTCAGTCCCTGCACCCAGAAGTAACCTCCTTCCTGTTTTCTCTGAGCATGGATTGGTTGTGCCTGTGTTAAAACTTCATGTGACTGTGTTCATGCTATAGGTAATCTACTGTGTCTGGCGTCTGTTGCTCAGCCTGATTTTAGAGGAATTCGTTCCTGTCGTGTGTAACAGTCATCCCTTCACGCCCTTTGTTGTGTAGTCACGTGTGGTGTGCCCCCACCACAACTTACCCATTCTGCTCATGGGCCTTTCGGTCTTTTCCAGGTTGGGGCTACCAGGAAGATTCTTGTAGGCCTATTTTAGTGAAACAAATGGTACATTCCTTCTGTTGGGAATGTGCCTTGAAGTAGCATTGCTATGTCACAGGATACACGTAGGTTCAGTGGAGTAGATACCGCCCGACCGTGTGTACCACCAACAGCGCATGAGCATGCCAGGTGATCCGCACCCTGCTCAGCGCTTGGTTTTTCAGACTTCATTGGAGCCGTCCTGCTGGGTGTGTGGTCCTGTGGCTTTGTGGTGTTAATTTGCATTTCTCTGACAACTACCATGGCTCCTGTATTCTAATGGGTTGTTTTTTCTCTTGTTGATTCACAGGTGTAGATTTGTAAATATGTATTGCAAATATTTCTGTGGGTTGCCTTTTTATTCTTTTAAATAGTTTCTTTTAATGGGTAGAAGTTCTTAATTTTAATGAGATGGAATTTATCAGTCAATGTCTTTATATTTTAAATCATTTTCACACCACAAGTAGTTCTGTAGAACCTTAGGGGAGAGAATGCACAAATATATAAAAGAGTAAAACAAAAAATTAAAAGCTTAGAAAGATTTAAACCAGGGAGATAATAAAACACACACACAAGCCGTGTAACCTGGTGAACATGTTATAATTTTACAGTAAGTTTTGCATAGAGCTTCTTAGACGTCAGAACTCAAACAGAAGCGTGGTCCGTTATGTAGTTCTCATTGTTAGTGTCGTCCTCGTGTTGCGAAGATCAAAGCGGACAGGTGCGGGGTAGGTAGGCGGGAGGTGCACTCGTACACAACTGGTAATTTGCATGTCAGAGAGCTAACGGGTACATCTTCTGTTACAGGTTATTCAGCGATAGTTATGACCTCCCGATTACGAGCGTTGGGTGGAAGAATTAATATACGCACCTCAGAATTACCCAGAGAGAAAACTCGATCCGAAGTCGTCTGCAGCATCCGCTTTTTAGATGGCTCGGTACAGACCTTTAAAGTTAATGTAAGTTCTCCCACTTTAATTTTTTATGAGCTAATGCACCTAAGAAAGAATTTTTTCTTCCTCTTGAAAAGCAAGAGATGGAGACTATTTTAAAACGGAAGCGTGAGATCTCAGATCTTGCATGTTGAGGTTGGACTGGAAATAGCCTTAAAAACTATGCCCACGTTCTCACCTCCACCTGGACGGTCTTTCTCCCTCTCTGTTGGAATGTGAACTTGTGTGGTTCTTAGATGTTGCTTCTTCTGTGACGTTTCTGTCACCTTCCGGAGCTAGTGCTCTAGTCACTACGGTGTCCTGCAGGTGCCCTATCAGAGCCCGTGTCACACTGCGTGAGCAGTAGTCGTGTTTATTGGGGAACGTGTTGCTCTTTAAAGCGTGCGCTCCCGGAGGCCGAGACAGTGTCGTTTCCCCAGGACCTGGCACGGGGCTGGGCACACAGCTGGTGCTCATTGAATGTGCAGGCGGGCGGGTCCTCTGTCGGGGGTGGTTGTCAGTTGGCCTCACAGGAAGGCCTGCTCCCGCAAGCCCAAGTCAGGGCAGGCTTAGGAAGGAGGGTTCTGGCGTCCCTGCCAGCAGTGAGATGTGTGCGCGGTAGCCATCCCCACTGCTCCGCCCCACTCCACCCTGCTCACCATGTAGCTCATGACCTTTGCCTGCCTCTCCCATCCTCTGGCCAGTCCTAAAGGGCCCAGTCCCCGCCCTGGGCCGGCCGCCAGCCTCTGCCCCAGCCTGGAAAGTTCAATGTGTAAGGAAAGGTATCAGAGAGAGAAGGTGGGGGACAAGAATATCTAGATGCAATAAAAGGTCGTAAGACCTTAAAGGGTAACAGAGAATGACCCCTGTGTCTCCTGCCCCCTAAGAAGTTTGCCTGCTGCTGCACCCACCACGGTGGCCCTCGGAGGCTGAGCAGGAACAGGGAGAGGGTGGTTTCCGTGAAGTCCAGCATGATGGGTGCTGATCCCCCTTCTTGTCCAGACGCTGCCTCGTCTCCCTTTAGGGGACAAGACTCAGGCCAATGACTAAGGACATGGGAATTTGGGCCCCTCGGCTGGCAGAGAGTGGAAATGGGCAGGAGAGATAGGTATTCCCCAGCCTCTGCCCGCCTCGCCAATCTACTCTGCAGGCACCGAGGCGCAGGGCCCCCATCTTTGGCAGGTGGGGGACATTATTGCAGTAGAAAGACACACCCCAGCAAGGGCATGTCATTGTCTAGTCAGTTGTCTCTAGAACCGCATTAGGGGCTTAGGACACACACCAGTGGCGTGTTTACTAGGTCAGTTTGTAGGAAAACCTTGCTGTAGGGCGGCACTGCCCAGGAGGACGTTCTGCAGTGCTGGGAAGTGGTCTGGATCCACGCTGGCCCACGCGGGCGCCACCAGCCACGTGTGGCTGTTCAGCACTGGGAATGTGGCCAGAATCCCCGATGCACTGAAGTTATGTTACTAAATTAGAATGTAAGTCGTTTTCCTGTACTTGGGGTAGTGCAGCCCTTGTGAGTATTTCTTGGAGCACATCGGACCCCCTCGGGTGCTCTCTGGTGGTGGGGCATCTGCCACCCATCTGCCTGAGCATCTGCATCCTAACCACCTGCCAAGCAAGTGTCATGCGCATTGCAGTTTGGAGGACCGCTGACTTCGGGGCCTCTGTCAAGGTCATACAGACTTCCTCAGAAAGCAGCTGCTTTGGCTCACTGAACTTTCTCCTACATTCTAGTTCCTTTTAACATCATCATCTGTAGAATTTTGTGGTTGAACCAGCTCTGCACAGGTCACATGTGTCTCTTCTAGTTGCTGTATACTGACAGCTTAATTTCTGTCTGCCTCCCTGTTAAAATGTGTGCTGTCAATCTGGAGCTCCTCCTCAGCCCTGTATCTTCTTCCTGACGAGAACAGGAATGTTCATTTAAGGGATGTTTACTGAGCACCTCTGTGCCAGGCTTTGCTTCAGATACAGAGGACGCAGCACTGAATGAAACAGCAAGATCCTGTAAAGGAAATGGGCTGTAAACAAATGTATACTATGTTGGTGGTATTATGTACTTAGTGGGTGGCGAGTGCCAAGGAGGGACAAGGGGGTGGAGTTGTCATTTTGCAGAAGAGGTCAAGGAAGACCTCACCTAGAGGAAGTGAGGGAAAGAAACCTGTGCTCCCTGGAGGAAGTGTGTTCCAGGGGAAAGAAACAGCAGTGCAAAGGCCCTGAGGCAGAATCCTGTCAGTGCGTCACAGCCCAGTATGTGGAAGTAAATGCGTCAGGCACAGAATGAGCACAGAGGAGAGTGGTGAGAGAGGTCAGAGAGGTAACGGGTGTTGCAGTGGTGCGTTCTGCGGCCCTGGGTTTGTTCTGAGGGAGGCAGAAAGCACTGGTCCGTTTGGGCAGAGACCCAGCGTGAGCTGACTCGGGTGTCGCTCTGGGTGCTCTGTCGACAGCGCACCGGGGCCAGGGGCTGAGAGGCTGTCAGAACAGTCCAGGGGAGAGATGGTTGTTGGACAGCGGGTACAGTGCAGGGGACTGCGTGAACCAAGTGTGGAAGTATTTTGAAGGTGGAGATAAGGGGACTTGCTGATAGCTAGGATTTGGAATGTAGGGAAAACCTCAGGGTGACTCTAAGGTTTTGGGCCTGAGCAATGGGTAGGATGGAGTAGCAATGGACAGAGATGAGCAAGGCTGTGAGAGCAGCCGAAGTAGCCAGTCCTGTTGTGACCAGAACCATTGCATTTGAGTCGCTTGCTGCTCATCGACAAGGGACTGTGTGGACATGGGTGTGGTAGATACAGGCCCTAGTCAGGAGTTGCGAGAGCAGGCTCTAGGCTGGGATGCATGTGCAGATGTCAGCAGGACAGGGATGGTATCCGAAGCTGTGAAACTGGGTGGGATCCCCTGAGGAGTGAGCCAACAGGCGGTACGAAGGAGGTTCGCTGTTCAGAAGTTGGAGAGATGAGGAAGGAGCGCTAAAGGAGACAGGACTATCCAGGGAGGGAGGAGGAGGCCAACAGTAAGAGCCTGTGCATTCCAGGTAAGAAGGTGTTTGAGGAGGAGCGATGAGCCCTGTAGATGGGGACGAGAAAAGCACCCACCCAGAGCGGTAATCACA
Organism: Sturnira hondurensis; assembly: GCF_014824575.4. NCBI lineage: Eukaryota > Metazoa > Chordata > Mammalia > Chiroptera > Phyllostomidae > Sturnira > Sturnira hondurensis. The sequence continues at coordinate 448,066 of NW_028078644.1, read as the reverse complement.
TACGCCTCAGAGCAGAGCCTGGTCTCCCGCGGGTGCCCAGTCGTTCTGAGTCGTGGATGCCTTTGTGGTCATCACACTACTGCCAGGGCTGCTTCTCCAAGCTTGAGCAGCCTGGTCAAAGCTTACTCTACTCACCTTGAACTTGAATTTGAGGGCCTGATGGTAGTCTAGACTCTACAGTGCTTTATATTTTTCTCCCCATAGGGATTGTTCGTGCTGCCTCATGCAGACTCTTTAGCCTGGACCATGCTTTGACCAAGAGTGGGCATCTTCAGGGACACTGACCTGGATGTCAGTTGTCCTTTGCCAAGCCTAGGGAGCAGGTCGGTTGCTGACAGTGACCTGGTATAACAAAGATAACCTGTCATGGGATGGGGACTGGGCTGGGAGCCTGGTCTTGATTATAAATGGGTCCTTTATTATATTTCAGTTTCTTTTGAAAACTGGGCGAGTTGTGCAGAGCAGATATGGACCGGATGAGCTGTGCACTCCAGAAACGAGAGAGGCAGACTCGTGGGCACATGCAGGTTTCGACGTCACACGGGCCTGAGTCGGGCAGTCGGACCATTTATCTATCCACTGGCTGACTGCACCGGACACAGAGTTTCCCGGGGCCTCTGTTTGCTTGTCAGCCCAGGATGCTGGTGACGACTTTGCAGAGTTGCTGCAAAGATGAGACATGCTGTATGAAAAGTGCATGTAGTAGTAGCATGTCTGGTTCTTGTAGATGTTCAGTAGATTATAATTGTTAGTAATATAAAATAGAAAGTCATGGAAATAATAAGTTCAACCAAGGAAGCAGGCAGCTCTTGGGTGCATTGAGAGAGTGTCTCATAATTTAGGGGGAGAGAATATCTCATAGTTCAGCATATGTGCCAGTCATCTTTTCCACAGCGTCATGATTCCCTTGTGATGGAGATGTCCTGGGCAGAGGATGGAGGTGGCAGGGACAGGGCCCTCGGGCAGGAAAAGGGGATGTGTTCAGGAAATGGGCGTGTCTCATGTTCCCACACTTCAGGTCCCATGATTTGAGACCGTGCCAAAGAAGAGGCTGCAGGAGGGGGCCTGACAGTTACCTAATGTCCTCCTGGTCACTGCGACCTATTTTTCAGGTACATTATCTGCACTCAAAAGAGCTGCCTTTGCTTCTCTATCCAGTCTATTTCTGACTCATATTGTCCGGAAGTTCAATGGTTTGGCTCAAAGGATTCCTGAGAAATCAGCCCATTGAAGTAGAATTTGCAGTTTTCTGAACATCCCATGCTGTTTCCCACCCCTGTGCCTTTGTGCCGGGCTGCCCGCTTGAGATAGCTTTTCTTGGCTCCTATACCTGGAGCGAAGGGGTGTCACTCAGCCCTGTGACCCGCGCAGACCCAGGTTGGGGTTGTTTTTGCTCGACCCGAGACTGAGTTGAACGTCTGTGTTGTCCTTTTGTGTGTTCGCCCTGCCCTGAGTGTGTCAGGGCACTTGACAGCGTTTGACACACCACGTGAAAGTGGCTGCTTCCGTGGCGTGCCTCTCTGGGAGGGCAGGAGAAGGACATTTACTGTGGCTTTGTCCCCGTGCCCAGCATCATGCCTGCTGCTCCATCAACTCCCAGTGCTGAAGGTGGCCAGGCACTGCTCTGGATGTGAAGTGTGGTTGAACGTCCCCACTGGCTTCTCACTTCACAGGACGAGGAGCAGTGAGGCAGATAATCCCCCAGCACGTCACATGCCAAATCCCTTTGAGGGTATTTTGGGTGGCATTTGAGTATTCTTAGCCTCTTCCTTCACTCGGTTAGCAGAGAGCTTTTTCTTCCCAAGCACAGGGCCATGCCCCTGAGGAGCCACAGCAGCCCTGTGGGATTAGCGTTGTGCTGGGGATAATCCATGGGTGGGTCACGGAGCCTGCGATCCCCGAGTTTTCCAGTCCAGTCGTCATCACTTGGGCATCTTGGCTGAGGGGAAGAATTCTTACAATATTAAACTATACAGTCTCAAGCTGTATTTGTGTCGTTTCTCTTAGCCCTGCTTCCCGCAGGTGCGGTGTGGCCTCTGAACTTGAAATTCATGGAAGCATTTCTTATTGTGGGACGTGTGTGCACACAAAATCTCTCTGAATGTTTTTGCTCCTTTTCCCATACAATAACGATTTGTTAACCACCAGTTCGTAATTCATTTTAAAATTTTGCCCACTGGGCTTTTTTTTTCCCTAGAAACAAGATACCGGTCAAGTCCTTCTGGATATGGCACTCGGCCGCTTGTGCGTGACCGAAAAGGAGTATTTCGGGTTGCAGCATGGTGACGACGCGGTGGACTCTCCCGTGAGTGCTCTGCTTTTGGGATGTGCGGGACCTCTGCATGGTTTGGTCTTACATCTTATGTTTTCTTACCCAGCAGAGATGGTTGGAATCAAGTAAACCCATCAGGAAGCAGTTAAAAGGTGAGCGTGACCTCATTTCGCTAGAACACTCGGTGTTCAGGTATCATGACCCAGTTCTCTTCTCCAATCAGAAGGGTACCTACCACATCGGGGTACCTGGATTCCAGGTGGTCCAGGTGACGTGAGTGAGCTGACTTCTCCCTGACTTGTGAGAGAGGAGAGATGCTTCCAGACCAGCCTCCAAGGGCCCTCCCTAGCTGTGGGCAAGACAGAGAAGGGTGAAAGCAGGCAGCCAAGAGCTGGGGAACCCACGCTCTTTTTACAAGGGAAGGAGGATGGCCTTTCTTAGCCCAGTTTTAAGGGGCAGGCTAGGAAAAGACACACACACACACCTTCAGCCCTTTCCAACAGCATAGTTCCAGGCACTGGAGCCCAAGGCATAGGCAGGCGATGTCACAGATATAACACACAGTTCATCAGCCAGGGGCAGGTGCCAGCGCAGGTTAACTCCCAGGCATGTGGGCTTTCAAGGTGGCGTTCTGGTCCTCTCTATGTGCCTTGTGCCCCAGACGAACCTGGCTGACGTGCTGACAAGGGGAGAGACCATTGTAGGATAGTTTTGAGCACACGATAGGATGCTCTGGGTACACAGAGGAGGACAAGGCAGACTTGGAGGCCTGTCTGGGACATGCAGCGACAGCTTGCCGAGGTAGGGAAAGGCGCTGAAAGGGCACCCAAGGCAGTGGGGGGACTTAGCTATCCCCTGACGTGCAGCTGGTCGGCCTGCACCCAGAGTGACAGCACCACCCACTCTGGAACCAGGCATCTGCACAGAGGTGCATTCATTGGTGCGCACACACCAATGAAAGTCTTCGACACAAGGCAGAGATGCGGAGAGATGACACTGAAGAGAGGGAAGGGTGGGGCAGGAGCGAACCAAGGTAGAGGAGATGCTGAGAAGAGCCTGGTGGAGAAGACTTGAGTTTCAGAGAGCAAGTGCGTGCCGAGCACTTGGATAGGGCCAATGGGTGTTTACCGAGGAATGGGGAGGGGTGACGCTGGCGTTGCGTAGAGCGCAGATCTCGGCAACCCAATCTGAGGCTCTCCTATTGCTCTGCCTAGCAAAAGAAATGGGCTCATTTTATCTGCGCAAGCCGGCTGACTCTTGATATTGTTGCATAAGCCATCTCTGAGTCTGTTAATTATGTGATATTTGCTAGTATATTAACTCACTTTGCATTCAGAGCATGACAGTCTCCAGTATAAAAATGTTTTGAAACACGGTCTAGCAGAATCAGAAACCCCAGTGCTCCAATTTGGGGGTCAGCTGTGTGACCTAAGGCAGGTCACGCCTCTAGGTCTGTTAGTTAGTTGGCCGCTGGGCAAAAGGCTGGTGTCAGTAACAGCCTCGCCCGGTCACAGTCGTGGTGGTGTCCAAGTCAGGAATGTACGTGAAAATGTGTGAAAAGTATACAACCACTATATATGGGACGTAGCATTTCTTTGTGAATTTTGTACAGTTTGCCGATTTAAGAATGTTTTCAGTTCCTAAAACTGATCATGGAGCAGACTGCTCGAACAGCCCTGAGTCAGACATGTAATGGGAAGCAGATAATGCCTCGTTCAATGCCAATGTTGCAGAAATGTTTTACTTCTTCTAGACATGGAGGTTTCTGGACAGTCACTTAACTTAATGTACTCCTTTTTCTGAAATTAATGCTTCTATTGATGGAAAAGCTGTGATCTAGTGAAAAATGCGTCACTTATGGGAGAGTAGCAGCTTACATACCTTGACTTTTTTTACGGGAAAATTTAATTTGTTTTTAAAAAATGTTGTAGGAGGTTTACCCTGTACCCTGCATTTTCGAGTAAGATTTTTTATACCTGATCCCAACACACTGCAGCAAGAACAAACCAGGTAATCCTTTTTTTTTTTAAGTTTTCTATTTAGTGTATAAAAATGAGTAATCACTGAAACTGTACTCTGTGTGTTATCACTGGGGCCAAATCCTTCATTTGGGTATAACTGCACCAATAATTGTGATCTAAGTAAGCATTGGGGTACACAGATTGAAAGTTTAATCCGCTAATTCATGTTCAGTCTCAGGCCTGCTTCTCTAAAATCCCCGCCCCCCCGCCCCCATCTGCAGCCTCCTGCCTTGCCCCCGCCCCCACCCCCACCCCCTGCCTCTGGTGCCCCTGTGTTCAGAGAACGAAGTTCCCTTCTCCTGAGGAAGGCAGGGTTTAGAAGAGGAGCTTGTGAGACAGTCCTCTGTGGATCGTGTGGCATGGTGTCTCTGCAGGGCTGGGACTGAGGCTCTTCAGGCTAACAGGAGGTCTCGAAGCTAAGAATCCTCTCTCAGACCCCTCCCTACTTGGTAGGAGCTGGAAAGCTGGCGGGCCACTTCTCTCCTCAGTGACTCAGCCAGCCAGGGCAGGCCACCTGTGAACCAGATAAGGGAAAGAGGGCTGTGATAGGAGTTGTTTATCCCTCCGGGCTTGGTGTTTGGCGGAAGCTTTGTGCTGGCACCGGTGGGTTTCCTGGGTGGGGAGCCGTGTTTGGAATGGAGGGTGCGGGCACGGGAGAGCTGTGGCTGTGCTGTTCCAACAGGTACTGTGCAGACTCAGCCGTGCCTCTGCTGTCCCGCCTGGCAACGTCGGGCCCTTTTGTTCTTGATACTTTTTTCTTGAGTGGGGGTGGGGGGAGCTCTTCCAACAGGGATAGTGAATCGGTTCTGTGCTCTCAGTGGCCATGAGCCTGCCACCAGACGCAGATGCTGTCTTGTTTTTCTTCCTCCTTTCATTTTTTAATGGTAGTCACATGATCACATTTTAACTTACAGTGTGTTTAAAGGCCAAATATTAGTCTGTTACTCTGTTTTGCCTTCATTGGGCACCTCTTCGCCCTACAGTAGCAGACACTGGGGGTTGGCTATGTGTGCTGTGAGGTTAGACTTTAAGCCGGTGTGAGAGAGGTCCGTCACACTCGGTCAGTGACTGTGGGCAGTGCATGCGCTGGTTCGAGTTTCCTCCCCTAGTGGTCCTGTGCTCTGGTGGACTGAGGGGTAGTGTGGAGATGCTCAGCCCAGCAGGTCAGTTCATGAGCGATGGTCAGTCCATGAAGTGGTGACATTGTCTACAAGAATATGTACTTGAAATGACTCCAGGCCATTGCTAAGTATCAAGTTCTATTCAAGGGCTGCTTTAATAATGGCATGATGGGATACACGTATAAATATATAATATATATAATATACATGGGTACAGTGAGGTTTTTGATCACAACCCCACAGTAAAAGTGTATTTTGATTCATTACACAGGTACTGAATCAAACTTTTCATAAAACAGTAGTAAATGCAAAAGTACCCTAAAGTTTTTTGTTGTTCTTTTTCCTCTTGAAATGCCAGTTGTGGCCCATGAAATTGATTTTCCCACCAAGCAGTGGGTTCCAACCCCACGTGCGACTGTGCTGTCTGCACTGGTGGTTGCTGCCCCTCACCCCATCCTGTCCCCGTGGTGCTCTCCAGAGAGAGATGGGGTGGACGGTTTGCTGGGGCCAGCCCAGGGCACACGTCCCTCTCCAGCACCCCTGGGCACTGGACGTTCACTTCCATAGCCGTGGGGAAGAAGCTCGCTGCCTTCGGCACTAGCCGTGGGAATCCCTCTGCTCCACCTCCCTGGAAGGAGAGGGGAATGTGGGGAGTTCAGACAGAGGGACGGCTTGGGGGAAGCGAAGGCAGCCTCAGGCCTGCAACAGCATTCGGGGCAGGGGGAGTAGATGTGCTTGGTGGTAGAATTCCGCCGGTGAGCGGAGGCTGCAGAGGGGCGGGTTTGGGCTCAAGATGAGTAATTGTCAATTTTTGCTTTTACCTAAGTCCCATATAAACTTCAGTTTGTCCATGTGTGTCTCCTAAAGTTCGGTTCTACAGGACGGACACCCAGCCCCAGCACCCCGCCCCCCTTCCTAAGGTCGGTGGTACCCACAGGGTCTTGTGGGATATGGCTGTCACCTCCCGGGTTTGGGCACCAGATTTCAGCGCAGCAAGGGACCGTGGCAGCAGCCACCCCTGTGGTTCCTATACAGCCGTGCCAGGCTCCTACCATTAGCTTATTACATTAATTTATGTGTGTGTGTGGTGTTGGCTTGTTTTTCTTAAATGAAGAGTTTGACCTGTGTTCCTGGCACATAGTGTTTTAGGAAGCCCCAGCTCTGTAGCTTGTCCAAAAGTTAAGTTCCCTTTTAGAAATTCAGCTCTTAAGCGTCCAAGAAGGGCCCAGGGTAGTGCTTGCTGCTTTCTAGGGACCCGGGCAGGGACGCGTTTGCTGCTTTTTCTGAAGTTGAGCTCACGGTGGGGTACGGTCTGGGAGTGGTCACGGCAGTTCCGAGGACAGGCACGCCAAGCACCTCTCCTAGGTGACGTTCCTTTATTCTCACCGCCAAATAAACGTCTCCTTGATGGCGAGCCTTCCCAGCTGCCGTTTCTGATCAATTTAGATCTTTGTAAACAGAATTTCATTTCCTGGCGGACTCGGAACTAGGCTCCTGTGACACGTCCAGGAGTCTGCTAGGTTTGGGTCCCATCCCACCCTCTGACCTGCTCCCGATGAGGTCACGGGGCTTGCGCGGCGGCAGCTTTGCCGACGTTGCACGACAGTGAGCATGTGCCGGATGCCACCAAATGGTACACTTTAGAGGAGTTAAAGTGGTACGTGGTACGTTGTGTGGATTTCACTACAATGAAAAAATTGCAATGACAAAATCAGTCCCCAAAAAAAGCTTTGCCGAATGTGTGACAAGGTAGCATTTGATGAATGGTGGTGTCCAGGCTCAGGTTCTCGTTTATATCCCTAGGAAGACACCCTGATTAGCTGGGCTCATCAGCGAAAGCCCAGATCTACCATCGGATTACCTCTAATTCTCTCCCTTCTCTTCTTTCTCTCAATAGCATTGTGGGAGGAGAGAACACTTAATTCTGGTTGAATGTCAGCTTGGATAAACATAGCAACAAACTAGAAAGGACTGAGTATGTTCTCCTAGGTGGACAAGGCAGAGCTTCCAGCCTGGGATAAGCGCCAATCAGCAAATCTCGGTTATACCGTCTCTCAGTGCTGGCCTTCAACCCATGCAGGGTAGCCAGCCGATGGTAATTATAATCAAAGTAATAATAGCAGAGTTAGGAAGCTGACCCTAAGTGTTTTGTCATCAGATGCATAATAAATTTGTGGCATAGCCAGATATATTTTCGTAGCATAAGTGTCCAGGTTAAAATAAGACATGACGGATCCCACATAGCCTATCTGCACATCAGTCGCCTCGTCTGTAAGAAAACAGAGGTAGCGGTGCCTGCCTCGCAGAGCTATTGTGAGGCCGCAGTGAGACAGTAAGTTATAAAACACCGTGTGCACGGCCCAGAGCTGTGCAAGTAGGAAGTTGTAATGCCGTGGGAAGCATTCACGTCTCAAAACACCAGCACCTTAACCTTTAAACATAAATTTGAAGGAATAATGAGAATAATCTGTTTAAATTGCCAAAATTATCTCTCCCTGGCTCCTAAATTGTATTTTAAGAAGTCTCACTTTTGTCCTCCTGGCCAGACACTGGAATGTCTATCCCACTTGAGTCCAGGCTTTAAAAAAGAGTGGGACCTCGCGGCCAAGTGTCACGGGTACGCCGCATCTCTAAATTTAATGCTCTCCAGGGCCCATCCCAGCCTGCACAGCACGGCGGGGGCGGGGGGGGGGGGTGGGGCCGTTACCTGGGTGGAAGGCAGACTCACAGGACGATGGGGCACCTGTGACACCTTCCTGAGCTCCGCCCACGAGTCAGGTCCTGGGTTTTGAAGTGACGGCAGTTACAAGGAAGTGAGGAATCCGGCACGGAGGTCTTGGCAGCCTCTTGGTGCCTGTCGCACCAGTGCTGCAACACCCACAGTTCCTGGGACATGGGGAAAAAACCCAGCTGGGTGTTTGCGCCCCCGCCAAGGAGATGTCTTCACAGACCCTCCTCCCCTCAGCCACTTCATGCAGAGGGTACGTGGGTGTGCAAATGCCACGTTCAGAACAGCAGCCCCTCAAGCGTGTGGAGGCTGCCAGTGCAGAACGTCGTAGGTGCTGGTGCCCTCAGATCCCCCAAATTTGATTGGAGAGGTCCAGGCTGAAGGTGGGGCACTCACTGACCAGCTGATCCTTGATGGGCTATGTCCACCCCACCCATCCCTGCCCAGCCATCCCGAAGATGGCATGACCTGGCACGAGGCTGCTTGGAAACTGCCCCGGCCAGTCAAGACTGAGGCAGCCACAAGAGCCCTCGTTGCTGAAGGGGTGGCCTTGAAATGTGCAAAACGGTACCTGATGCTTTAGACAAAAAAAAATGTGCCTTTGTGTATTTTGTTTATCAAATGTACAAGTCATATTTCAATTTGAGCATGATGAATTAATGAAAATAATTGTTTCATAGGCATTTGTATTTCTTACAACTGAAGATGGATATCTGTGAAGGAAGGTAATGAGAATTTTGCATTCCTCTTCCCCTGTCAGTTGCCAGCCCAGCGGAACCGCTGGTTCCAATCAAATGAGCGTGCCTTGCTGGTAGCAGCACCAGATGTGGACAGGGTGGATGTTGAAAACAGCATCCTGTATAATATGCTTTGGACATCCATCCAAACTCGGTCCTGGTGTGGAGAGGCTAAGGACCAATAAAATTGGTTTCACGTTATTTCAATTCCATTACAAAAGGTACAGTTATCTTTCTGGTAAAGACCTGAGAAATATTAAAGGGAGGGAGGGGCCCCGAATGTAAAAGACTTCCCTCAGGGAGGCGGATCAGGCCTCAGTCAGGTCCCCTGAGAGCCCCGCAGTACCTGGGGAGGGTTCGGTTCCTCCCCGGGTTCGTTTCCGCTCAAACACATGAGCGCCCGCCCGTGATTCATCACTCCTTGTGTATCAGGGCCGCCTCCATGGCTGGAAAGTGGTCCTCTCATAACTCAGGAAAGGAGAGGAGATGCCAAGCCAGTGGTCGCTGAGCCGCCTCCTCCCAGTCCTGAGTCTTTTCTTGACTTGTGGGAGGAAGCGCAGCAGGGAAACTGGAGGGGACAGCCGCATCTTATTCCCGATCTCCTCCCCTTTCCTCCCGTCAGTTTAGTTCTCCGAGGTGGGTCTTCAGAAGCCTCTGCTGTGCTTCCATAGTGGGGCTTGCGGGCTGGTGGGGGCAGGGAGACCAGAGCCCATGAAGCAGTTTGGACCCATATGGGCAGTGGAGACCACAGTGTTCATAGGTTGCAGGAGAAGGAGACGCGGGTGTGGGCTGCATCTGTTAGAGGGATGTCCTCTGTTGATGGCTGAGCTGAGGGTAGAACGCAGGCTTGCAGTGTTCTTCAGCTGGTGTGTACACTATTTCTTGGAAGTGTTTTCCTTTCTGACTCAATCACAGGATGGCTTCTTCTGTCTAAACTGAACCTACTTAGCCTCTCCCTGAGTTGTTCCCCAAATCCCATTCAGCTGCTCTTCCTGTCGCAAGGACCCTGGCTTCGGTTTCGCTGAGGCCCATCTCGGTAGGAGAGCGAATGGCTGATGTTCACTCTCCCCACGGACTCTCAGGGTCCCCAGACAAACGAAGAGACAATGAGTATCCCCAGATGTGTCTCCAACCTTGGAGCGAACACTTAGAAGTTCCAATTGATACCAGAGAGGGAAGGCCACCTTCCCATGTGGCTACAGGGCCCAGTACACAGTGCAGGGATTCAAAGGGGACCCTGGCAAGCCAGCCGAATTAGTCAGAGAGGTGGCCATGACTCACATCTTCAAGGGCTGCCATGGAAACCGCATGTTTTCTCCACTTCCCATGGGGTTGCTGAGAAGAATGCTTTTAAAATCTCTCCCCACGCTGCAGGCCCTCACCCCTGCTGCAGGGTTCAGCCCTCCCCATTGCCCCCCTCCACCGGGCAGTGATCCCTGCCCCAGGTCTGCTGGCCAGGCTCCGAGGAGACCATGGAGCCCCAGGTGGAGCGGAGAAAAGGGAGCACTCAGAGGGTTTGAGGTGTGACCAGGACAGAGGTGAAAGCAGGGGCAGGAGCTGGAGGAGGCGGAAGAGTAAGTCCAGCCTGGAGTCTGGGTCCCAGGTAGGTGGTGGGAAAGCTGAGGGGTGGGCAGCCCATTCCCTGTAGATCGGAAGCTTCAGAATAGATAGACCTGGGGGTCTTAAATAACTATAACTCATTGAACAAGATAACTTAAAACTCACTGGGGCTTTAAAATTCATCATGCTTTTGTATTTTCTCCCTTTAAGAGGGTGCCACCCTTCCAGAGAGTGGGTGGTCCGGAACCCTAGCGCCAGTGGGGGGCTGGGGTGTCGGCGGAAAGCCCTGTGGATTCTCAGGTCTTTACTGGAAAGATACGACGGTTGCCCCGCGGTCCAGGAGCACAGTTTTCTCACATCTGTTCTTAGTGGTGTGAGCTGGCCTTTCTTAACCAGCCCAAACCCTCACCCGCCGTGGCCTCCAGGGTATAAGCATTAATGTATATTACTTTAAACATGAAAAAGTTTTAATTTTTAGAAATCTTTACTGTTGCACTTACCTTGACTGCCTGATGTTAGTTGTGTCATAAAACCGTTTTCATCGTGACTCACGGTGTGTTTTAGTGGTTAACTTGGGAGAGGAAAGACAGGCGGTCCGTGAGTGTTCCAGGCCCCTGTGCCTTTTTGCCAACGTGTTTTTCTCCTGACAGGTTGACCTGCCCGCTGAACTCGGCAGTGGTCCTAGCCTCCTACGCAGCACAATGTAAGTCACCGCAGGAGTGCTTCGTGCGGGCACAGATCGCTGGCCTCTCCGGTTTGACTGTGTCCCTGCCCCTCTCCCCCGGGGCTCCTGTTGTCCAGAGAGTTCCACTCGAACCCCGACTCACTCTCTCTTTTGGCTTGGGGGTGTTGGTTAGGGAAGGCAGTGAAAGGACAAAGGGGGTGGGCTGTGGCGTGAGGTTTTCTCCCAGGGGAGCGCATGAAACAGAAGACCCCCATCACGCATTACGTTTTCCAGAGGCTCGGCTCACGGTCTGTGCTTGTTCTCCGTGACAAGCCCCATGGGGTAGGTATTTACACCGGTCACCTCGCACAGACTTGGAAACCAAGGCCCACCTAAGTTACGGAATTTGCCGGAGGACGTTCCTGCTACTTGTTTGATGCCTCTCAGAATGCCACTGGGATCTTAGGAATTTATTTTTAGAGTTTCCATAGAGCTAATGGGTTATATATACTTTATTCAATAGCAGTACTGCCCAGTAGAAATGCGTATGAGTTGCATGTGTAATTTCAAAGATTTTATTTATTTTTAGACAGAGGGAAAAGGAGGGAGAAAGAAAGGGAGAGAAACATTGATGTGTGGTTGCCTCTCACACAGGCCCCCAACTAGGGACCTGGCCTCTAACCCAAGCATGTGCCCTGATTGGGAATCGAACCAGCGACCCTTTGTTTTGTGGGCCAGTACTCAATCCACTGAGCTACACCAGCCAGGGCACATTACAATTTTTTAAATCTTCTAGTAACCGTATTAAAAAAATAAAATGAAACAGATAAGATTAGTTTTAATATGCTTTAACCCAATATTTCCAAAATACTATCGTTTTAATATGTAATTAGGGTAAAAAATTATTAATTAGATATTTTACTTTTGCTGTACTTCCTCTCTGGAAACCAGTCAGATTTCACACTGCCAGCGCATCTCAGTTTGGACTGCCGCATTCCCAGTGCTCAGGAGCCGCATGGGACCAGTGGCGGCCATACTGGGCAGAAAGTCCAGACAGACTTTTCCAGCAAGGCCTGTGGAAGCTGGAGCACCGGTCTCCTCATTCAGTCAGCAGAACTTCCCTGAGCCTGTGTTTCGTGACAGCCCTGCAGCAGGTGCTACTGCACGCGGAGAAAAGGCGACCCGCCAGGTGGAGGGCGAAGTACGGCTTTGTGGTTAGTTTGCTGTGTGGCGCCAGCACAGGATGCCCACAGAAAGCTTGTGCAGAGCCGTGTGGAAGCTCAGGACTTAAGAAGGGCCCTCTACTTTCTCCTAAGCCCCACACCGTCTAGGCCTGCTACCTTCTTGGCTGACCGCATGGTAGAGAGTTGAGAAAGCAAGATGGGCCAGGCATCGAGCAGGTGTGGCTGAACTGCGCACCCTACTGAGGTCTCAGAAGAGGCAGGGTAGCAAGAGAAGGCTGATGGAGACTCCTGAGGTGGCCTGAAGTCTGCCTGCTGCCCCAGCAGCAAAGAACAGAAATGGGAGAGGCGAAGAGCAAGGTGGTGGGCCTGCAGCTTGCCTGCCGACCTGCGTAACACCAGGAAGTGGAAGACGTTTAACAGTGACCCTGCTCACTAGTGAGACAAGACCCAGTGTTAGTCTGTCTGTGTAGCCTGCCTCTCCTTCTCCCCAATGGGAAACCGAGAGGAGGTTGCTGAGGTTGGCCTGGGCGGGTTTGAAACTTCGCCTTTCCCTGAGGTATGTTGAGAATAGACCTGGCCACGTCATATCTGTGTGGGAAATGGCACATCACTGGGTGGCTCCATGTGTATGGCTCTCTTGACCTCAGGGACTCCGTGTCTGCCAGGCTGGTCAGCTGGGGTGACCACGCTTTCCCACGCCTCAGAGGGTGCTCACAGCCGGAGCTTTAGGTTCAAGGGACAGGAACACTGGAAAGGATGCACTACGCAGTCGGGCTTGATTTAAATCCCGGCTTCTGCGTTTGTCACTCACATGAATCTCGATTTTTTTCACCGTTGAGATGGAGGTGATGATGGTGATTGTGACAGTTTGCAATATGACTCCTTGGTCAAACAGCATGTGTGAAGGTGATCTACAACTACGAGCGTTTCATAGTTGGACAGTTGCTGTTAACCGAGTCCGTGAGAGCACAGACAAGCCATGTTGCCTGAGTTTTGCTTCTTCCACTTGCACCTGCGTGACCTTGAGCCCCTCCAGCCTCAGCTTCTTCATCCATCGGGTGGGGATGCCCAGAGGACCAACCTCAGAGGGTTGTAGTGAAGATGGGATGGGTTAATACGGAAATAGGCCTTAGAACGGTGCGTGGCACGTGGCAAGTGTACTATTACTGCATGTCCGTGTCTGTCTGGTAGAAAGCTTTTAGAAAGTACTGCCTGTCACAAACAAATTCTATTTGGAGTAAAATTTAAGAATAGAAAAAAATCTTATTTTAAGCTTCAGTCCTCAGGTTCCATTCCGCAAGAGACTGATGGGTTGGGGCTAAAGAAGGTTGTTAGCATCTAAAAAGTGCAGACGGGCTTCGGCGGAAATAGTAGCTCGATGGTCTTGCTAAATAATATCATGGACGTCACGCAGCCGTTTTAAGGACCAGTTCTTTATTCCTCCACCCTCAGTAAATACATTTTTTTCTGTACTCTGTAGATACACTTCTGTAGCGTTAATTTTTAGATACGAAATTGCTGGATCAAAGGGAACGCCTACATTTTATCTGGTACATTTTGCAACATTGTTCCAAGACAGGTGTCTATTATGAAGACAAGCCCTACCTACCAATGAGCAGCCAATCAGCGGTCGAAAGGCACATTTTCCTACTGGATAAGACAAGTGATCTGTGGGTGAGATACCCGAAAAGTCAATGGTGGAAGATTGCTGGCTCTTGTCAGGAGTTTACGAGGCTCGAAGAATAATGTTTTTAGAAATACGTATTTACTCCATAATGCCCTCTGAGTCTATGGCACATGTGGGTGCTGCACGAGGCTCACTGTGCACACACAGGCGGCCGGCTGCTCTACACAAGGGGGCCCGCAGCCTGCTGGGAAGGCAGGGCCAGACTGGATGATGCTGGCCCTGAGGCTGAGCACAGAGGCTGTGCTGCATCCTGACTGGGAAGGAGAGGACAGAGTCTGGAAGAGCCTCAAAGCCCAAGTGGGAGGTGGAGGAATAGCTTGAAATGCCACGCATTTGAGTTCCTGTGACATACTCTGTCTTTTTTACAAAATACAAAATATGAGCCAGAAGAATGCTTGGGACTTAAAAGACAAGTCCCTTATTTCTTTTTCTTCCTGCCATCATTAGCTTTGGCACACATCGGCTGGGCATGTGGTGTAGTAAATGTGCAGTGTGGGCTGTGCTCAGAGTCCAGCCTCTGAGTTACCAGCTGAGCGACAGTGGGCAGGTCCCTCCGTCAGTCCCAGGTCCATGATCTGTTTAATGGGGAGGGACACGTGGCCTCCCACTGGGTCGTCAGGAGCATCTCCTGCAATGATGTCCTTGAAGTCAAAGTGGGAACCACTCTGTGCCTTGCAAATCTTTGTGTGTGGCTGTTAATGTTGTTCCCCTCTAGTGGTTAGCACAGGACTCTGCACAGAGGAGCCGAGGAAGATTTGAAGGTTTCAAGGGAAAATCTTGAAGTCTTGAAACCTCCCTACAAGGAGGTTCATTGGCCCTGTGTTACGTTCAGATGTTTGTCGATGACTTGACTAAAGAGAAAACCTTGCTGTTCATCTTGGGGCTGGGACTGTTAGTGAAACAATGGATGACCAAGTCAGGATCCAAGAGGATCTTCTGAGCTAATGAAACCAACAGAGTAAAATTTAGTAGGACTCTGCAGGAGGCTCAGGAAAATCATTTGCAGCATTTGGTTGCCCTTTGGGGATGTCACCACTGTCATTGGCAAATGGCCAACAACAGCTCAGGCCTGGCAGGCAGGCTGGTGGGTGGGTAGGAGCACTGGCTGAGGTGTAGGTCACCTGGGTTCTGATCCAAAATGCTGATAAGTGGCTCTGTGATTGGGGCAAGTCCCTTCTCTGCTCTGGACCTTCATTTCTCCCCCTTTCACATGAGGGGTTTGGATGAGGGGATTCTTAAGCTTTCTCGAGCTCTCCTCATTGAAGACTCTGCCAGGGCATCTAAATCACTTCCTATAAATGCACTGCTGATCACTTCACTGTGCACAAAATCACTTGTAAGCCACACTGTGCTGACAACATACAGCCTTGACACTTCTGTCCACAGCTTAGCCTCACCTGGCTGGTTGTCACGGCCTATGGGCTACACTTAGCCACGTCCACATGCATAGGCCGCTGGGCTTTCCATCTTCCTCCCCTTCAAAAAGTGACCTTTGCAGTAGCCTGTCTACAAGTCAGTGCCAGGTACCACATCTCTGAGCACCTACTGTGTGCCTTGCCTAGGATCTAGGCCCTAAAGATTATTCAGACCCACTCCCAGCCCTCGAGGAACAGCATATGGAGGAAATAGCTCCCTTCATTACTGTGTGATCTCAAAGAGTGGCCCTTGTGTATGATAACAGTTGAGGGTCTGCAAGGCTGAGTGGATGTAAAGAGAGATACCTTGCATCTGACTTTGTGTTTGAAAGCCACCTGAGCAGCCACCTGGCTCACATCCTTCTGGGACTGGCCGTGAAGCACTGCCCTGGTCCTCCCCAGTCCAGGTCTTTGTGAAAAAGGAGTTGTGTTTGCTTTGGAAACCTGTGTTGAACGGGTGCTCCGAGAGCCTCGTGAGTCTTCAGAAGCCCCCTGGCATTGAAGCCAGCTGCAGGAAGAATTCATTAAAACCTTTGGAAAAATCATATTTTTCAGAAACAGATGAAAAATAGTCTTTTTTATTTTGTCAAGAAAATGAAATACTAGATTAATTGCCCATCAGAGCTAGAAGTTGTCTCTCTCCTGTTTTTATGCAGATGGAAACACTGAATCTTGGGGAAAGGAAGTAGGTGCTCTTGGGTGCCCGCCCAGGGTCCTCTTTCCCAGTCTCCTCCGCCGTCCAGACGCCCGGGTGGCGTGAGTCCCCAGGGCAGCCAAGAGCCCCTGCACGGGTTGAGCGCTGCCCAGCTGTCAGGAATGCGCATCACACCACAGAGCTCAGTGGGCCGTGTCTGCAGAGGACAGTCCAGGGTCCGAGGGGGCGGGGGAGCAGTGCCATCTGGACCAGGGGCCAGTCTGGGAGTTCCTCTGTGAGGCGCCCCCTTTTCTCTTCCCTCTCTGGCTGCAGGTCCCCAAAAGTATTTCTCTGACAGCCCCAATACCTGTCTTCCTTTCTTCTGACTCCCCCTGAGAATGTTTCCCTCTCCCCCAAAACTCTCCCCTCAGCCTTGCCAGGGCCTAGATCCTTCAGCCCCACCCACCCCCATTCCTCATGCCCCTCCCCCCACGGCCTCTGAACACATCTTAGTTCCCTCCCTTCTGTGCCTCCTGGATTCCAGGACTGAATCAGGATGCAGGCAGTGAGAAGGTCAGCATGGCCCCTCTCTGCCCTCCCTCGTCTTTTGGAGCAGGTGGGCCCAGGGTTCAGTGACCGCGGGGCACTGCAGGAGCCTGCCCAGTGCCTGGCATGCAGAGTGGCATTTTTCTGAGTGGGTTCTCTTCTCTACCCAGGGGTGGGGACACAGAGTGCTGTGTGGACCAGCCATGGACGAGACTAGGAAGGCCCTAGACTCAGACAGTCTCCTCCTTCCCCCTCGTGTGGCCTCAGGGACCAGGAGCGTGCGGTTGGAGCGCACGTGGGCAGGCCTCGCCCACAGGGAGAGTTCAGGGAATAAACGTGGATTCCGGAGCTAATGGGGAGCTCAGGTTCCTGTGGTGGCAGAGCCTTGGGGGAGAATATTTCCAACCTGTGTTTTTCGTCTGATGCCATAGATGCTTGTAAATCCAGACCACGTTGAAAAGGCAGTTTCCTCCTCCTTCTGTCTTGATAGCTCATTTTGGAGATCATGATCCTTGCGTTCATCAGCCGGGCTATCTTTGCGATAGTCAGTTTATACCAGATCAGAACGAAGACTTTTTAACGAAGGTGGAATCGCTCCACGAGCAGCACAGGTGAGAGGAGGGAGGGTGGCCTACTTTGGGGGCGGGGGTTGGGTGCTGTCCGTCCCACATGCCCTGTGTTGGCTGTGTTCTCCTCTCCCTTTTGTTCACGAGTCCTCTTTCAAGATGTCGGGGGTTTGTGGGCCTTTGAGCTTTATGAGGGCATGTATATCTGGCATAACTGGCCTTCTGTGAAGTGTAAAAATGCAGCAAGAGCTTAGGGCTATTTGCTGTGTTCTCTTTTAGGCTCTTGTTGAAATCGGTTAACTCCTCAAGGACAGGTCCATTTTTAAAAGACGGCCCCCCACCCTGGCCCTACCAGGCAAACCTTTTCATGGTTTACCCCATTTAATAAAATGGGCTGTTCCTCAGGTAGGATTGAATACACAGGCTGATGGACAGAAATGCTGACAGGCTGGGGCAGTCCGAAGCCCTCTCTAGCCTCAGCTCAGGAGGTTGCCTCACTCCCAGAAGGGAACCCCAGGCTTTTGCACTGACTCGGGCCAAGCTGTTTCTGCAACAGACACAGCCCACTGGGCCTCCACTTTCCTCGCCTCAGTTATGGTAGCTCCCCAGCCCCCCAAGTGGAAGGCTGGGCCTCAAGGGACCCCATGTGCTTGGGAAGGCCATAAAAGCAAAGGCCAGCCACCCGGCGTCCCTTCGAAAAGGCTCTGCCAGTCCTCTCCCAGAATTGCTCCCCAGGCAGAACCAGCGTCCTAAAATAGTACAGTGACGTTTGGGAGTTTGAGGCGGCTGCTTAAAGGGTGGATAAAGGCAGAAAGACCTCAAGAGCACCTATTAAGCAACTGGGAATAAGTAGGTCGCAAATTCCGGGAGATGACCGTCTTCTGTGTCTGAATATTGAGAGCCTGCTGAATGAGAAGTATTATTTAGTAAAGAAATGGGTGGGCTAGCTGAAGTCTTGCTCAGTGGACAAGAGGGAAAACCTGGTTTAGTAGAATATAGATTTAGATTAAGATTAGTAACATAAGGCAGTTAGTAACTTTAGAGTAATGCTCTCAGATTTTTTGAGGTTTGTATTAATTTTTAACCTGGGAGTTAACATCCTCTATTGGGTAAACTCTGGATCTCCTCTCTCCTCTAGTGGGCTGAAGCAATCGGAAGCTGAATCCTGCTTCATCAACATAGCGCGGACCCTCGACTTCTACGGAGTGGAGCTGCACAGTGGCCGGGTAGGTGCCCCGGGCACATTTTGCTTCAAAAAATGGTTTTAATTTCTGAAAATTTGAAAACATCTTCTGAAACTTTTTCATTTGCAAAACAAACAAAAAAATGCAACGAGACAAACCTCACAAAACCTTTTTTTTTTTCAGATGTTTGGAAGTTTATAAAGTAATGAGTTTTGCTGGTTATTTATTCAGTTGCTTTTTTTCATGTTTGCCTTTGTACTGAAGGCTTTATCTCAGGCGAGGGTCAGAGGATTACAAACAGGTAACTTTTGTGTGGCCCTTTTATATTACGGATGAAGAAGCCAAGAACTGTTTTCTAAGTAACACTTTAATGAGCTAAGGTTTCTACTATTTAATCTCAGCACTGCTCAAATTAGAACTAATGACACAAATAGTATTATTTTTTAAGTTATGTGATTATGGACATTCATATTTTAAGTTGGTTGTGAGTTTTTTAATAAAATTGACTAGTATCTATTATTTCTTGAGCAGTTTCTGTCTGTCACGCAGTAGTTTATTTATTTCCCATGAGGTGTTATCGTTACTCCCATTTCACAGTTGGAGAAACCGATACAGACTTTTCAAAGGGACTTAGAGCACGTAAGTAGTAGCTTCAGTGCATGACCCCAGCACTGTCTGATTGATAGCTGGCCTTTCCTCTTTCTGCCTGTAATTGGCCCACATCGTATCCAAAAGGAAGCCAATATTGGCCGAACACCTGATATGTACTGGCCATTGTTCCAGGTGTTCTCATATGAGACCATGAGGTCCCCTTTAAAAATTACAGGAACCTCATGAAGTTAGTATTCTAATTATCTTATTTTGCAGATGAGAAAACTGAAGCTCAGGAAATTTGAGGAAATGACCAAATTTTATATCTATATAATATTTTTGCAATTCATAGCAAGACACTGTTCAGTCCCAAAACTGTGGCAGACACGTTATAACATAGGGAAGAAAGTAGGAAAAAGATACTGGATCTTAGAAAATATCAACTTTGAGACTTGACCACTAAGTCCTAGTTGCAAATTATATTCTGTTGCTAGTGGAACATTGTGGAGAACTAAAGTAGGCTTGGTATCTGCCTGAATTGATCCATGTTCTCCCCAGCCCCAGTGCCCCCCACAGGGGTCCTGAGGCCAGGTGATTACCCGTCTGGCTGACAGCTCCACAGGACCAGAGGCAGCTGGGTCACCCCCAGTTATGCTGCATCAGCTGGAACCCCCTGAATCTCAGACTTGACTCCGCAGAGCTTCTCAGGAGCTCAGAGTCTGCAGTGGGCCTTGCTGCCTCTCCAGGACCGCCCTCCTCCAAGGGTGACTCAGCAGTCTCAGCTGCTCTTGGCTGTGGCTTCAGCCTCTCAGCTCAAGGCCTCGTGCTCATCTCGAGGAGAGGAGGCTGGAGGCTGCACACCAGCTCTTACATGACCTGGCTCAGAGGAGACACACTGTCACTTCTGACGTTAGCACATCAGCCAGAACTAGTCAAATGGCCCTGCCTTGTACAAGGGGAGCTGGGAGCTATGGGGATGGGCGTGGGAGTTGAGTGGTCAGTAACTGTCCATGCTGCTGGGTTGAAGTCCAGACTGACAGACCATAGAGCCAGCAGATTTGAAACCCAGGTCGCTGCCCACCCAAGCCATTCGTTTATGTCCTTGTTCTGCACTCAGTTTTTATTTTATTTGCTCATTTGTTTGTCCTGCCTGCCTAGTATTTTCCCCTATATTTTGATCCCAGGTGTCACGTTAAAATGCAACCCTGGTTTCCACCAAACAAATTTGCTTTTGCTTAAGCATGTGATTTCAGTTGGGTGCTCGTCAGTGTCTACTCCCTGGATTCTCACTATATCGGCACTGTTTTCATTGGCCAGTCTCTGATTCATCAAATTCACACCATTTTTTTAAAAAGCCGTGTCCTACGACCTTTAGTTATATTCTCTAATCTCAGCCTGGTAAACCCTTGGAGGTGGGTTCGATAATCCTTGTCGCATAAAAGGAAACATTAAGGCTCAGTAGTCCGAAATGACACAGCTAGTAAGTGCCATCCGAGTCAAACTCTGCTCTTTCCTTGTAATTACAAGTATCTGGGTAAATAGGTATATAGATAACTTAAGGGAAGGAACTGTTTTGTTTGAAAATTTTATGTACACGTACTCACCATGTTCCCAAACGGATTTAAATAGCTTAATGGAGCTGCATCTTTCTTCCGTATCTTCATTATCTACAGCAATGCCTAGCACATAGGTTCTTTATAAATGTCAAATTTACTGGATTTATAAGCAATGTTTCTGTTTTCACTGGATTTAAAGTCAGTGGATATACACTTCATTATAATAGCTAAACCTTTCCAGTGGTGAGAGTCAAGGTTTATATAAAGCTGTGCAGGGCATAAGAGCTTTCTGATTTTCATGTGATATCTACTACTAATTGGTGAAAAGGTCAAATCGAATTTTGTTTCAGTGATTCGGTGGAATGAGTGAGCTAGCCCGGTAACTTTTGAAACTGGTGAAGCAGGTCTCAGGCAGTGTGCATTCACTTTAGAAGAATCTGGTGCTGAGTACCTGGATCTTAAGTGTGTGTTGAGATGGGATTTTTGCCTCTTCACCATGACATTTTGCCTTTGAAGTTCATGCAAGTTGCTGTTTATAAAAGCGTGGGTGCTCAAGGCACCAGAGGACACGAGCCTGACCGTAACGTGCTGTGAATCTGAGGTCTTCCTCTTGACAGGATCTGCACAACTTGGATCTAATGATTGGGATTGCTTCTGGGGGCATTGCTGTGTACCGCAAATATATTTGCACGAGTTTCTACCCTTGGTAAGTACAAACTGGTTCTAATCATTCCTGCATTGTGCTTTTAAAATATGCTGAGCAAAAGTAATGTTACCTTTAATTTTAAACGTGGGGATAGAGACTTTCTCCCGAGAGTTTACCTCTGATCTCTGAATTGGATCCAGATTCAGAACTCGGGAATGTGTGTTTCCATTGGCATCCCCTCCCCACCCCCGGTCACCCTATGGTTTGAGATGCTCAGTGGAAACGTGGATGAAATGGTGTAGGGCAGGTTTTGGAGATGAGGAAGCCTGGGCACTGCATTGACCAGAAGTCAGAGAAGTTTCTCTGGGAAGGAAGTGTATTTTCAATGTGGTTGCTTAGTTATTAATTGGACTTTTACAAGGGTTCATTTCTGGTCCCAAAACTCAGGGGACCCAAGACCTGAATCCTCACCAGAGGAGTGTGTAGGAAAGGCTTCCTAGTGGAGAACATAGGAACACAGACTCTGATGCTGGCTTCAGGTATTCCTAGTTGAGCACTTAGGTGATTTTTCGGAGCCTCAGTTTCCTTGTCTGAAAACTGCATCTAATAAAACATCCTTTTCAGGACTTGGTGCAGGGCTTAGTTGAGGGACTGCTTGGAAAGCGTTCGGTAGGGGACCAGGCATATGAAAAATGCGCAGTTAATGGTGGCCTTGATTGTGTTGCTACACCAACAATCAGGAGGCTACCGGATGCACAGCTATAAATAACAAGAGTTAAGCAACTCGGCTGGGATGTGAGTCTGGGTCCGGCTGCTCTGTCTGTCCTCTTTCTGTGGCTCCACACTGCCCTCACCTGTCTTCCCCAGGCCCACACCAGCTCATGCAGAGCCGCTCGGTCACAAAAGCAGCTGACAGCAAAGAGCGTGCTGCCCGTAGCTCCTGTGATTTAAAAGCTGCATCATAATCCAGGGGCCCTTATGTGATACTCGGCTTCAGTCAGCTGCTTGGTGTTTGGCTGAGGCTGTGGGGCCGCAGTCATTTCCACACTGAAGTAAACTCCGGTCACCCCCATCAAGGACTAGAGGACTTTCACTGGGAGGCATCAGCTGCAGCCCAGCTGATCCTTGAATGCTTTCCTGTGTTTTTTTTTTCCTGTGTTTTCCTTTTTGCAGGGTGAACATCCTAAAAATTTCTTTCAAAAGGAAAAAGTTCTTTATACAACAACGCCAAAAACAGGTGAGTTATATCTATGCTTGCTTTGCTTCTCGTTTTTTAAATATACTTTATTGATTATGCTATTACAATTGTCGTGTTTTTTCTCCCCTTTGTTCCCCTCCACCTTGTACTCCCCCTCACCATCATTCCCCCACCTTAGTTCATGTCCATGGGTCATACATATAAGTTCTTTGGTTTCTTCATTTCCTATACTATTCCTAACTCCCCCTGTCTATTTTGTACCTACTAATTATGCTTCTTATTCCCTCTACCTTTCCCCCTGTTCTCCTCCCTTCCCCTCCCCACTGATAACCCTCCATGTGATCTCTATTTCTTTTCATCTATTCCTCTAGTTGTTTGCTTAGTTCATTTGTTTTTGTTTTTAGGATTTTTTTAGGTTCAATCGTTGGTAGTTGTAAGTTTGTTGTCATTTTGCTCTTTTGTGGTTTTGATCTTACTCTTTTTCTTAGATGAGCCTTTTTTAACATTTCATATAAGAAAGGTCTAGTTGATGATGGACTCCTTTAACTTGACCTTATCTGAGAAGCACTTTATCTGCCCTTCCATTCTAAATGAAAGCTTTGCTGGATAGAGCAATCTTGGATGTAGGTCCTTGCCTTTCATGACTTGGAATACTTCTTTCCAGCCCCTTCTTGCCTGCAAGGTCTCTTTTGAGAAGGCAGCTGACTGTCTGATGGGAACTCCTTTGTAGGTAACTCTCCTTTTCTCTTGCTGCTTTTAAGATTCTTCCCTGATCTTTAATCTTGGGTAATGTCCTTTGGTGTGTGCTTCCCTGGGTTCAACTTCTTTGGGACTCTCTGAGCTTCCTTGACTTCCTGGAAGTCTATTTCCTTTGCCAGATTAGGGAAGTTCTCTTTCATTATCTTTTCAAATAAGTTTTCAATTTCTTGTTCTTCCTCTTCTCCTTTTGGCACCCCTATGATTCAGAATGTTTAAAGATGTCCTGGAGGTTCCTAAGCCTCTCCTCATTTTTTTGAACTCTTGTTCCTTCATTCTGCTCTGGTTGAATGTTTATTTCTTCTTTCCGCTCCTAACCATTCATTGATTTGAGTCCCAGTTTCCTTCCCTTCACTGTTGGTTCCCTATGCATTTTTCCTTTATTTCACTTTCATAGCCTTCACTTTTTGCTCTATTTTGCAACCATATGCAACCATTTCTGGGAGCATCCTGATTACCGGTGTTTTGAACTCTGCATCTGATAAGTTGGCTATGTCTTCATCAGTTAGTTGTATTTTTTTCTGGAGCTTTGATCTTTTCTCTCATTTGGGCTATATTTTTTTATATCAGCACACCTGTTAGTAGTAAGGGGCGGAGCCTTAGGTATTCACCAGGGCGAGGCAACCCACATTTCTGCACTGTGGTGCTGTGTGCGGGGGAGGGGTCCAAGAGGGAACAGTGCTGCTTGCTCTGCTCTCTGCCAGCTTTCAGCCACTTCCTCCACTACCCACAATCAAATTGGGCCCTTCCAGTGCTGATTCCTGGATGGGTGGGTTTGTGTATGTCGGGCCCTGTAGATCTCTCCAATGAACTCTCTAATGAGGCTAGGAGTTTCTCCCGCTGCCTCAACCCCCACAGGTATTTTCAGTCAGAGGTTTTAAGACTCTCTTTTCCCTTCTGAAACCCTGGGTTGCGTGGTCTGTCTTGCTCCCTAGTTGTTCCTCTGCATTTATCTGCATGCGAATGTGGGGTCATCTGGGCTGCCCGCAGCTGCCTTGCTGCAAGTCCTCTCCACCCAGCTGCCCGTCTCCACCCCTCCTACCGGTCTGGGTGAATGTTTCTTCTTTAACTCCTTGGTTGTCAGGCTTCTATACAGTCCGATTTTCTGGCAGTTCAGGTTGTTTTTTGTTTTTAAATTTGTTACTATCCTTCTTTTGGTTGTGCGAGGAGGCAAAGTCGATCTACCCACACCCCCATCCTGGTCGCTGCTTCTCGTTTTTACTTTAGCCACCCCAGCTCCTTCCTGGGGGAGGCAGTTTGCCACACACAGAACAGAGAGGGTACTTGGCGGGAAGCAAGCAGAACGCGGAGCCTGGAGGACCTAGCAGTTTTCTGTGTAACTCACTCTGCTTGTCTGGCCGGAGAAGTAACTTGCTTTGGAGTCAGACGATGGATTCAGGTTACTTCACCTGAGCCAGCCCAAGTTACCATCTTTACAGAACTGCAGTAATGCCCACTTCTCAGGGCATCGTGAGGATTAAATGCAAGAGCACTGGTCAGAGGACCCGGCACAGGAGAGCAGCGGGAGAGTCAGCAGGGTCGGTTCCTGCCCTCGATGCGTTTCACATGCACGCCGGCCATTGCATACACCTCCTAAGAGGCTCCGGCTCCCCAAGCAGCTCAGTCGGCTTATTCACGAGGGAGAACAGCTTAGCCGCGGGGAAGCTGAGGCTTCCGCAGCTACAAAGTGCAGGGACTGGAATTCAAATCGGAGCTGTCTGCTCGTTCCACGACACCACTCTCCATCGTGTTATGCTGTGCATTTTTCACTTCCTGTCACTATGTCCATAGTGTTTCCCAGGATTTCAAAGATAGTATGTACCTAACACGGCTCCCCATCGCAGTGGAGGCTTAGAAATAGGAACAGCAAAGCCCAGAGGAAAGTAGGGCTAGAATCTGGGTCTCCTGACCACCCAGGACAAGAGTCAAGGTGGCCCAGAAATGCACGGGGTGGTAATGTAACAGGAAAACAGAAATCCTAAACTCAGGTAGGCAGAAGGTAAAGCAAATAATTACAGTGATTTTTATGTGTTAGTGCTGGATTTAACGCTGCTTCGTGGGAAGCAAGTAGAGCGATCTAAAGCATTATGAAGTTCCTGTTGTCTGAGAGGTGAAAGCTTATCTCTCCAGGGGAGAGAATGTGCCAGACAGCCCTTACGTGGTTGTTCCGAATATATCCAACCTAGAAATGTACGTGTGCTTGAGGTGAATGTGTTCACGACGGACCACAGATACTGATGAAGAGTAGGCCCTGGTGGTCCTTCCCACTAATGAGATGGCTTACAGAGCCGGCTCTCGGAGATCCCCGTAGCCCCGGGCTGCGCCCAAGGCCTTGCGAGGCCGCTTTTCTGCCATCTGTCAGTCTTCCCTGGCTGCCACCGACGTGGTAGGAAATGCTGAGACCCTGCTTCTGCACCTCTGCAGATGAAATCTCTACTCTGTTCTTCCTCCCAGACTGAATCCAGGGATCATATTGTGGCCTTCAACATGTTAAATTACCGATCTTGCAAAAACTTGTGGAAGTCCTGTGTCGAGCACCATACATTCTTTCAGGCAAAGAAGCTACTACCTCAGGAAAAGAATGCTCTGTCTCAGTACTGGACGCTGGGCTCTAGGAACCCCAAAAAGTGAGTACATCATAGTCTCTATGCTAGACTGAGATGTAAACATGTCCTGGTCACCCCTGGGTCATGGTGGTCCTCAGTCAGGGGGAGGGACGCCGTTGCCTGGAGGCCCCAGGCCCTGGAGCTAGAGCTGCTGGTGGGTGTCGGGACCGTGGCTGCAGGTCTCCCTGGGGGCAGCCGTGTCTCTTTCCGCACACACTCAGACGCTGCTCATATTCCCGTCGTTTGTTTCTGCCTTCTCAACCCTGCCGTTCTCCGAGCTCCCAGGCAGCCGAAGTTACAGCTGCTCTCACTCCCTGTCACAATCAGGAAGCACGTGGCCATGACTCAGGGTCACCGTGGTGCCTGGCACGCACTCGGGCTTCCCTGGCCTCTTGCCACTGAGACAGCCTCTCCCACAGACTGTTAATCCCCTGAGGTGCTTCATAATAATGAACAAATCAACAGCACTAAAGGTTTCCAGGGTCAACTGACTTTGGCATATGTTATATATAACAATCATGACATAACTGTAATAATTATAACTGATAATTATTTAGTGCCTACTTTGTACATGCACGCACTTAATTATATTTAATTCTTCAAATGACATTATCTACAAGAATAAGACTCAAAGCAGTTAATAAGTAGTACAGTAAAAGAAATTACACTATAAGTTTTTATCTTTTACTATAGATTAGGACTTATTCTCTAAACGAACTAACCATACAGTTTATATTTTTGTGTATTTATTTGTCCTAAAACTGTCTTCTAAGTATAAGATGTAGCAGACATTGTTCATCAGTGATTCTTACAATGTCTAGGTTGATTTTTGGTGTGAAAACATTGTTTTTGTGGGTTTTTGCATTGTTGATATGGCCATTACTACCTAACGTCCCTGCACGAGCGGGTGTCTGATGTGTGGGACTGAGTCAGACTGTCCCAGGGACCTTACCGTCCTGTTGATGACCATTAAGTAACTTTACAGAGTCAGTAAGTAGGGAGTTCCTGTTAGTGACAGTATTTTTGGTGGTGAATGCTCTCTCTTGGCTTCTTATAAACCAGGAACAAATATATTTTCAAAGGTTTTTGCTCCTGTAATACCTTCCAGTATTTCTGTCCATTCAGTCTTTCCATTGGTAAACAAGTCATGAACACAACTTTCTGGAATGTAGTATCTACTTCCGTTGGACCCAGTCCTTTGGGCCAGCTCAGAGCTGCCATAGCCAGCAACTGAGGCATGATTCTGGTGCCGAGCAGCCTGGGTTCAAATCCCGCCTGTGTCTCTTCAGTTTCAATTTACTTTGCTGCTTCGGTTTCCTCTTCTATAAAATACAGCCAGCATGGAATGGGGTGGGGGAGAGGGGATCTGGTTATCCACTGCGGCATAAAAAACTACCCTTATTTTGGTAACTTAAAGCACCAGCCATCCTATGATTTCTCAAGGGTTTGTGGGTCAGGAGATCGGGAAGGTCCTCGTCCTGAGTGATGTAGCCTGGGGTTTCTCCCTGACACGCAGCTGGTGGCTGCACTAGTCTGAGGGTCCAAGACGACTTCTCTCGCATCCCTGGTGTTGATGAAATGACTGGAGGGCTGGACTCGCCTGGCTCCCTCACCCCCTCTCTGTGGTCTCGGGGCCCCTTCACCCAGACTCCCCACAGGGCAGTTGTATTCCATACACAGAGGCTCAGGGCTCCAAGAGTCTAAGACAGAGTCTAAGGCAAGGCCCAGAACTGGCACAGCTACTCCTGGTCGTAGCAGTCGCCGGCCAGCTCGGGTTTGGGAGTCAAAGACCGTGTAACCATCTTTCATCTGCCACGGGGAGGGGCTCGGGGGCACAGGTCAGCAACGCTGGAGTTTCAGCTTCGGTGGACTGGAAAATCTCAGTCCTCCTTATCTCCATTTTATAGGTGAGGAAACTGAGGCTTACAGAGGTTCCATGACTTGGTCAGCCCCCAGAGAGACATCTGCACATTTGCACATTAGACCCCCCTGAAAAGGTCCGCATGAAGGAAACCTGTTCTGTGTTCTCTAAGCTCACAGGGCCATGGAACACTTCCCCTCCCCCCACAAAGAGGGCCTATTAATAACCTATGACATAGTCTTTGGGGAACATTAAGCCTTTGAATCGTCTAGCTTGCTTTCCTCCTCCTGATGCTGTGCTCCCAGTCGATGGCCATTTGGTTTCTGCTGGAGAGTCTCCCAGCAGGGCTGCTGGGAGCGATTCGATGAGGGTGACGACAGTATTTCTTATTGTAAATTGGTACGTTTTTGTTCTAGGGGGTGTTTTGCATTGTTTGTATCCTTTTGGTTGTTGTTGCGTGTTATTGTTGTTGGTGATTTTAGACTGCAGCAAATGTGTGGACTGTTTTAATAAGACATTGAAATACTGTTTAAAATTCAGAAATTCCAGAACTGAGTTTTCCCTAAACTGGCTGCAGACTTCATCTCCTGAAGTAACAATTTGTGTTCTGAGGGGGTCTAGTTAGCTAAGATTTAAATTCTTGGTGCAAATGAAATTCCAAAGTAACCTTCAGCGTGGCACAAAGGACAAGACCTGGTTCTCCTGTCTAAGTGAGCACGCCCCCAGGTCTTCTCTCAGAGAGTGACCCAGGTGGACGTGGCGGCCTGTGCCAAGAGGCTGACCGGAAGCGCCTGGAAAGACGGTCGGCGTGTGTACCCATGCCAGCGTGAGTCAAGTGAGAATTCCTGGGAGTGACTTGAACTGTTTTTCTATGTTATCCTGAAATTCTTTCTCACCTGGTAAGATCTGGAAGCAGCTTGGTTGCTTGCAGTAGCAAGGACAAGAAAATGTCTTCACCAGAAGCGAAGACGTGACGTACGGAAAAACCAGAACAGAAAAGAATTGCTTCTGACCCACACGCCTTTGCTCCTGCTCACCTCGGCTGGTGTCACGCAGGCCCGGGAGGGACTGTGTTGCGGACTGTTCCATTTGTGCTGTTGTCTCTTCCTTGTCGAATACGGCAGTGTAGAAAGTGAACCTGCGTCTGGTTTTTCAGGTCTGTAAGTAACCAGTATTGCAGAAAGGTGATTGGAGGGATGGTCTGGAACCCGGCCATGCGGAGATCCATGTCAGTGGAGCATTTAGAAACCAAGAGTCTGCCTTCTCGGTCCCCCCCCATTACTCCCAACTGGTATGTCCTTTTTATTTTAATCTGCACCCCCCACACTAAACTCTTTATCTTCTTCAAAACTCAGAAACTCAATACATTCCTAAACTAGAAATGGTCTACAATCAGAGTTTACATCAGCAGGTTTGGCTCTTGAACTGTTTTCCCTGAAATGCTCAAGTTGGGCCAGACGTTTTCCTTGGTGTGTAATGCTGGTGTGTTTGGGCTGCACAAACCCGAGGACCGCAGCCTCCTGCAGTGCCCCTCTTGGAATGGTAGTGCACGTGAGCCCGTGCGTGCCCTAACCAGTTCTGAAACAAGGAGCACATTTATTTTTGTTTAATCTCGTCTCTCCCATTAACATTGCTCAGAGTGAATTTGGGGGAAACTTGGTAAAGCTGCATGATGTGACTGATGTAAGGATGTGCGATCCTCAGCAACACACAGCAAATGCACTGGGGAGGGAGCCTGCCAACTTTTAAGATGACGGACTTGACCGGAAAGGAAGGAAGTGGCAGTTTGGCAAACAGGAAGGGCGCTGGGTTTGTAGCTGAAAAATCTGGACTCCGATTTTGGCTTTTCTGTTCATTAACAAGTTTCTTTACCTCTCGGGTCTCAGTCACTCCAGCTGTAAAAGGGTTATAAAAAAAAATCACCCCAAATGAAATAATGTACAAGTGCTTTGTAAGCTATAAACATAGGATGAGGTGAAATGACTATTGTTATTTTATTATAATGGTCCCCCAAAGGCATCAGGCGATTTTTGTGGATGCCTCCAAAACAGCCTGGCATCAGCAGCAGGAGGGGAAACCGATCTGGGAATATTGCCCCTGCTCCACGCTGGAATGCGAGTGTGGGTTCCTGTCCGTTTCATGAAAGACGGGCGCACCTGTGGACTCCCGAGCTGGGACTTGCTGGGACTAAGGGAAATTCTCACGGGCCTCTGGGTGAGGACCCTCCGCTGGGGCCACGTGCTCTGGCAGGGAGAACGATGGCATTTAGTGTTGGCATTTGTCTGACAGTCTCTTGGGCAGCAGTGCCAGGGACAGCAGAGGCCCAGGACAGCTTCCAGGACAGCGGGTTTGATGTTGCCACACCCTTGGCTGGGAGCTCTTACTGCTATTTATAGGTCCTCTCCTGAGGATTTACGAGCCTTTCTGCTCTACTTTGGGCACAGTGTTATTGATCATCCAGGCCCAGGAGTTTGTGGATAGTGGAGGCCCTGACAGTCCTCAGGAGAAGTGGCTAAGAAGGGGAGAGTGGAAAGACTGAGGAAAGGTAGAACTTAGCTCAGCAGGCTGGAATCGCCCACTGCAAGAGCCGATGCCCAGGTGCTGCCCCGGCCATCCTGAGGACATTGCCTCATCTGATGCATTCTCAGGAGCAGGGAGGTAGGTACAGCTAAGGCCCAGAGAGGTGGTGTGACTTGCTTAAGGCCACACAGTTACTGCTGATGTCGGAGGGAAAGGATGGTGCTGTTATGTCCTTCTAATATCACGTAAGGGATGGATTTTTACAGAGCAAACCTTTCTTCTTGGGTCAAGTGACATTCGCATGAAGGGAAATTGAAATAGGGTTTGAGTTTTGCCAAAACTGTACCTGGACTTCTGAACCCCTTGTTTATGCTGTTAAAATTAATCAGAAAAATTATCTGCTCAGGCCCCAGTATGGCCTGTTATTTATGCATTGAGAACTTGACTTCTCCTTGAAGAATGACTCACCCTAAATCAACGTTCATTGCCTTCCCAAAGGGCATAAACCAGACTCCTCTGCCTGTTTATATAAAACTGAGTTTACTGGCCTGGGGGCTGCACCACTGGGCTGAGAGTTTGGGGGCCCAGGGGGCCCTTGGTGGATTCTGGGGTAGCCATGGGTTAACTGGCTCTTAATTTCCAACAGCATCAGCCCAGGAGTCTGGTGAGAGCACAAAGTTAGATCACTGGTGTCTGATAGAAACTTTTAAGTGGAATTTGCTTCCGACGCTTCTCGCTCCACCTTTCCCCCACGCAGGCGAAGTCCCCGGCTCCGGCACGAAATCCGAAAGCCGCGGCACTCCTCCGCAGATAACCTCACCAACGAAATGACGTACATCACAGAAACCGAGGATGTGTTTTACACCTACAAGGGCTCGCTCTCCCCGAAGGACAGCGATTCCGAGGTTTCTCAGAACCAAAGCCCGCACCAAGAGTAAGTAATCGTGTTATTCTCTCTTTTTACCGGCTTGTTTGGGCTGGCGAGGCATTTGCTCTGGCCCCGGGGGCTGGGTGAGGGGAGCGCAGGGCTGGAGCCTGCAGCCAGCTCCCCAAGCTGCTTCTGCGGGGCTGAGGACAGGCGTCAGACTCTCCCTTCCCCCATGAGCAGGCAAGGTGGGTGCCTGGGGTTTAAGGCTGGACTTCCCGAGACCTCCTGCCCTCCCAGGACATGTCATCTGCTGGGACAGAACAGTCTGCTCTCCGTGAGCAAAGCCGAGTCTAAGTCACTCCGTATTCCAGAGGTGCAGGCGTATTACCCACACTGGATTTCTCTGGCTTGTCAAAGTCTTACCACTACAGGGTTCCGCATCACTAGAAATACACTGCCCCCAACCCCGTGGCTCAGTTGGTTGGGCATCGTCCCACAAAGTGAAAGGTCGCCGGTTCAATTCCCAGTCCGGGCACATGCTTGGGTTACAGGCAAGGTCCCCAGTGGGAGCTCATACGAGAGGCAGCCGATCAATATTTCTCTCTTACATCGATCTTTCTCTCCCTGTCTTCCCCCCTCGCTTCCTCTCTCCCTAAATAAGTAAGTATTAAAAAAAAGAAATATGCCTATTTCTAGCTCTCCACAGAAAGCCTTCTCAGAACCACAGTATGCCCTTAGGATTTCTGTTTTCATTTTGTCTTCAGTAAGTAGTTAGTATAAAGAAAAAAGATGCATAGAACATGTCTGATTTTTTGTTAGATTTTTGTCAAGGACGGTTTGTGTTAAATTGTTTTATGTCCCCACTGTCTCTTTTTATTTTTTTTAAATATTTATTTATTTTTAGAGGGGAAGGGAAGGAGAGGAAGAGAAACATCAATGTATGGTTGCTTCTCGTGCATCCCCTGCTGGGAAATGGTCCCTGCCGGGAACTGGCCTGCAACCCAGGCATATGCCCTGACTGGGAATCGAACCGCGATCGTCTGGTTCGCAGGCCCGTGCCCACTGTCTCTTTTTAAATTTACCAACTCCTCTCAGGGCCAGGAAAAAAGATCTCTTCTAAAATACTGGTCTGAGTTCTCTTATTATACAATAAGATGTATCTAACGCACCAGTTCTTTTTTTTTGACTTGATTACCAGGGAGCTCAGAGCTACATATTATGCTCAGTTGCATTGGCTTCCCTTAGCCCAGGTTTCTGAGAGAGTCCCTACCGTTCCTTGCCTTATTAATTTTAGGCTTAATTTGTTTTCATTTTAATGAATTCATAGTTCTGCCATCCATAGCTCTTCATTTCAGAGTAAGCTATGAAATCATCTTTTGAAGTGGCAAAGATACAGATTATCAATAAGTAAAATGACATTTTAAGCTGAAGCGGGATAGGATCAACTGTTAGGTAGTCAGCCGTAGTCATCAGTTCCCATTCTGTGACGTTCCATACTTGGCCCAAAATATAAACATAACGCCTCCCCCAAGCAGCATAGGTTAGTAAGGAGGCACTTTAGTTAATCTGTAACTTTTTACCATTGTAGCTACTGGCTTAAAGCAGCAAATGCAGCCTGGTTGTAGCCTAGGCCTCAGGGGTGAAGTGCAAACCTCGTTGCCTGCTTACGTGCGGTCGCTGCCTCTCTGCTGTCCCAGACCACAGCAAACATGGTTTCCAGCTTATCTGAGTTCTTAACACGTCTAGTGAGATAATCCCTCTTGTCCTGATTTCCTTGTGACCTGACCGTGGATGTTGCTTCTGTCGAAATGATCACTGTCTCTTGCTTTAACTGCAGCCCTGGTGGGGACATGGTGGGAGGGTGTGTGTTCCTTTGGGTGACACTGGCTTCGCAAATCCGACCACGTGAGGCTGGAGTGCAGGGATGCATGACTCGAACCAGGTGGAGTCCCCCGTGGGTGGGGTTCCGCTGCTATGCTGAGAGGAGGAAGAGGGTGTAGGGAACTGACCGGGGGGCTCTGGGAAGCCCGGCTCTGCTGTGGCTGCCATCACGCCCCGGGAACAGAACGTGCAGCGTCTAGACTGCCAGCAGCTCGGCGGGGGCCACTGGCCACGTACGGCTGTGTGAGCTGAAGTTCATTAAGATGAAATTTCAGATGCACTTCCGCAAGCCCTGCTCACCCCTCTGCATTGCACCTCAGTTCTTTCCGAAACTCCCCTGTGAGCCCTTGTACGATGTCATCCTGGGGCACTTCTGATTTTACAGCTCCATGTTAAAAGTAGCAACTAACAGTGATTCAAAAGCAGCCTTCCTTGGCGGAGCCTTGCCAGCACGCCGACGATAGACGTCTCACAAGTCGTGGTGGTGGCTGTGCCCTGCACGCGGGGTGAACAGTTGAAACTCTGCAGCGCCTCCGACCTCAGTCAGGTGGGGGGACCCCTTCTTGCTGATGGAAAGCCTCCCTCTTCTGGGCCGGCAGAGGCAGCTGGCCTCCCTGAGCGCTGGGGTGTGGGGGCTCGCCATTGCCCAACGCGAGCAGGAAAGGTTGATCTGTACTTGGTGAAAAGAAAACTGTGTGGTTAGTTCAGTGAGTATTTGCAAAATGTTTAAGAAACGTTTGACATGTTTTATATAGCAGATTTGTGTTAAGAGGCAAAAAGGATTCTGTCAGAGAAATCCGATGAATAATAGCACAGGCAGAGACGAGAGTTCCTTTTAGAAGGAAGACTCAAATGCAGTGTTCTGTACCCATTTAAGCCAGAAGAGGAAAGAGAAAGGGAGAAAATGAGCGGTGAGACATTAGCTCTTAACCTCAAGTGGCAAGGCTCGGGTCTGTGAACAGTACCTGGGCAGATGGGTCACCCACCAGTCTGTCTGCTGTGTACAGCCAGGTTTGGGGTTGTGGGTGCGAATCCTTGGCAGCTTGTTTTGCACCCAAGTGGGCTGTGCTCGTTACTCGGAAGCTTCCCTCGGCCGTTCTGTCTTCCTTTCCTTGTTTCAGAGCAAAGGCTAAAATCTGCAGAGAAGGAAGATTCCTTCATGACAGAACACCCAGACCAACCAGCCCCACCACACCCAGAGGAGTGGAGGGGCAGTGCCCTAAAGGAAAGACGAGTTGGCAGAGCAGACCTGGAGGAAAACAAGTGTGCGGGCAGACTAGGGCTGTGTGGAGGAGAATTCTGTTGTTTCTTTATCACAGTTGTCTGGGCAAGTCACCAGAGGAGACACTGCTGCCTCAGAGGGAGTCGGGCTTCGTGTTGACATGGTGCCTTGGCCCTTTGCTTGTCTCCTTCTGCAGAGCTGCCTTGTGCCACGGGCCACGGGCAGCTGGCACTTTGTATTCCAGAACGTCTGTGCACACAGTGAGAATGCCCTTACTGCCACTGCCCTTGGAAATGGTTATGATGATAGCTTTACATGTGCATTTTACCACTATTAACAATGGTTTTTTAATTTGCTTTTATAATGGCAGGCAGAATTTTTTTTTTAGCAATTTGTGTGCATTGAAGGAGACTTTGGGAATCTCCCTTTTTAGCCCCTCTTTGGCCCCTCAGCCTTGTAGGAATCCCCTAGGCCCCATCACCAGGCGTCTCTGCCAGTAACAGGCAGCTCTGCCGCAGCGTGGCAGCCTGTTCTGCTGCTGGACGGCTCGGCTGTCCAGACTGTGCAGGAAGCCACCTCCGTGGCCGTGACTGAGTGTGAGCGTTGCCGTCCCCAGATCCCTGCCTCCAGCCCCTGGGGCACCCCAGAGGGTGTCTGTCTCCAGTTCTGCCTGATGCCTCTTCTGTTCACCTCTCCTTCCACCACTCAACGGACAGAGGACAGAGAAACAGAGAGTTATGGGAAGCAGGACAGGGCCGTTGGGTAAAGTACACACCAGCCCCCAGGTGTGCACAGCAGGATACCCCCTGCTACCTCCACGCCAGGCGCCCGTGGTGTATAGTAGCCTCACGTGGTGTCTGTCTGCACACCGAGGAACCGAGCAGAAGACTCGGCTGAGTTTCGGTTACTTGTCGTCTGTGAGCAGGGCCGTGTGGTAGGTGCTGCTGCAGCCCGTGTGTTGCTGAGTTCTCATCACAGAATCCTAGCCCCACCCACTGTCCCTTGAGTTAAACAACTCCAGTTCCTTTGGCCACTCCCCACCCTGCCCCCTCTCAGTCACCATTCTCCGAGTGCAGGCTGCTTTTACTAGAGGTGGCACCCAGGTTTCATCGTAGTGACAGACAGGATCTCTAGGCCGTCCACAGAGACCAGCCAGCGACAGTGTTTCACTAAGTGTTCTGCACTCCCTCTCCCTGCACCATGCCTGCCCTTCACTTGGTTCGGGCCACTCGCATGTAGACAGATGTATGACGGAGATCCTAAACTCAGCGTGGCCCAGGCTCGGCCCCTCTGGGGCCGCACCGCAGGACTGCCCAGCTGCCACCTCTTGGAAACTTCGGCCATCCTTGACTCCTTTTCTTCCCCCTTGCTCACCATGTTGATTCTTCCCCCCCCCCCCCCCCCCCGGCACCTCTTGAACTGGACCCTCCCACATCCCCACTGCACTGTCCAGTTCATCCACCATCATCTCGGCAGGGCCTGTCGAAGTAGCCTCCACCTGTCCTGGCCTTGGTCTCTCCCCCTTCCAGACAGCCCTTGTCAAGGAAAGCAGGCTTATCTTTCCAAAATCTACGCCCAGGCATGTCACTTCCCTACTTCAGTGCCTTTCCTGTGCTTTTCCAAGGCATCATGCCTCTGCATGTATTGCTGCTTTGGCTTGTTAAATTTTATTATACTTATATTTTATATTTTTATATTGGTGTTTTGCCTAAAGTACCTTCTTCCCTCTTTACTGCCTGTTGAAACTCCTACTGAGTCTCTCCACCTCCTCTGTGAGGCCTTTCCTGGCCCCCTCCAAACCCCTGACATGGGAGCATCACCATGACAGCGTGGCCTCATTATCGTTTTATATCTTCTCTCAAACTAGGCACGAGCTCTTTGAGGGCGAGTCCTATTCACCGCTCTTTCCACCGCTTAGCAGATACTCAGTGACTAATCGGGAAGTTCTCATCCCAGAATTCAAGCACAAATCGACTGCAATTTAACCAGTGCTCTCTTGCCATTGAGGTGTCTTAATATCCGAGGGGGGCAGTGAGGGGCAGCGAGAGGACAGATGCATAACCCGTGATTCCGTTAGTGAGGACATAGAGCTCAGAAAGCAACAGGTCTTGAACCACTTACTCCTGCAGCCTCTTCTGCGCCTTCTCGAGTTAAGTTTTGGTCTTGAGCCCTTGGCGTTTATCGCAGAGATGAGAGTGTCACACGAAAGAATGTCCCCGTATCATAAGAACCCATACTTAAGACACTTTCCTTTTTGTTGCTCAATGAACCTTACACGAGGATCCATGTGAGACATTTCTCCAGGAGTTTTATTCAGAAGAAACTTAGCATTCTGAGAGAGCCCTGCCTCGGAGTCCCCCACAGCTGCAGTTTCGGCCACGGCTCAGGAATACCAGCCTCCCCAGGGAGCTGTTGGGGACTGGGGACTCCCCGGCCCACCGCAGGCCTGCATTTAGTGAGACCCCCATCCTGTTCCCAGGCACCCCGATCTTACCCGTGCCAAGAGCTGTCGAACAACCGTCTCTTTTCGCCCGAGCGTCCAGGTCACCCAGTGAATGCCGGGCTCTTTGAGGGGAACTCCACGAACCCCAGGGGCCTCGGAAAGGCGTCTTTTCTCCTTCACTCAGCATCTTCACTGAGCGCTGGCTGTGTGCCTGGCCGAGCATTAAGTGCGCTGGGAGAGGAATGGAGAGAGGACTGGGGTCTCTCCCTCCTCCAGGAGGTCAGAGTCTCCAGAGAGGAAGGTGACAGGAGACGGCACCCTGTTCTGTCACGTGGCCCCATCAGAGCCGTGGAGCCCCCACCGTGGGAGCACAGCTGCGCTGCTGTCGGCGGGTTTGAAGGGCAGAGGTCCTTGTAGCTGTCCCCGCAGGGGGGATGGAAGCATCACCCAGGACTTTTTCTCATGGGCAGTCTTGCCATTTTTAGTCTCTTTAACGTTGTTTTCCTTCAGAGAAAAGAATTCTGTCATGGCTTTCGTTTCTGAACCCTTCACGTTTACAGTTCTGAAGCACGTTTCCAGGGGTGTGTTACCTGCCTGTCAGCCTGTCTCTGCACCTTTATTCCCAGGGAGCTGGGGGAGTGAGTGGGTCACTTCCACCCTGGCTGCTCTGGATCCCGGACGGGTCCTAGACGGCCGTGACAGTCCCCCTTCTGTGTGTCCCCCCCTCTGCCTCAGGGACAGACCTCTTGCACCTGCCCCCCCTCCCCAATCACTGTCTTTCTTCCCTCCCCTACTCCTTACCCCAGGAACCCTGGTCTACCCCCCAGTGCCCCTCTCCCTTCACCCCTCCCTCCTCAGCCACTGGGTTCCCCCTCAGTAGCACCTCGTCCCGCCGCGAGGAGAGAGGAAGCCCACTTGGTCTGGCAGCTTCGCTCCTGGCATCGTGCTGTGTCCAGCTGCCACCTTCTCACTGCATCTCGTCATCTGGTGTCCTCCTCACCATCTGTCTGTCCGTTCTCCACTCCGAGTGGAACATTCCTACAGCCTACAGGGAACATCTGTGCACAGTTGATCAGCCAAAAAATACTGTCCTGTGTTTAATAAGTTGCTGTCAACAAGTAACTCCCCGACCCTGCTTAGAAAATAGTACTGGGCACATAATGACTTTGGATATACTCTTATTAGTTCTGTGGGCTGTTTTAGATAGATCGTTGTGTTCTATACTGAAAAGAAAAATACTTTAAAACCTTGGATTATGTAATTCACACATTAAAAATTTAGGAAAATAATGAATATAAAATGCATTAGAATTTTACTGAAATTTGTTCTCTTCTGCTTCGTCACCTTGCTCTTCTGTTCTTTTGTTTGCATGCTTTTCACCCTTTCCATCACTGTCACCCTCCAGAGTCTTCCAAACTTTTGAACGTGTGTATGCTGTTGGTACTTGCAACTTCTTCGTGTTAAATGTTAGGTCCACCCTGGGACTGGACACAGCATTTTCTGAACCCTCTTTGCCTTGATTCTGCCACTAGGTGGTGCTCTTGTAAACATTATAACAAGAAAGTTGCACTACTTGGGGGAATTTTTTTTTAATTTGAATTAAAGTCTCATTTATTTTTAGTCTGAAAACTTACCACTAGCATACAGCTTCAATTCCAAAATATGCTGTCTTTGAAATGCCTTCCATCCACAACACCCTTCCCTCAACTTGAAAACCGTAAGACCAAACTCTTCTGCATATGTCCATATTCCTACACTGGTCTGTAACTGAATCTTTATATTCAAGCGAATGAGAATTATTGTGACTCATGCTGTGTGAATATGATGCAGACTTTACATTTAAAGTAAGCTAATTTGAACTTTCTAGGAAACAGAGAAGCCCTAACTTAATGAAAAATTCATGAATAAGGGCTTGAAATAAAGATTCAGTAAGAGGCGGGGGCAGCTGCCTTTTGTCTCTTTCTCAGAATGTCTTCATCTTACCTCTCCCATCACTTTACCCGGCACGTAGAACACAAGGAAAGCCCCACATTCTGCGAGGCACCTTTTGCCAGGCCCGGGGCTCTGACGGTGGTCCAGTGCAGGGAGGGGTGTGATGCAGAGAAGTCGAGCGTCCGGCACTGTGATGGCTGAGATGGTTCCTCCCTGTGAGGTCTGAGACTGTGTGGTGGGGGCTCGGGAGGATGTGGGGGGCGTCTTAGGAGCAGACTCGGTGTGGCCTGGAAAGGAAAGAGGTGCTTGGGGGCTCATGTCCATCAGGCTTCTGTCTGTCAAGTGAGAGGAAAGCTGTGACCTTGGGCCACTCAGTGTCTCTTGATGACAGTTTCTTCATCTGTGGAGGGGGGGTGGACCAGATGACCATAGAGGCCCATTTAGTTCTGATGGCCTGCAGTTCTCTCAGACAGTGCCGTCCAACAAAACTTACTGCGATGGTGGGAACATTTTATGACCGTCCCACACAGGTGCCACTAGCCACATGTGACTATTGCTCATTTCTGAAATGGATAGGTACAATTCAAGAACTTTCTCATCTTTAAATTTAAGTAAATTGACTGATGGCCACCACGTTGGACAGTGCAGCTCTAAGATACAGAAGGACCTGTATTAGAGAAAAATAAAACATGCATTCTCAGCACAAGCAATAAATGGATGTCACAGGCAAATAAAGCAAACTAGGATTGATATAAATTGCCCTGGATATGCAGCATCAGTCCCATTTCCTCTGGGTAGCAAAGAGTTCTGTGAAGCATTCTGTTGGCAGGATTGAGACGGGAGGGAAGCGTTTGCAGAAGGGGTGGATTCATGCCCCTGAGTGAGCTTCAGTGGCCAGGCCTCCAGAGTGGCCGGCACGTCTCCCCGCCGCCCTTCTCGTGTGGCTGGGAAGGGAGCTGAGTTCTCAGCAGCTCCTGGGTCCGCCCGACCTTCTGCCCCTTATCCCCAAAACGAATGGTGGTGATATTTATACCAGAAGGGGACAGGGCAGCCTGTGGCCTCAGGTGTGCCAGAGCCCTGAGGTGCCCAGGGTTTGTGACCACCATGGGATGTGAGGCCTCAACAGTCAGCAACATTTGCTCCGATAAAATATTAATCCAGTTATTAAAACATCTCCTCCCCCCCGGCGATGAAGGAGTATATCGGAGAACAACCCAGCACAAAGCTGCCTGACCCGGACGTCATCCAGTTCTGTGTCTCCGTCTTCAAACGCTCCAGGCTCCTGCTCGCCGGATGGCGTGGATCAGCAGTTCTTAGAGGACTTCCACAGGGTGACCAAGGGGGG
Source organism: Sturnira hondurensis (assembly GCF_014824575.4). Taxonomy (NCBI): domain Eukaryota; kingdom Metazoa; phylum Chordata; class Mammalia; order Chiroptera; family Phyllostomidae; genus Sturnira; species Sturnira hondurensis. The sequence goes on along the minus strand of NW_028078644.1, from coordinate 408,322 downwards.
CTCCATCGAGGACTCCAGCCAGTACTACTGTGACAAGGTGCGTGAGCGCAGGTCCTGGCTGGGTGCCGAGGTAGCCAGGTGACCCACCGGCTTCCGGCGCAGAGGCACCTTGTTTAAATAGTGATGACCAACCAAAATCGTATTCTTATCAACCACTGGAGAGGGAAGTTACATAATTGACCACTGTCCCACATTTTCCAGAATGATAACGGTGATGGCTACTTGGTCTTGATCCGTATCACGCCAGATGAAGATGGAAAATTTGGATTTAATCTAAAGGTATGTTGCGTGGATTTGTAAGAAGTTTGGTGCTCTGAGGCCCACTGGAAGCATGCCACGTCCCCGAGGCTACGTGGGAACCGGGCCCATCCCCCGGAGCTGGGAGTGTTTTGATGTGGCTGTACCAGCTGCCTCATCGCAAGTGCCTGCTGTGTGCTTGGTGTTGCTAGGCACTCATTTATATCACCCTCCTGAGCTCTGAGCGGTGAGAGTAGCATTTCTAACCCATCTGATAGATGCATAGAGGGATGGGGGCCCACAGTTGGCAAGCAGATCCACCCCTGGCAGAGGAGCTGTGAGCAGAGCCCCTGAGCGTTGCTAAGCCAGCGAGAGAGAACAGCAGCGCAAGCTGCGGGGCCATTACCCTCCTTTGTCCGCCCCTAGGCAGGGCCTGCAAACTATGGCCTAGGGGCCAACCCACCTATTTTTACAAATAAAGTTTTATTGGAACGTGGCCACACCCATTCATTTACGAAGGGTTTATGACCCCCTGGGCACTAAGGTGGCAGAGTTGAGCGTTTGCAACAGAGCCCTCTGTCCCCCGAAGCCTAGCATACGTACCCTCTGGTCCTTTCCCAGAGAGTTTACGGGCCCCAACCCCAGCTCTCCGTGAGGGCAGGCAGTCTCTGCTGCCCTTCCTGCAGCTGCTGCCATGCACTCCCTTCCTGTAGCCCAGGAGCCCAGCTGATGACCTGCTCTCCAAGGTCAAAGCCCTCGCCGCAGGTGGCCTTGTCTGTGGCTTCTGTCTCGAGACTCCTCTGTCCAGCATCACTTAGGGGCTGTGCCTTTGGAGTCCTTGTGCTGGAGTGGTTTACATTTTTTTAAAGGAGCTTGCTTCCACCAAGTGCAGCTGAAGTTCACAGAACGGGGGGATGGCAGTAGGAGCGTGGAGTGGTCTTCCGGTTTGCCCACTAGACCCAGGCTCGGGGGCCTTGTTCTTCTGAAAGGTGCCGTCCCTGGGGCCGGAACAAGATGAAGTGAAGTCGCACCCCTCCCCTGTGCCAGAAAGAGCTGCGTGTCTTATTGCTGTGAACTACTCACGTGGTTTTTTTCCCCTTAATTTCACATGTTTACAGGGAGGAGTAGATCAAAAGATGCCTCTCGTGGTATCGAGGATAAACCCAGAGTCACCTGTAAGTAACCATGTTTGCTTTCCGCTAAATCTAACAGATTTCTATTTCCGTGTCCGGTTTCTCACCAGCCAGTAGCACAGTGTGTGTAAATGCATGCCTGTGGATGGAAGTTAAAAAAGGACAGAGTCCCTGTTTTCCAGAACCTTCTGCTCAGTGTGGTCCCCGTGGCTGCCGCTCTAGGGTCACATGGGAGCTCATTAGAAATGCAGAGCCTCAGGCCCCACCCCAGACTGCCTGAACCAGAATCTGCATTTTTAACAGGTTCCCTGGGTGATGGGTGTGCACATGAAAATTTAGAAGTGCTGCTCAAGAGACGGGAACTGAGGCACAGTTTGCTGTTCTGCTCACTCTGAGTGGACGCAGGGACCCTGTGTCCCCTCCCACTGCCCCGCACTCAGCCCTCTGTCTAGGCCATTTCAGCAGGTCCTGTGCTTTTTTGGAGCGGTGAGCACCAAAGGGTCACCATGCCTCCTAAAAAGGTACCAGTGGGGGGCCTTTGCTCATAAGTGGCCATTAAGCTGGCAGCTGACTTTTTCGTACTAATTGTGGCGCCTTCCAAATAAGGAGGCTTTCATTTTACCCCGTTCCGTGTGTTGCTTCTCTCCCTAGTGGTTCTTGCCTTTGGTGTTATGCTTACAAAATCCTTCTCCGTTGCAAGGTGGATAAATTTCTCTCAGCTGGGGAGTACCGTTATCTTTTTCTTTTTTTTTAAAGATTTTATTCTTTTTTAGAGAGAGCCGAAGGGAGGGAGAAAGACAGGGAGAAAAGCATCACTGTGTGGTTGCCTCTTGCAAGCCCCCCACTGGGGACCTGGCCTGCAACCCAGGCCTGTGCCCTGACTGGGAATCAAACCGACAACCCTTTGCTTCACAGGCCAGCACTCAGTCCACTGAGCCACGGCAGCCAGGGCTCGAGCACCATTTTCTAACAGCCCATCTAGAGAACAAGAGATCAGCAGCTTCCTAGTCATTACGTGACATTCACAAGTGAAGGCTGCCTGCTGTAGAGAAATGGCTTCCGTGATTTTGTCAGCCTTGTTCCAAAATGTTTCATGACTTACAGTGTGAGCAGCACTTGGTTAGAATCCTGCAACCAGCTGCCATGGCATCAGAGCAGAGGATGGAAAAATAACGACGATAATTCCTGAGGGAGAGAAGGCAAACCCGGCCGCAGCTCAGGTGTCAGGGCCCAGAGAGCATCCGCGGCCTCCCCGGAGGGCTGAGCCCTGGTAACGGGAGAAACCCGCTCTTCCCTCCCCGCAGGCGGACACCTGCATTCCTAAGCTGAACGAAGGGGATCAAATCGTGTTAATCAACGGCCGGGACATCTCCGAACACACCCATGACCAAGTGGTGATGTTCATCAAAGCCAGCCGGGAGTCCCACACCAGGGAGCTGGCCCTGGTGATCCGGAGGAAAGGTAAGGCCACTGTGGGGGCGGAGGGTTGCTGCTCTGGCCCGGCGTGGCCAACATTCGAGAAAACCGAGAACTTTCACACAGCAATCTTCATGTCTGACCTCCCTCCTGAAAAATGTGAGGTTCTGTCCACAGAGGGCCGGGCCCCTCCCGGCCAATCCTCTGGAGGTAGGCAGCGCCAACACCGCCCTTGTGTACAGGGCATGACCCCCCCAGTTCCTCCCAGACCCCACTCGGCCCACAGCAAGCACTGACATCTCTTAGCTCCCTGGCCCCGCAGGCATTTGCATTTCCAACCCTTTCTGGAAGGATCAGGTTATGTTTTATTCCTGTGGGTTGGGCTTTGTCGGAGAGGCAATAAGCAGAAGGGGACAGGGGCCTGGCTGCCTCCCAGTGGTTCTCACTCCACCTCCTACCCGTTGAGGGACCTTGAGTGAGTCTCTTGCCCGGTGTGTGTTTTGACTTCCTCCAATGTACAGTGAGGATAACCACAGTCCGCCCTGTAATGGTGCGCACACTGGAAGGCGGACCTCGAGTACTGCCTGATGCATGGTAGCTGTTTGCAGGAGGCTCCTGTTGAACACCCGCACTGTTCTTGTTGTTACTATAAAACAATAAGCCAAGTCCCTGAATGCTTCTGCCCAGCTTTACAACACTGAAGAAAAATGCTAGCAGGGTGTGACTCAAAGCCCTGGGCTTACATTTCTATTATGACCTTCACAGGTGAACGCACAGCAGCCCCCTCACCACACGAACACACTCACACTCACACTTACACGCTCACACACTCCTGCCTCCCTCTGTTCCCACTAAAACTTACCATCCAGACCTATCCGGTGTCAACCTCCTCCCCGCTCCTTTCGAGGCTTCCTCGACCCTCCAGGTCCCACCTCTCCCCGTCCCCACCAAATCCCAGCAGCCTGCTCTGCACACAGTAGGTATTCAGTTGCGGTAGAGGCTGATGTCCGTGGAGCGCCAGTGAAGTGCCTTGTACCCTGCTAATTATTTTAATAATTAACCTTTTTAATTCTCATGACGCTCTTACAGTGTCAATATTATTATCCACAAGTGAGGAGATGGGGGAAGGAAGTCACAGGAGGCTAGGTGGGCTGCCCTGCTGCTGTGTGGCTGGTAAGGCTGCAGCATGATAGGGAACGAAGGAGTCCCGAGACTGGGAGCCAGGCCCCGGCTGCGCCACGCACCAGTGGTGTGCGGGCCCTCACAGGGGCCTCGGGGTCGAGGTGCGCTCGGCCTGTCTGAGGTGAGGAAATGGATGTCCGTAGACCCTTAAAGCCACAAAGACCGTGGCTACTAGTCTTCTGTGACTAAGTTTATTTTTTAAATATTTAACTAAAAATATGAGCTGATTGAAAGAAAAATAAGTCAACAGCATAGGGAGTAGCTAATATGGCAGAAATCATGGAAGCAGCACCAGAGTTGGACTTCTCTGCAGAAGAAAGAATGTGGCCTGTAGGGTCAGGCCGGTGTGGACTGAATTCCCGTGCTCCACCCTGACAGCTCTGGGCAGCTTATTTGCCCTGAGGGTCCATTTCTGCTTCTGTACAATGGGAATCACGAGTCTAGTTCAGCGTCGTGGGGATTCAGGCCCACACATCATTCCTTTTCTGTCCTTTCCTGTTCTCTTGGAGGTAGTAAGGAGCCTGGAAAGGCTTTTGAGGAAGGGCGTGAGGTCCCCTTCTGGGTGACCCTCATGTTTCCAGTTTGGGAGATTGAAGGAGGAATGTCAGGAAGTGTTGTGCAGGCGGACGGCGTGGGGTCCTAGGTTTTTTTATTCGTGTGGAGTCTGATGTGCAGGGAGGGATCGTGGTGAAGAGGCAGGGCTGGTGCATAGAGGGAACATTAGGGCTGCACACGTTTACCTGGGAGGTTTCCACCTGAAAAGTGGCCCCGGCTGAGAGCTGGGCTGAGTTCTGGGGGCGAAGGTGACACGGACAGCATGCCGGACCTCACTGTGGTGACCGGGAAAGGGCCTGTTTTAAGGGAGCAAATGAAAAGGAACCAAGAACGGGGGTGCGGGGATGGGGTAGAAGAACCAGGTCAGAGCGAGCAAAGAGCGAACTTGTTTTCTTTTGAAACATCCTTTCCCTTTGGCAAAAGCCTCTGAGTACTAAACACCATCCCCAACTAGCCAGAATTGTACATCATTTTGTGTAATCAACACACATTGTATCATTCAGCGAGAAGCAGTGTCTTCGGTGAGCATGATTACTGTGTGCTTAATCCCTTAGTAAGGTGTTCTAAACCACCGCATTCAGGTGTCACACGTGTAATGTGGTTGGGGGGGGACTGGTCACCAGAGCTTTGCTGCACAGCCAGACGCACCCTTTCTTGCCCACTACAGCTGTCCACTCCTTTGCTGAAATCAAATCTGAAGATGAACTGAACCAGCTCTTCCCAGATGCCATTTTCCCCACGTGTCCAGAGGGTGCGGACACATTGGAGGGATCCATGGAACAGCTAAAGAAGGGCCTTGAAAGTGGGACGGTGCTGATCCAGTTCGAGGTAAGGGAGTCTGGGGGCTCCCCTGCTGCCTGGGCCCTGGGGCCTCAGTGGGCTGCTCAGGTGCTGCCGAATCAGCCCTGACACCAGGGGGCCTGTGCTCATCGTGGGGCACAGGGGCTCCCAGCGTCGGGGCAGTGGAGCGGGCCCGACAAGCAGGACATGAGGACCACAGCCCGTCTCTGCACTCTGCCTCACCTTACTCTGGTAACATTCGGTAGTCATGGAGAAATGCATCAGAAATCAAGGAGGAGGGACTCTGGAGCTATTTAGCTGCCAACGCAGAAGCTCCAGACGCTCAGCAGTAGATGGTAGTGGAGGGGCAGCATGGGTGAGTGCCCACGGATGATGAAGGAGCCCTGTCCCTGACCCCACCGGGCATCGTGTGTCATTTGCAGCAGTGTCATCCCATGGGGCATAGTGGCTCTCCCTTCCAAGTCCCCCAGAACCTCGTGAACATGAGTAATTACCAGAGTTGGATGCCTAATCACAGGGCAGCGACTATTAGCAAAAAGCACACCCAGACTTCAGAAGGCAAAGCAGGGCCAAAGAAGGCTCAGTTTTACTGATGTGATTCCTCACAGGATGAAAATAGAATGTGTTTATCAGGCAAATTTTTTTCAAGGTAGGAGAAAGCAGACTAGTTCATGCAATAAAAGATAAAAGAGCACAAAGAAGCATGAAATAGGTCGATTAAAAAATAGATCATGGTTAACGCCAGCATGCACAGTTTGGGTTCATAAATTATGAAAGACGGTCTCAGATCCAGTTCAGAAGCAGAAGTCAGCCATCCACTGTTTGTGTAAAGGAAAGAGTCACAGAAGGAGAACTAGGCAGTTTATCAAATGCATGTGACTGCACATTGATTCAGCAAAGGGTGGGCTGTGTGGATGTGGAACAGGAAGGAATGCAAAGCCTAGAGTGTTCGGTGAGAAGTTCACCTTGTGATGGCGTAAGGAACAGGGTGTAAACACAGGACGTTATTAGAGCAGCCTGTGTTGAACAACAGTAGAAAGTGAAAACTCACAAGTGAGAGGTGAAGGTAATTGATTTCGCTCCCCAGAAAATCAATAGGAGATTTTAAACTTCACAGCCGTGGCAAATACTACAGACAAATGAAACGTAAGTGCATATCTTGTGGAAATAAAATAAGGAGTAAAGGATAGTAATAATACAATTACTTGGGTAGAATTGGATAGACACGTCCTGACTATCTACAGAAAGGGAAAGAAAGCTCTTCTTTCTCGTGGCCTGCAGGAGGCTACGTAGGCTTAGATTTTCAAAGAAGAAAATGTAGTGGTTATGTTTTCTGGCCTTGCCAAAAGTTCAAAATTGAAATATATGTTTAAACACTGAAACTGCATACTTTTACACACTCTCAAAAACAATTGAAACGAGGAGACCTTAAAAGCCAGCTACAGAGTAATTCGTTTTATCCTGTTCAGTGTTTTCGGAAGCGACAGGGAAGGGGAGAGGCAATGGGCAGCCATTCGTTTTTTCAGCGGGTGTGTATCAGGTGTTCACCTCATGCCAAACCCTGGATCAAAAACACAGCGAAGGAGGGAGAAGGTAGGTTTCTGGCTCCAAGAAATTGACAGTCTAATTTCAGTGTATTTGAGGGGCTGTATCATGAATCCCAGAAACAGCTTAAGACCAAGACTGGGCAAGACTCCATTACATAGGATGTACGTTATGTAGAAACCGGAGGTGGGAAATTAAGCTCCTAAGTGTCGGGTAGCAAAGGGAAACAGGGCTGCCTGCTGTGAAAAGTACAGCAAGGAGTCCCTCCTGGTCCTGGGAGCTGTCTCCAGCTGACGGAAGTCCTTCAGCCCAGAGGGAACCGGTTGTCTTTGATCACACTGTCCACAAGGAGGCGCTGTGTGTTCTCAATAAGGAATGAGAGCAAACTTGGTCTTAACCTGTGCCCCAGAAAATCCCCTGCACTCAGGATTTACATATGGGGTCCCACGTGAGGTTTTCCTTGAACGACATTCACTGGACTATATTAAGAAGTTTTAAAATGCTTTAAAGAGAAGTACCCACCTGTCCCCCGTGTTTTTGAGTAGTATTTCTCAAAGGATAACACTCAGCCAAATGGATAGTGCCCAAAGAGCTTGTCACACTGGGCCCAGACCACAGCTCCAGAATCAGCCACGCTGGGAGGGACGTAGGTGTGGACACTCTTAACCAGATCACCGGGAGGTTTTGGCACCCGAGCTGGTCCAGAGGGTGATGGGGGAGGGGGTGGAGATCGGACCAGAAACATTGCCCCACTGCTGCCTGTCCCAAGTCTTGCCTTTATTTTGCGCTTGTAGTTGGACTATAGCATTCGAAATGGACAACAAAGAAATTTTGGGGTTGAATTTTAGTTGGGTGCACATTTACTTTTTCATTTAGTCAGTGTATTTCCTAGAAGTTAAATAGGGAAACCCTCTTTGTAAATAACAGTTGCAGAATTGCAGAATGAAGAACAGATAAAAACAGCTGCTCTGTGGTGGAGCAGGCAGGATACGTGGGCCTCTGCCTCGGTCTCCCCACACTGCCCCACGGAACCCTAGAGGGCGGAACATGATTTAACAACCACTTACCGGGGAAAGGTGTCCTGCACAGCTGCTGGAGGAGAATTCCAAAGGAAGCCAGATCAAACCAGAAACAGAGACGGAGGGAAGCCTTTAATGAGCACTGACCGTGCGCCGAGGGCTCTGTGTGCATCACCCCTCAGAGTTCTCACGGCAGCCCGTCGCATAGCTGAAGGGTCAGAGTCCAGGAGGTGAGTGCACAGTAAATGGCACCGCCTCCCTGGGACCCAGGCAGCCTCACTCCGGAGCCCGTTCTCCTAACAACCCCATAATCTTTGCAGACAACACAGTGTGTTTACACGCGAGAGTTGTCATTAGACTAGGACAACATCGGAGCAGGAAAAGATCTAAGATGCCATCTGGCCACATGGAGCCTTAAACAGGCTTGAAGTCCTGGCTCTTCCGCTCACTTCCCGTGTGGCTTCAGGCATGTCCCGTGACCTCTGTAGCCCCTTCTTCCTCGTTGGTCAGTTGGGTGTCTCACGGGTTGGTGGTAAAGGTGAGATGAGATAAATACTTAACAAATTGTCCGGCACTTGGTAAGGGCGCAGTAAAGCGTAACAACGATCATTATTTGTAAACAGAGGCTCCAAGGGTCTCCACAACATGCCCCGTCTCCGCACAGAAAGCGGTCATGTCACGTTGGGGTTGGCACCCAGGGCGTCTCAAGTTCCGGTTCTCCACGTGCTCTCCCAGTGCTGTTGGCAGGTGGGTGGCTTGGCTGATGGGGCAACATCGCAGGGGCAGGAAGCGGTGGCTGGCTCCAAGCAGACGCCCACACTCCGCACTCTACCCCCTACACCACACAGAGGGCCCAGCGGGGGACGCCGGGCCGTGATGGCCCGTGGTGACAAGCCGGTTTTCGGCACAGCTCCCTTTGAGGCTCATTTTCATTCAGGGGATTTCCCCGCTCCTCCTGTGACTTTTGATAAACAATTACGAATGTGTTCTAGAAAGCATTTGGTCCCAGCTGTAACAAAATCCCACTTAATAGTTAGCATTTCTGTGGCACTTGGAATCCGCTGAGTGTGTTTCACACATGTTGTCTCTGCTGACTCTCGCAGCAGTTCTGTGAAAGAGATACGGCCGGAATGACCGGGGCCACTCCTTCAGAGATGGGGGAAATGAGGCTCCGAGGCGAGGGGGCTTGTCCAGCATCACACTGGTGAGGGAGATCTAGGGTTAGAATCTGTGCTAAAAAGTCGAACACGTTGTCAGAACCCGCCATTGCCAAGTGTGACCAGCTCTTCACCTGACCTCCAGCGTGAGGCCTCCACTCTAGCGGCCGCTCTGCTTACCTGCCCGGTGTGAGCCATGCGGCAGCATTAGTGACCGGGCTCAGACTGCCCAGTACTCTCTGTTCAGCCAAGGTAGGGCGTTCCGCTGGTCTCACGTAAAGGAAGAAGATCTGGGGTTCACACAGCTTCAAGTTCATTATCACCTCCAGGACACTCCCTTCCTGAAGGGACTCGTCCATTCAGCCCCAGCTTCATTCTCTCCTGAGAATGACTTGTGGCTCCATCCACGCTTTCCCTGAGTCGCACAGTCTGTCAAAGGCAGGAGACGGCTCTGCACTCAGCATAGGTGTCCCTGGGTAAGCGCCAAGTGACAGTGCTGCCTTGTCCTCTGAGCTCCAGTCTCCCCACAGAGGTCCCTGTGCCCATCCTCACCCAAGACCAGGTGACTCACAGCTTCCTTGTCTAGTAAGACCTCTTTGGAGACTTGCAGGATGTGGTTGATAGGAAATGAGGGACAGGTCTCCTCCCTTCCCAGCTGGTGAGGTAGAGCAGTGGCCACAGGACTCGGTCCACCAAGGGCCACGTCACACTCAGCCCCGCCGTCCCACGCTGGCATCTTCTGTCCCCACCCAAGTCCAGAAGTCTTCTTCTGACCTCTTTTTCCTTGACTCCCTGGCTCCCGTGGTTGTGGTGAAAGTTGGTTTGGAAGGACAAAGGGAAGGGAAGACTTAATGAGAGGTTTAAATTGACACAGGTAGGAATTAGGTAAGGCCATTATTGTACCTTCAGAGTTAGAACTCACACCTTAAAAAAGTAGGCACCTAAAAAATATTCCAAACCGTTTTTTCTTTTTTGTTGTTTTTTTTTTTAGGAGCGAAAATGTTCTGTGATGTGTTTAGAATACAGGGAGCACACTGTGAGGGCTTTACATTGCAGGTACCGCCCCAGCCCACCGTCATTTATCTGTGAAAGGGACCCCACGAGACTACCTCGGTGGGCCAGGGACGGCAGCCACCTCTGGGATCCTGCACTTAAAGCCATACTATTGAAGGTCCCCAAATTACTAGCAACAATGTCAGGTCATTTCAGCAGACCTTTATGGCGAGGTAGGGAGAGGCCCCAAGTCCCCTCGAGCTAGTCTGTACCTGCTGGGCGAGGGAGAGTCCCTGGTGTCGGTGAGCTGCTCAGGAGTAGTGAATGACAGTGACTGTGAAGTGGCCCTTGGGGCCTTCGTGAAAAATCGGTCACCCTTTGCTTATGTGATTCTGTGCCACCTCTTGTCATGCCTCACTCAAGTGCCTTCTATCCTTTGTGTAAAGCAGCAAGTACCATTATTCCTTAATGCTACAAATTTCCATTAAGCACCTACTATGGGCCAGGCTCAGTGCTGACCTCCAGTTTAGGGTGGTGATCAAAACAAGCAAGGCACCCGCCCTCGTGGGGACCACAGTGCTTGATCCGGGAAGCAGACTGTCAATGGGTGTTTTGAGTCATTGCCTACGGTAGGCTCTGGGTCATTGCCAAGGCCATGAAAAGGGATCTATTTCTACTCTTTGCTCTCCTTTTCTATTTTCCCTTCAAGTGCTCCCCCCTGCTTTTTTTTTTCCTTTCTTTCCCTTTGTCTTCCCCCTCGGGTTCTCAGCCTCCAAGATTTCCAGTGGGAAGTCACCTTCATGGGATCGTACAATTGGTGCAGTGCTGTGGGCCCTGCTTGGAGACCAGCTGGGTGTCCGGAGCCCTCATCCGAGGGACGTGACTAGATTTCACGTCTTCGGCTGGGCCAGAAGTCTGACAGCAGAGTCATCTCCTGATACCCTCTCTCCCATATTACATGGCACTAAAAAAAAAAAAAACCCTGTGTCATCTCACCCATCCTGCTCATACCGCGTGGCACAGTTCCAGCTGCCGACATTCAGCCAGAGCTGGCGACACGGACATGTCAGCAAAGCTTTTTATAACGTACCTTAGTGTCACAGCTTCTTCAAACTACACTCTGATAAGATGAGAACAGAACCTTTTAGGACGTGAAAATTCATGGTTTTGAATGGAACTAAGCAGTCTCAAAACTCCCGTTGCTGTGACTCAGTCTCCGGCCTCCTGATGGCTCTCATTCTAGGGCAGAACGTAAGGGGTCTGCTCTCCCCGCCTCACTGTCAGCCCAGGACTAAGCGAAGAAAATTGTGTTTTCCCAACAAGCACTTGAAAGTGCCTTGTCTTGAGTTCTGACTAATGTCTTTGACTCCTTTTCCTCCATTCCTGGCTCTTCCAGAAAGGAGAGATCCGTGTTTCCAACAGGTCACTTTGCACTCGGCACCCCCTCCTCAGGGCCTTGTTTTCACACCCAGCCTGCAGGGCAGCTCACAGGGTCTGGAGAAGCATCAGCAAAGTAAAGGAACTTGGAAACCGGCCCTTAACCCCTTCAGGAAATAAGTGTGCGGATAGGGCTGAAGCACGTCAGTGGATGGGTGATTCGGTGTTAGCCTTGGCAAGGCAGACATAAATACGAGTGTATTGCAAACCTTCCAAAGGCCCCCCAGAATCTTAGCTTTAGTCACCCAGCTTTTTGTAAAAAATTTTTTATTTTGCTCTGGCTGGTGTAGCTCAGTGGATTGAGCACAGGCTTGCAAACCAAAGCATCACCGGTTTGATTCCCAGTCGGGGCACAAGCCTGGGTTGCAGGCTATATCCCCAGTATGGGGTGTGCTAGAGGCAACCACACATTGATGTTTCACTTCCTCTCTTTCTCCCTCCCTTCCCTTCTCTCTAAAAATAAGTAAATAAAGTTTTTAAAAATGTATTTTTCAAATTAAAAGAATATTCTATTTATTTTTAGAGAGAAGGGAAGGGAGGAGGAAAGAGAGGGAGGGAAACATCGATGGGTTGCCTCTCTCAGGCCCCCAGCTAAGGACCTGGCCTGCAACACAGGCACGTACCCTGACGGAATCAAACCAGCAACCTTTCAGTTCACGGGCCAGCACTTAATCCATTGAGCCATACCAGCCAGGGCTATTTTTCAGTTTTATATATAGATTTTTCTATACCTCTTTCTTTCACTTTAATCATTTGAATATAAAAAATAATTCACCTTGTAATAATTCAAGGAATTCAGAAATAGCCAAAGTAAAATTAATGGTCTCCTAGCCCCCATCTCCCTCAGCTTCTTTGTTATAATTTACAAATAATTTCGTGGGTATTGTTCCATACTTGTTCCAATGCTCATGCAAATATATTTTTATATGTGGATACAACTATGGGGTTACTACTGTACATATTATTCTATAACTTGCACTTTTCACTTAAAAATGGATAAATGGAGATCCTACCAAATGTGTGCTTTTAGTCAATTTTTTAATTGCATATAATTTTGTGGTACGACTGTACCATAGTTTAAGTCAGCAGTCCTTCCTCCCTGTTGGGAAATATCCAGATTTTTCTGGTAATAAAAAATTAGTTTCCTATAGACAAACTTCTCTGATATCTATCTTCGTACGTTTCTGTCAGGTGGAGCCCTGGGTGTGCACATGGAAAACATTTTAAACACCGCTGTAGTCGTGTATTTTTTTTATTTTTAGTGTTCTACAGTCTTATCAAGAGATCGTTATTCGTCCGAGATACTCACATATTTACTGTGATTAAAGCCTTTTGATAGGTCCGTGCTTTTCTGCTAGACCATCTCAAGTCGATTACATCTACATTTTTATTATTTGAAAAAAATTTTCTTTTTACTTCCAGTTTCGCTTTACGGATTGTATTTGCTTAATTAGATTTCACTTCCGTGCAGTTAATCAGAGCTGGTGTTATTTAGGGGAATTCGATTCCCACAATTTCCTCCTTTCAGAATCAAACCAAAACCTCCAATAAACCATGGTGTTTTTTTCTAGAAGGAGCTTGGAGAGTCCATTCTCCCTGAGTTCACAGGTATTTGAAGAAGTTGTCCAGTGGCTACTTGATTGTTATGAACTGAAATTATAAAGATCAGCAACTGAGCTCAGGGAAGAATGGGAATTCTACAAACATTTGGTAAACGTGTAAGATATGACACAGTTATCATTACCCCAAATCTCTGTACTAGTACTCTCCTGGTGATTTCTGTGCAACTTGTTTGTTTAATAATAATAATAAAGAACTAATAAGAGGAAAAACCAACAGAGGCTGGTTTGCCAAAAAATAATAATAAAATTTGCAGAAACATAAGGGGCAAAATAACGTTCAACCTTCCTATTCAAATTGCAAACACGTTTTAGTTGATTTTACTGACCACAATCTGCTAAACTAAGCATTCTCATATGCCCCTAGGGCAACCTGGTTATATGAATCAAAGCCTTCAAAACATGCTTTGGTGCAGTAGTTCTCTTTTGGGGAATTTATAAGAGTAAAAAGTATTAAAAACAGCCTAATAAAAAGAGAGTGAAAATTCAAATAAATTATGAGGAACTGTAAGTTATTGAGACAGTAAAAATTGTGTATAGAGAATACTTAGGATATTTAATGGCACAGGGAACTAGACACTGTATAATAACAGGCTTCAAATTATGCTAGTATTTTCCAGAACACTTCTTGTGAGATGTGAGATTCTCCATGGCCACATTAGCTTGAGAAACGCTTAGCTAATCATAATTAAATACGATTATGCACTGCAGGAGTTGTCTTCTTGGAGGGACGTACAAGATATGATGGGTTTGGTTATTTCCCAAACTTCTTCCACCTTGAAACTTTTTTAAAGTAGTATCTATTAGCTTCTTTCAAGGAGAAAGTGTTTCTTTTCTTTCCCAAGGAGAATAGCATTTCACTTTCCAGTTCAAAGTGAGAGGAATGGTTGTGTAGGAAAGACAGCTGAAGGGGGCGAGAGGAAACTTGGGAACAGGAGGGACCTGTCCTTGGCCTTGAGGGCAGTGGTTTCACTGGGGCAGCGTGTGCTCACACATCCCCGAGCTCACTGAGTTGTGTACAGTAGGTGGAGACCACCTCTCATACGTCCATCATGCCTCTGTCAGGTGGTTCCGAGGGAAAAAAGAAAACTCAAGCCTTGAGTTCAGCCTGCAGTTTGTGATCTAAGCATTTAATCTCTGCCTCTGCACTTGCAAAATAAAGATCCTATTAATATCTCACAGAGCTATTGTCAAAATCACATCAGGTGCTGTGCAAGGGCGCTAATATGTCTTGCAGGCCTGCAGAGACGGTCTCAGTTGAATTTTTTGCTAGTGATTGCATGCACGGGGAAAACCTCTTTATGTGAAGTTTACTGTATGGGAATAAATGCTTTTACTATGGAAATATACTTGAGAAATGATGAATGAAATGCTCTTGTGTTTAAGCAAAAATATATTTTTTAAGTATAAAATATATTTTACATATTTTATACTAAAAAAAATATATATATATATATATATATGGTTCACTCCACTGAATTGGAGGGAAATGTTTTTAGACTAATGTAAATGATTTCCACTTACTTTGACTCATAATTTTTTTCTTTACTTGCTTTTAGCATTTGTCAAATAATTGTCATAGAGATGAGGTTTTACTTTCTGTGATCCATTATCTGTGATTCAGACAGAAGAGAGTTTATTCCCCCTCAAAGATCCTCTTGCAAAAAAAAAAAAGATATCGAAGAGCTTAGCTTCTGAAGGGATTGTAGAATTTCTTATTGGGAGGATTTTTCTCTTAATATATGACCCATGATCCCTTTGAAACATTAATATTTTGGTACCATGCATGGCAAACTTTTACTGTTAAAGTATGTTTTCATGCCCCCTTCGTAGCTGATTTCTCTGCAATAGCCTTTTCCTTCTCTGTTTATCACACAGCAACTCTACAGAAAGAAGCCAGGTTTGGCCATCACGGTTGCAAAGCTGCCTCAAAATTTGGACAAAAACCGATATAAAGATGTGTTGCCTTGTGAGTATCCGGCATGACTGCCTCCCCCCCCACCCCACCCCCACACACACACTGAGATAATGTTTCCCTTTTTAAAACAAACTGTCTGGTATTCTGGGACGGTTTTCAGTGTGTCTGTAAACACCACCATCTTTACTGCAGCCATGGCAGACTCGGAACAGTTGGGGAATAGCGTTTATGCTAATGAGGCGAGCACTGCAGATGGGGCTGGGGACTGAACGCTTGTTTACTGGGTAGGATAAAAATAACGCTCGGAATGATCAGAAGGTTTTTTTCCCCCACAGATGACACCACCCGGGTATTATTGCAGGGAAGTGAAGATTACATTAATGCGAGCTACGTGAACGTAAGTTGGGGCCCTGGGTAATGGCTGAGAGCCCATCAGTCCTTATAACAGTCATGACCGTGGCGTGTGTGGTGCTTTGCGGCTGACGAGGTGCTTTCCTGTCTGCTCCCCTGTTTCAGCACAGCAGCCGGTGAGGGAAGGCAGAGTAGTCTCATTTTACAGAGGACAAAACTGAGGTTCAGGGAGAGTAAATAATTTGAAAAGTCACAGAGCTAACAGAAGGTGAGACCAAGACTCAGATTCCGTGTCTCTTGACTCCATCGTCCACGTGCCTCCTGTCCTCACCTGCCGGCATTCAGGTGTTTGGGTTTGGATTTGGCTGTTTGTTTTGGGTTTTTTCCCCCGCTATGTTTGCAACTCTCTGTGTTTCCCCTGCGTTGTTACTGTATACCACATCTAAAATAAGAAAAATAAAACTACCTATGTGCATAGAATCCAAAAAGATAAGGTGAAGCATTTCACACGTTGTAGAAAAAGCATTCATTTCACTATGAAAATACATCCTGGGCAACTTAGTGGACTTCTCTGAACCTCAGTTTTTTTCCTCTAAACCAGAGATTTTCTGTCAAGAGCCAGATAGTAAATATTTTGGTCTTTGCAAGCCAGAAGGCAAAATTGAGAATATTACTTGGGTACTTACACAACCATTTAAACTAAAACTAAGTAAAAATGTAAAATACCACTCTTCGCTCACAAAGCAGTGGTCAGATTTGGCCCTTAGGTCACAGTTCGCCAACTTGCCATCTAAATGTGTTCACAGATGATTTCTCAAGTTAAGTTCTCAACTTGCAGAAAAACAGCAAGCGCTTCCCTGATAAAAATGCATCTGGTCAGTGAGTCCACTTATCGCCCAGCATCTGCGGGGTTCGCTGACTCACTGAGCCTCACGGTAACAGTCCTGGGGTCCTGAAAGCAGAGCATCAGAAGTGGTGGGGACACCTGACTTGAGGCGGTAAACCCCCAGCACACAGATGATGTGTTAGAGAACTGTGCCCCTGGAACCTGTATAATTTTATTAACCAGGGTCACCCCAATAAATTCAATGAAAAAATTAAAAAGAAAGAATTGGTGGGGGCAGTGAGGCCACACAGGGCTACCTCTTCGAGTGATGGGGGAGGGGGGCAGGAGCCCCAACGCCGTGACTGAGCAAGCACGCCAAACCGTGAGTTCGGTGCCTCCGTTGCCCTTCCTGCCTGAGAGTGAGTGACTTACGCTTGGCAGGTTCTGAATGTTCCCTCGTAGAACGAGAAAGCAGAGCAGGATGGCAGAGAGACCCTGGGCATAGCTGAAACATGTTAACGTCTAACGTTCATCCACTCAAGTGGTAGCTCTGAGGTGATGGATGTGCTCATTAACTGGACTGTGGTCGTCATTTCACAATGCAAATGTGTATCAAACCGTCATGTTGTGTATCTGACGCACATACACTTTATGTGTAAATCCAGGGTGGTGGGGGGCAGGGCAGGTGGGACTGATCACCTTGGTGACAACAAGCATCGGTGGCCACACAGAGAACCAAGTGCAACAGTGGTTGGTGGTATGAGCCCATATAGTTTAGGATTTTTTTAGGGCTTTAGTCTTAATTGTTTTTTACATTCAATGTTAATTTCAGGTGTGTAGCATAGCAGTTAGGCAGCCATAGACTTTACAAAGTGTTCCCCTGGGATTTCCCGTCCCCACCGGGTACTGAACATAGTTAGCGCGGTATTGACTGTACCCCTGTGCTGTGCTTTACATCCTCATGACTCTTCTGTAACATCGGTCTGCATTTCTCAGTCCCTTCACCTTCTCCCCCACTCCCGTCTGGCAGCACTCTGTCTGAAAATACAGATGCCCAACATCGCTTAGATTTTAGGTAGGGCAGTGAAGATTATTTAAACTCTTCTGGTACCTTCTAGGTACATTTCTAATCATCACCTACTGGGTATCACAGTTTTATCTTAAATATCCAATGCTCGCACTCTTGTCAGATATTTCAAGGGTTTTTGAAAATAGCTTTTTAAAAATTTTTCTTACTGGCCGTAAATTGGTAGAGGGATTATTCTGGAGTGATGTCAGTTACCAACAGGAAGAGTCCGAGATCCACCTCCCTGTCCGCCCTGTGTCAGTCGCAGACTCTAAGGCCTTAACGATCTCTTGCCAGATGGAAGTCCCTGCTGCTGACCTTGTGAACAAGTACATTGCTGCTCAGGGACCCCTGCCACACACCTGCGCCCAGTTTTGGCAGGTCGTCTGGGATCAGAAGTTACCGCTCATCGTCATGTTGACGACTCTCACAGAGCGAGGGCGGGTAAGTGGCTTGATTTCCAATTCAAATGTGTGCATGTCACACTGTGCTCTGTGGGCACGACTCTTGGAGCTGACAAAGGGTCTTGAACGTCACCCAGCCTGGCCCCTCCAGGGCCCACAGGTTTCTGTAAGGAGCTACTGATGGACTTCTCTAATGAGGGAAAAAGCTCAGCACTCCTGCTGCCCACACGCTGGCCTTCCCCAAGCCCAACGGTGACTGGACAGCTCCTCCCGCTCCTGGTTCCAAACCACTGTTGGCAGTTCCCCTTGCCTCGCCTGCCCAGAGCCCCCACATGGCTTGTGGCCTCACCCACCGGGGCAAGTGCTGGTCCTGTGAAGAGCAGCGTGGGTGCCAGGTTCACGGTGGTAGTAAAATGTAGGAGAAATGACAGCCTCTGTCATTTTTGCAGTGGGTTTGCTTGTGTTGCCGCAAAACCCACTGCAAAAAGGGGTAAGAGGGGCTTAGTCAGGAGAGTGATGGACGCCATGCTGTGCTCGGCGGGGCGTGCCTTTTCCACCGGAACAGATCACTGATTGCATCAGAAATCAGCACGCAGCAATCCCTGTCTGGCGAATGCCCCACCTTGTGCCTGCATCTGGGTAGCGTCATTCTGAAACACGTACTCAGAAGCACATTCCAAAATCAAATATAAATTAACGTTGAGCCACCTGCTTTGATGATCCTTGTGCCATCTCCTCCCAGGCCTTTCCTCGGTCGGTTTCTAGCTCAGAATGCCAAATTGATCCCCGCTGAAAGTCAGTGCACAGGACCAGGACGGATAGTGTGTTTGAGGGGACCAGTCTGCCCTCTCACCTGGAGGAGCAGAATAAGAACTCCGTTAACTGATGGGTAGAGCCCCACAGATTCCAAAGGGCCTTTGCATGTGGTGGTCCAGGCAGAGTGCTCCCCACCTCCGCGAAGCACCCCAGTAGGTGTTCAGTCCTGGTATTTTAAAAATTGCTCCTCACAGTGCGTGAAATCCCCATTGCTTTGAACGCTCACCCCACCTGCATTTCTCACCTGGAAGACACAGAACAAGGCCTCCCTCCTTCCGTGCAGCGTCCTTTCAGGTGTCTGAAAGTGATCTTAGCCTTGTGAGAGGATTCAGGTGCAGCTTCCATGAGCCTTATGGTCAGTGGGCGTTTTCTGGGCTTTGTCTCAGTTGCCATGAGGCCAGTTTCCCTGTATGGTGCACGTGCCCTCGATCCTTGAAACCTTGCACCGCCCGCTGGCGAGGCTCAGGCCCAGTGACCTGTGTTCCAAGCATGGTTCCTCTTGAGCAAGTGTCTTAAACTCTCCGACCACCTGCTCCCTGTGTGGACGATGGAGATGACGAGAGTGCCCACCTTGGGAGGGCTGTGAAGACTGAGACAATGTACAAGAAGCTTAGAGAACTGCAGGTGGCAGGTGCCCAGCAAAAGAATTGGTGGCGTGTGTCATCTGCGTTGTCATTATCATCGTCACTGGTAGGAACCAGCCATCCGACCTGGCATTCAGAGTGCCCTTTGCAGCTCTCCTGTCGTTCTTTGTGTGGGCAATCACTGTTAGCTTCTTGTCACGGTTTTCATCAGAGTTTCCTCTCTTCACATACATCACTGTTAAAAACTGGGAAGGTCCTCACGAGGCTGTAGAGACCTGGGAGTCAGAGGTATGGAGGGCACTCTTCGGGGAGCCGTTCCTCCATCTTCTCTCCCCAGTTCAGAGGCTGTCGGAGGCTTGGCTGAGACCTCAAGGTGGTGGGTCTGTGGCATCACCTGAGCTCCTGGTCTAGAGGTTTCGTTTTTGTCTGCTTTTAATTTTTGCTTGTGTTTTGTCTTATGTGATGTTTCTAATCTTGTTTTGAATAGGGCATGGAGTCCTGGGGACATTTTTTGTCTCTCTGGAGCACTTGTGGCTCCCGTTCTGTGGTGTGGTGGGTGAGAAGGCAGACTTAGGGCCATGCATCCTGAGTTCAAACCTCAGCTCCACTGCCTCCTCCCGTGAGAGTTAGGAAAGCTGCAAAACCTCCCTGTGAAATGGAATAACGATGCCACCCAGGGTGCGGAGTGGTGGGGAACTGAATGAGTTGGTACAGGCAGCCTTCTTGGGAGAGTGCTCAGTATGCAATAGATATCACAGAGCCGTTTCCATCATTAGTAGTTCAAGTGCCACCTTAGCAGTTATTGCCGGGACTAGACTATATGTATTTTACTGTAGTGGTTTTCTTTAAATTGACTCACTTTTTTTTTTGCTTTAATAACCTTCCTTTGGATGATACATCATTTTTAAACTTTTTAATTTAAGTGTAGTTGGTATATGGTCTTACATTGGCTATTATTAGTTTCAATATAGTAATTTGACATGTTTACTACAATATAGTAATTTGACATGCTTAAACCTTTACAACATAATAACCCCACTAATTCTAGTAATCGTTTATCACTGTGTAAACTTACCACAATATTATTGACTATATTCCCCTTCCCTGAAAAGATGCATCAGTATCCCTTGTCATAAGTAGAAGGTAGTGCTATTAAGTTCTAAATAGATACGCTTGCCTCCCAGGCTCTGGAGCTGAAGTGGCTTATTGGCTCCCTCCCTTCCTCTTGAAAGGAGAGTTCAAGTTTTATGGCCGTAACATTAAAGCCATCCTGGACCCGAGCTGAGACTGTCCATGGTGCACGTGAGGAAAAGTCGTCTCACCATTGGTTCTGTGCTGCCGTATGCAGCCCTGGTCCCCTCCCGGTGCGCCACCAGGCATCCCATACTTTGCAGGCCCTGATCCGGGGCCACTCTGGTATTTCGTAGATAACAGACATCAAGTTTATTGCCTTGTCCTTTCCCAATTCTACCAGTCTCCCCACTGGAAAACTGTTGTATTTGCCTACCTATTATGTTACTTCTGGATGCCTCGATGCTCCAGGTTTTCTCGGGAACTCTCCACAGAGGTTCTGCTCTCCTCTGTCATGAGGTTTTTCATTTCATGATGCAGTTCCTCAGAGCTGACACCCGAGCCCGTGCAGGGTGCTGGGTGCCATCTCTGGGCCTGTGGTGGCCTTCTCTGTCCCCTTTCAAGTCGGCTTCCCCTTCCAGGCTGTAAAGTCATTCTTCCCCGCAGAGGAAGGGAAACCTCAGGCAGGAATGCTTAGCGACAGGTGATCTGCCCCTGGTTGCACTCCCTCCGCCTCTCCCTGGTTCTGCTCGTCCCAGCCCAGCAGAAAAGGCCCTTTATTCCACCCAGGATTCCTCACTTCCTCCCGAGGCCCTCGCAGGCCCTGCCCCGCCTGCTCTGCCCCAGTTACATCCCCCTCCTCTCTTTTGTTGGTGGCCACTCTGAACCTGAGCTCCCCTGGTCTCCCTGTGAACCAGCGGTGTCTTTGTCTCCCAGCCCTTTCTCTCTAACTGAGCCCATTCTGGCTGGTTCTCCCATGGGTCACAGCATTCCCTTCCCCGCTTCCGGCCCTGGGACCTCACCCCTTTTGTTTACTGATTATTAGAGACCTGTTCCCATTAAAATCCGGGCTGCGTGTTTCCTCCCTCTCCTGTTACAAGCTCTCAGGTGATCCCAGCCCTTCTCCCTGAGGTCCCTCATCGGGTCCTCGCCAGCATCCAGCAGTTGGTTCTTCCTGGTGTCAGGAGTCAGTCACTACAGGCCAGTTGACATCTTCAGCAGGTCCCATTTGTTTTCCCCATGTTACGCATTTAGCAGAGTGGGCTCCCTCGCAGCTATGTGGCTGGTCGGAGTCGGAGTCCCCCATCACGTCTGCCAGTGAGAGGGTCCTCCACAGCCTGGCTGCACCCCGTGGTCTCGGAGACACTCCCACTGCTTTGAGTTCTCCTTTTTTCTTTTCTACCCCAAATGTTTTTTTATTGTGTTCTCCCTTCAGGTTCATGATGTCCTCATAAAGGACGTAGAATGGTAGAGGTATAGCTTTCCAACTGCAAGTCATTTCCTCACCTTCCATCGAGGGTATTTCTTGCGGGGGGGTGGGCGGTGTGGAATGAGTGTTTACATCCATATATGCCCCAATACATGTGTCACCTGACACCAGTTTATTTCCTCTGGGAGCTTCAGTTTACTTGTATGCAAAATAGAGCCAATAATAGTTGTTTTGAGCCTTGGCTGATGTAGCTCATTGGGTTGAGCACTGGCCTGGGAACTGAAAGGTCTCTGGTTCAATTTCCAGTCAGGGCACATGCCTGGCTTGTGGGCCAGGTCCCTGGTTGGGGGTGTGCAAGAGGTAGCTGGTGTTTTTCTTGCATATCAATCTTTCTCTCCCTCTCTTCCTCTCTGCCTTCTCCTCTCTCTAAAAATGCATGAATAATATCTTTTTTAAAATGTCCATAAAAAGTACTGCTTTGTGCTTATGTGTACTGTTCAAAACAGCGGGCTTGAGCGTCATCCCTCCCCTCGGCAACCACATGAACGTGGCACCTGCCGCTCAGAGACATGAAGTAACTGGGTCGTAATCACACAGGTGGTTCCTGGGACTTACCCCCAGGGTTGAAACCCAGGACTTCCACAGACTTCGTCCTCTTCCCCCAGTGCTTTCAGCTCCAAGGAAACCTAAGATCCAAATCTGACGCAAGTGGTAAAGGGAGAGGCCAGTTCCGGTCAGATGCCCTGCAAGTCTCTAGAAACAGGCATTTGCGGCTCTGCTGCGCATGGGCTGGTCAGTTCAGAAGATAGCTTCCCATCGGTTGTTTTGTGGGCAGGACCCTTGGCAGCCTGCAGCAGAGCCCTGCAGCCCCCTCGCAGAAGAGGGGGCATAGGTAGGTGGTGGGTGTCGGCTCTGCCTTGGGTTCTGCGGACAGCAGCCCCTTCGTGTCTAAGCAAAGTCAGGAAATGGCTACTGACCAAATGCCCAGGCTTAAGGTTTACAAGTAAATTCTAACTCTGACTTCCCAGCAGCATGCTTTGATTTCAAATTGTTAAGTTCAAACTGTGACATTTGAAAATAAGAATTGAAAAGCTGTTTCCATGTTTCCATACCCTCTTCCAGCTGTAAACAAATGTAATTTTTACATTTGATGCAACTGTAGGCTTAGAGAAAAAAATATTTTGAGTGAATCAAAATTTTTGACACGCAGAACTATGATGAGATGGACAGGTTGCCCTGAATTTTGCTTCGCAGCCAGAAGCAGGAGTGTGCTCTCTATGGGAAAGTTTGCAGGTGGGGAGGTGGTGGATCTGCCAGCAGCAGGTTAGCCACAGCAGCCCGAGACCCCTAACCCCGCTGAGCCTGGGGTTTCCTCCTCTGTTGTCTGGGAATATCAGCTTCATGAGCCCTATATGAAACCATTTTGCAGGCCTAGGAGCTGCCGCTCAAATGCAAAGGGATGTTCCTCTCGGTTTAGGAATTTCTTTCATTGGATTTGTATGGAATCCCTCATCATCCCTACTCAAGCTGATCTGGGGCCCGGAGTACCAGCGGTAATAATGGGCACCGTTGACTCCATCCTTCCCCCACAGGGAGGCAGGCACTCTCCCCATCTTTCAGGTGAAGGATATGAAAATCAGAGCAGTTAGGTAGCAGGTTCGAAGCCATACTAACTCCAACAGAGTCCTATCTGACTCCCAAATGTGTGCTCTTTACCATGGTGCCTTGAGGCCTCTACCTCTGGGGTAGGGGGAGGAGTGAGGCAGAAAGAGGGTGTTGAAAGCAGAGAAGGGGGCCTGAGAGACTGGAGTGGGTTTGACTGGGGGTGGAGGCAGTGGGGGTGGACAGGTCGCTCCTAAGTCCAGGGCCTGGTGATGAAGAAGGTAAGTCTCCATACTCATCCTCTAGCTTCCAGCCCCAGACTGGATTGTGAGCTGTGGCCCGGCTCCTGGCCAGCCAAGCCCCAGCCCATGCTCCGTAAGAGGAAGGTGCATTCCTCTGTCCCCTTGGAATGGACACAGAGCAAGTCAGGCCCTCGTGAGTTCCTTTTCTCGAAGCAGGAGAACCCGGTGTGAGTGCCAGGGTCCTGGTCAAATGCCCAGCCCATCTGTCCAGTTGCCTGCTCCTGTGCACCGCCCCACAGTGGAAGTTAGCTCATACCTGGGGGTTCCCTTGCAGACCAAATGTCACCAGTACTGGCCCGATCCCCCCGACGTCGCGGAGCATGGCAACTTTCACATCCGCTGCCAGTCGGAGGACTGCACCATTGCCTATGTGTTCCGAGAAATTCTGGTCACCAACACCAAGGTGAGCAGCCCCCTGGCAGCGAGTGGCCTGGGGAGGGCGCCGTTTAGAAGCCGGCACTCAGTCAGCATCCTCAGTGGTCCCTGTAGAGCTGCCTTCCCAGTCTGCTCCATGTTCTCACCTGGTGAGCATTTCAGTAAAAGTGGAGCTCATGTTCCCAACAGCACTGTTCACAGTAGCCAACAGGGGGGACCGGCCCACGTCCATGGAGGGGTGAACGGATAAACTGAATGGGGTGTAGTCATACGATGGAATGTTATTCAGCCTTAAAAGGGGAGGAAATTCCAACGCTTCCTACAACATGGGCGAACCTTGAGGACATTATGCTAAGTGAAAGAAGCCAGACACTAAAGGACAAATACTGTATAATTCCCTTACATGAAGCGCCTGGAGTAGTGAAGGTCTTGGAGACAAAAAGAATGGTGGTTGCCCGGGCCGTGGAGAGGAGGGAATGAAGGGTTAATGTTTAAGGGGTAAATAGTGGTGGCTGATGTACAACACTGTGAATGTGCTTAAAACCACTGAGTTGTACACTCAGTACTGGTAAACTTCGTGTTATATAAATTTTGCCCATTACCGAAAAAAAAGGAAAAAGAGCTACTTACTGTATGTGGCCCTAATGGCAAAGGCAGTAGGAGCAAAAGGAAGGAGCTCCCTGTGGGCAGAAGTGGAGAAGCAGCCCATGGCGGTGGGGGGGTGGGGGGGTGTGGCCTGGGCTGAGCTTAGAGAGCGGGTGTGGGAGAGGTGAGGAGCCTAGGTGGGAGTTGGCCGGCCCGGCAGGGCTGTGCACAGTGGGCAGAAGCGGTCTGCGCAGCAGCTCCTGGCTGCAGCGGGGCTGGGTTTCCCCGCCCACTGTCTGGGTTGCCTGAGCCCCGCCCGCCTGGCCCGCAGACCGGAGAAGAGCACACGGTGACGCACCTCCAGTACGTCGCGTGGCCTGACCACGGCGTGCCCGATGACTCCTCGGACTTCCTGGAATTCGTAAGCTACGTGAGGTCCCTGAGGGTGGACGCCGAGCCAGTCCTCGTGCACTGCAGGTACCGGCCTGTTGGTTCGGGGTGTTGGTTGCTTCCGTCCCCACTCCTTGGCCTAGAGAATGATGGCAGACGTCAAGTCCACCCGAGTCCCACAAGACTGGGCAGTGCTTTTACAAGGCTCTGTTTCTCTGCTGTGACAAAGGATTCAGGGCTTTATGAAAGCGTGAACTTCCTGAGTTCAGTGCAGAGTTGAGGAAGAAAGTCCCTCTCTCACCCCCCCACCTGCCCTGAGGCAACCGGCCTTCCCCCGAGGATGTAAATAAAATGGGGGGGTGGAGTTTGTACTTAAAGGTGGGTTTCTTTCCTTAGACTTTTAAGCCCCCAGCCTCAGGCTATCAGAGGAGAGGATTTTTCTGCCCTCCGTGTGCATTTTGTACGAGTGAAGGTCAGGGGAGGAAGTCTGGGTAAATGTGGGAACTGGGGAGGAGTCGAGCTGGGCTGTGCAGAAATGCTGACTGACCACATCCCAAGTCTCTGCTCTTCTCTCCACCTTCCCCGCCTCCAGCGCTGGAATAGGTCGAACTGGTGTCTTGGTCACCATGGAAACAGCCATGTGCCTGATTGAGAGGAACCTGCCTGTTTACCCGCTGGATATTGTCCGGAAAATGCGAGACCAGCGCGCCATGATGGTGCAGACATCAGTGAGTGGAAATCCAATAATAAGAATAATTGCAGTGGCTAATGCTTCCCTTGGGCACATGCCCTGGGCCAGGCCTGTGCCAAGGGCTTTCCAGGACAGGTGACCGAGGCTTGAGGGGACTGAGTCACTTGCCCACAGTCAGAGCTTGACAGGCCGAACTACTCCGCAGCCCACTGCATCTGGCAGCCTTTAGCTGCCTGCACAACTTGCTTCCTGCCAGCCACTCGGCTGGGAAGCAGCCCTGGTCGCATTCTGCACTGTCGACCACTGGCCCATCATTTGTCCATGAGAGGTAAAGTAAGGCCACCCAAGGGGTTCACCCCGCTGCCTTTTTCGCACGGCCCCACCCACCCTTCCTGCGTGCTTTCTCCCACCTGTCACACTTGGGTCCCTGACCCTGCCCGTGTCCTGAAGAGGAGCTCTTGTGGTTTTGCCCCAGATCTACCAGAAAGGTGATAGGGGACCATGATCCAGGCTCCCCCACTGGGCAGCCTTTGAATAATCTCTTACCTCTCTCCCAGCCTCAGTTTCCCCATCTGCAAAAACGGACCATTCCTTATTTATTCAGGTAATCGGATAATTGCACAAACGCAGAGACCCGAGCTCGTGTATATGGTAGGAGAGCTGGGTTAGTCTATTACAAATCTCAGCAGCACTACGGGAAGCCAAGGGATAGCTAAGAACTCAGTGGGAGCCAATCAAAAGCCGGCTTTGGAAAGTCAGGGAAGGCCTTCTGGAGGGGCGGCCTCTGCAGAAAAACCCCTAGAGGGCGTTAACAAAGGAAGGAGTGGAGTTCTGTGTTGTATCCTCATAGGCCCGTGGGCAGTTTATACGATTTCTCTAAAAATTCTGAGCTCTTAACAGTTTTATATTCATTTGTACCCAGAAAGTCTGGTTAAAGGGGGAAATCAGGGGATTAAGGCTATTTTCTACCCTGTTTTGAGGTGTGGAAGACCTCCTTGCTGGCTTAAAAGTTTTCAAGTTCATCATTTTGGTCATGACGAACCAGCTAGTGAAGCTCAGTCTAAATGCTTCCTCGCAGCCTGTGCACATCACTGAAATGGGGTTTGTTAATATAAAGAACCATATTCTGCAGAGCACCTTTCAGTGGCTTTTCTTTTTAAAATTTTTTTTCAATTTATTGAGTTGAGAGAGAGAGGAAGGAAGAGAGAAACATCGATTTGTTATTCCACATCCTTGGCATAGCAGGGCGATGCTCTAACCAACTGAGCTACCCAGCCAGGGCCCAGTGGCTCTTCTTTAAGACAAAAATCCAAATTCCCCAGTGTAAGGCCCCACGTGACCTGGTCCTGGTCCACCTGTGCGGCCTGTCCTCCCGTGCCCCGGTGTTCTGGACAAGGACTGTGAGCCCTGACCGCACTTCTCAGGACGGGTCACTGTCTTCAAAGCTTCCCCTGGAGTGGCCACCCCCACCCTGACTCCCACAGACAGCCAGTCCCTCCCTCTGCCGGGATTCCGTGACACTCCGCCCGCCCCTCTCTGGGAACAGCTCCCACCCTCATCTTACAGCAACAGTGGGTTCTCGGGTACATCTTCTCCACTCTGTTCCCGTGGTGTGTAGTGCAAGGTGTCGCCTGGCCTGGCCCTGAGCTGGAGTTCAGAGGGGACTTCTTCAATGACTATGCGTATGGTGTGATGTAACCTTAACGGGGCTGCTTTCTTTTCTTCGCAGAGCCAGTACAAGTTTGTCTGCGAAGCGATTCTTCGTGTTTATGAAGAAGGCTTAGTCCAAGTGCTGGATCCCAGTTAAAGACAACTGTGAAAATGTTCATTCCTCTTTCCAAGGGCATCCTCCTTATGGACAGACCTTCTCTCTGGAAGCAGCAAGAGGAATCTGTAGACTGTGGTGTGGGGAAGGACAGGGCGCATTTGAGCCCAGGCACTTTAAATCTCTTTGAAAAGGTATCGTGTACATAGGAACCGTGTAGATACGCATGCAGTGATAGCGTTGTTTAGGCCCATTGTTCGTCCCGAGAGAAATGCAGAAAAGGGGATTCCAGTCAGGGCCTGTCCTAATGCCTTCCTCCCTAGACATCACCGTGGTCCTGTAAACCATCCTTGGGCAGTTGAGAGGGGACGCCAGAGGCGCAGTTGACCTCCCAGAAATAAGATGGTGGGGCAATTCCAAGTTGTGTGGATGCTTTGTATATATATGTGTACAGGACTCTACGAGCCAAGCTTTCCATGTGCTTCTAGACCGAGCTGGAATAGTTAGCAGTCACCTGCCCCACTGCTGAGGAATCCTGATGAACGTACCAAACTCAGGGGGGTGGGCTTTCCAGCTGAAGGAGGAGCAGCCCCTTTTCTGCCCTCCCTTCTTTTTTCCCATCTGCCCCTGCCGATCGTGTCCGAAACCCCCCACTGTCTGCCTGCATTCATGACCCTCTTCAGATCGACACGCGGTGCCTGAACTGGGTTAGTAACGTAGGTTCGGGTGTGTTTTGAATTGAGACTGAGAACAGGTGCCGCTCGGCTGGCCGCCTCGCTGCCTCTCGCTGTGCGCTCAGCGCCCAAGCCTGGAACCATCGACTACTGAATCTACTACATGGATTGCTGCTACTTCGCGCTCTTACACTTGAAACATTACGATTTTCCTGAGGGGAGATGGGATATCATCTGACTGTTCAGAATCTTTGGCCCTGCTGAGGAAAGATCTTCTAGGCATTGAACCGTGGGAAACCCAGCTTCTGGAGGGCTGTCCGTGGGTGCGGGTCAGTGTGTGTGGGTCAGTGTGTGTGTGCCCACAGCTGATGTTCTCAGGATTCCTGACCTGATTCAAATGACAGTGGCGTTTCTATAAAGAACAAATGTGCGTATTCACCCTCGGTTACAGTGGTCTCCGTTTCATTTCAAAGGAGAGGATCAGACTGTCTGAATATAAATACAATTTGATGTTAATTTATTCTAAATGCACCATGATTCTGACTGTCCTAAAGAATTCTGCCTTTGTTAACACTGTGTTAAATTTTTTAAAAAATTTGTGACAAGATTGTAGCAAATTATTATTATTTAAGGAAAATAAATTACAAAAATCCCTTTAAATGTGGCATGTTTAAATAGTGCTTTATATGTATCCAGAAGAGGAAGCTAGGGCAGTTTCCTAACAGGATTTGTAAAAAAAAGGATGCTCTCATACTACAGTGCACAGAAGTGAGTCCATTTTGATGTCAGCAAACCACTGAGTAGTTTCCTGGTTGCAAAGGGAATGAAGACCTTGATCTCCAGACCTAGTACATTTACTCACACACTGCCCATCTTTCCCCACCAGTAGTGTACTGCTAAATGGCAGGGGCGGGAGAGAGGTGTTCTGTAGTGCTGTACCCTTGTGCTGTGGGACAGGTAACCGCCTGAGCCCCGGCCTTGCCGGCATTTCTGCCCGGCCAGCAGGAGGAAGAGGAGAGATGAGCCGCAGGGACTTTGGTTCCTGGGACCACTCACCAGTAACGCGCTCTCGGCCTGGTCACTTAAGAACGCCATGCCTACGTCCTCATCTGTACAGTAGGAGAAATAAAACCGAGGGCTTGAAGTTGAATATGAGGACGAACTAGAGCGTTGTTGGTGTGAATTTGCATCAATCAGCTGGAGTCTGACACGGCTGTGGATGAATTACTTGGAAAAGTTAATTTCACCAGTGATTAGTCCAAACACCCAGGAAACAGAAGTAGTCATGTGGGCTTTCATAAGAGGAAATTGTTTTTCTTCTGAAGAGAACGGAAGCACAAAGGAATATCATGCCAGTCAGTGCCTTTGCTCAACCGGGACTCAGAAAAGGTCTCTCCACAAAAGAGCAGAAGGGAAGGGAAAGCTGATGTGAGTTCAGATGCCATCAGAATACTTAGCAAGTCATTGCCGTTTGATAAAAATGCGCTGCTGCCCTGTCTGGAAAAAGCTTGAGAAGTCTAAATGGGTTTGTAGATTCGTATTTTATTGTTTTTTTTTAATTGTTTAATATGGTTGCAGAAATGTTGTTATCACATGATTTTCCAAGAAGCTTATCAAAGGTTGAACTAGCTTTTTCTGCCTCTTGCAAGACAGTACTTCAGACCCGGAATATGTACCCTGGAACAAAACCCATGAAATGTCGGGGACGAACAAGACGAGATAATCATCTAAAAGAGCAGAAATATGCAAGTAAATGCTGTAGATACGACCGATTAAATTCTGTAACTCGAGATTTCTGCTTTCCCACCTTATACACTTAAGCAATTATACTTCAGAAGCCTTTTTTTAGTTCTAAGTGAAGAACATCAAAATCAGGGTAAATATTTTGCCTGAGAAATTCGGCTGGGAATGAACGGAGGAGACACTTGCATGCTGCGCTCTGGCGCTCTCTGAAAGATCTCATTTAGATGCCTCTGTGTGCTGACTGATTAACAAATGAGAGTTCCCTTCTGGTTCGCCCATTGGAACCTGCACTTGGTGTTCTGACCTTCCAGAAAAAAAGGTACCTAACTCCATTTGGTTGGGGTGATGTGGGCGGTAGGGGAGCATGGATTACAAACCTGTGTTGGTTTTCGATTCCTACCACAGTCATTTGTAGCTAGCTATGCTTGCAGCTCAGGGTAGATGGTATCGCGGCTCTGTTGCTACTTGACGTGTTTTTGTTGCTCAGGAGTGACCGTTTGAGTGTGCGCAGCAGGCCTGCCTCTGCCTCCTCCAGAAGCGCCAAGAGGCAGCGTCAACAGGGAAGTATCACAAGGGGCGGGTCTTTGGTTTCGACCTAGACTCAGGCCAGGTCTGCTGTCCTCTGCCTCAGTGTCCGTGCGTGGAAAGTAGGGAGGTTGGGCTGGACTAGGTGAGTTCTTTGGTTCTTTCAACATTTGCCATTCTAGGAGTCTGTATGCCCGAGATTTGAAATTAAATGAAAGCTGTATAGCTTCTGGAGAGAGACCTGTCTCACTTCTGTAACTTGTCCCCAAGAGATTGTCCCTCACGCCTTGGTGTCGTTGAATGCAAAGATAGGGCTTGCCACCTCTGATTCTCGCCATCCTTGCCATCCTAGACTGAGGACAGACTCAGTAACGATGGCAAAACTCTGACCTCAGACTCTCTGCCATCTTCATAACTCACATTCTGTTTGGAGCAACGAAGGATTTGTGTTCTATAGTTTTGAAAAGTATCCTTACTGATCGGCAATATTTTTTTCTGTAAATTTGGAATGTTTTCCATTCAGATCTGTTCTGCCAGTGACTCTACCAAAAACAGTTTGATCCACATAAAAACATTCAAGCTATGCAACACTAGCGTTGTGTGTTGGCATTTTTATTCTAATAATTGTCTTGCCTTCTGTGTTTTCTTATTTCGCTTGGTTTCTTTTAATAAGTACTGAGTCTTGGAGGACACTGCTCCCCAGGAGCAGGACCATGCACAGCACCTGGCTCTGTGTTGCCCTCTGGTGGCAAGTCTAAATCAGAATTAGGTTCGACTCTCAAGACAGCAACAGGTTACACAGAGTAGAAGGCACTTTACCCTGTATCGTGCAAGGCTGCCCGGTGGCTCCAGGGTCCCTGGGTCCCAGGTTCTTTCCAGCTTGTGGCTCTGCCATCCCCAGTGTGCACTTTCTGCATCGAGGTCCAGGATGGTGGCTACAGCCACGTTCTCACAGCCAGCAGGATGGAGCAAAGTGAGAGAGGAGATGCAAGACCCCTTCTCCCGGATGTTGTACCTTCCATTGGTCAGATCTTAGTCACAGGGCCATACCTACTACAAGGGTATCTGGGAAAGGTAGTTTTTCTTCCAAGAGCCCATGTGCCTAATGGAAATTCAGGAGTAGTGTTTCTGAGAAACAAAGAATGTGCTTGAAGGGCAAGTAGCGGTCCTGCCCTAGTTTGACCCTTTGGTCACCTGTCTTGCCTCACGTAGAGGCCACTCTCCCCAAGATGTGCAAACCCGAACCCCATGCAGGTAGGGCATGAAGCTAAAGATAAAGTCACCTTTGGGTGATGGGTGCTCTCCATCAGTTCCAGGTGGCTTCTTGGGGTCTCGTGGCCTGTGAACTCCAGAAGTTACCTTCTCCCAGCACAACCGTGAACAGTAGTGCAGTAGGAAGAGGCAAACGGCCATTGGAAATTCACGTGGAGAGAATGGGAAATTCCACCCTGAGTGGCTGTCAGAGGCCACCACGCAGGAAGAGTGAAGACGACCCTGGCCCGCCCGCGAGTCCCTCGGGAATCGCGACAGCCACCCCAGCTCTAGACGGAACTCCTTGTCTGGTGACCATCGGCCAATCCAAATGGGACCTGCAAGGGGAGGGCTCCTTGGGGACATCACAGCTCCTGTAGGCTGCTTACTCTTGGGGCAGTTCCGGGGGTCCTCAGCGTTTGGTTTCCTTGCTGGTAGAATTTCATCCAGTGCCCACAGCTAAAGATTGGTCTAGACTGGCATTGCATGCTCTGCTTATGCCTCTTCCTCCAAGGGCATCTGAAAAGACAGCTACGGTGGGAAGGCAGTGCCCTTGGTTTATACATGGTCTTGTATTTTAAAATTGTGTATGACAGAATATTTTAAACATATCCCAAATTAGAGACTAGGATAATGACCCCTTAGGCAACATTACCTGATTTCAGTGGCCAACATTTCGTCAATAATGTGTCCTCTGAAGCACCCCTTCTGTCTGTGCCCTGTAACTTTTGGGCTTTTCCCCCTCTCTGAGGCAACACCCTTCATCCGATCTTCGGAACTACCTGGTTTGCGGAGAAGTCTTGAAATGGCTTGCCGCCCCCAGCCTCATCCCTGCTAAAGCTGCCACTTCAAGGCCACTGTTCCATCAGCTGCAAGCTGGAGAACAAAGCAGCCGAACAGAAGCATTTCTGTACTTCAGAACCTTGGTCTTGAGTTCAGGCTGCAAACAGTGCCCCCCTCATCGAAGCAGCATCCTCCCTCCCCATCTCCGCTGCGTTTGGTCGGCTCTAGCCCCGGCTCGTGTCTCTTTCACGGGACTTTGTGAAAAGCAACAAGGAGCAATGGTCATACGTGTTGCATCCTCCCTCCGTCGTCTCTATTTTCATGGCTCCCATCAGCATGTGGTCTGTCATCCAAGTTACTGCAGATGACAGTCTCATCAGATGTGCAGGCATTGTGCAACAGGCAGTTCTATTCCTGCTGTCCGCTGGCCTGCCAACTCCACTAAGCCAGTGCTGCATTTTAGATGTTATTTGCAGCATCTCACTCACTTTGGGGTATAAAATTTGAATCTGAAAACCAAAGTAAAGGTGGCTGAAGCAAAACAAATTATTTCTCTCTCAGATAAACACAGGAGTCCAGGCCTGGTACAGTAGCTTCATGGTCATTGGGATCCATGTTTTTCCAATCTGGTGTCTTCACTGTCCTCCATGTACATCTTCCACCTCAGTCCAAAATGACTGCTCCAGCTCCACCCATCACATCTATATTCCAGCTGGAAAGAGGAAAGGGGAGAAAGACCGCCCCTTCCTTTAAGGATAATCCCTGGAAGTTGCATAGGTTTGTGCACAGCCATGACTTAATCATGTGGATCCACTTGGCTGCAAAGGAAGTTAGGGCATGCAGCCTTTATTCTGGATGGCACTTTACCTAGCCGACATTTAGGGGCTTTACTACTGAAGAAGGGGGAATACTTGTTAGGGCACCATCGGCAGCCTCTTCTGCAGATCCCTTGACTTCGGATCTGCTGAAGGGCTGATTTCTAAGGCGGTACCTTTCTCAAGCCCCAGCACACAGGAGTAAATGCAGCTGTGTCATTTCAGCAAGGCAGAGCCACCATCTTGAAGTCTAACACAGCTCCTTGAAGTCTAACACAGGATCCGCACCCATCTGCTACCTACACGAACCACTGGAATCAGAGTAGACCGATAA
Source organism: Sturnira hondurensis (assembly GCF_014824575.4). Classification (NCBI taxonomy): domain Eukaryota; kingdom Metazoa; phylum Chordata; class Mammalia; order Chiroptera; family Phyllostomidae; genus Sturnira; species Sturnira hondurensis. The sequence continues at coordinate 374,928 of NW_028078644.1, read as the reverse complement.
CACAAACTTTACCTCTTCTAGAAACCCCAGGTCCCTACCCATTCCCCACCCCCCAATTATACAGGTCAGTCTTCATCTGTGGCCACCCGTGTATCCTTCGCTGGTTAAGGCCTAAACCTCTGGATTCCTCTCTGGTCAAGAAAGGCCCCAGGATTTCTCCCGAGGCCACCCCAGGGCTTCCAACATCATTGTCCAACCCAGAGCCAGGTAAGAAGACCTGTTGGGATGCAGTGGCAGAGGTCTGAGGAGGGACGGTGGCCATGAGGACCAGGTGAGCTGTCTTAGCCTAGACATTGAAGAGGAGGAAGTGAGGATAACTGTGGGTGCACAGAGGGAGGAGCTCAGGGTGGGGCCGGTTTCTAGGTTGAGCAACTGGGTGGGCGTTGGTGCCACAGACTAGGAAAACCAGATGCGGGGAACATGATTGTTCTTTGGGTCTGAATTCTAACATTACAGACACACAGGTAACTAATCTGAGGAGTCTCACACAGCTGTGTTTGAGCGTGGAAGTTTATTCCTGAAAATGGTGTAGGTGCTTCTGGGCCCCGAGCACCCCGATCGGCTGCAGTGAGTGCCTTTCATGCCATCCTGTTTTCAGTCTGATCCATTACAGACAATCTCTGTAATCGAACCTGGGTATTAAAAAGCCTGACGGGTGAATATGCAGCTGTCCTAGTCTGCTCGTGCTGCAGTAATGAAATGCCATACACTGGGGCCTTAAACAACAGATACTTATTCCTCACAGTTCTAGAAGCTGGGAAGTCCAAGTTCAAGTGCTGACAGGTTCGGTTTCTGGTGAGAGTTGTCTCCCTGGCTTGCAGACAGCCACCTTCTTGCTGTGTCCTCACGTGGTGGAGAAAGTGAGCCCTAATGTCTCTTCCTTCTCGTCTTGAGGTCACCAAACCCATCACGGGGGCCCTACCCTTGTGACCTCATGACCTCTTCCGAACCTAAGTACTTCGCAAAGGCTCCACCTCTAAATACCATCCCAGTGGGGATTAGAGCTTCAACACAATTCGATCCACAGCAGCAAATTTGTATTGTAATCATAATAGTAGTTAGAGGTCCAGTTCTCTCTGGACTTCCTTCCCCACCCTGCTCTGCCAGAGCTCTCAGAGGCTTCGCGCTTCCCTGCAGCCCCACAGGCAAGGGGGGTCAGCATGCTGGGCCTGTGGAGAGGTGCCCAGCCTTGGTCCCGTTGGTGGCCTCTGCTGGTTGGTGGTCGTGGCACAGGCACTGTGTGTGATTTTCTTTAGTAGTGTTCAGCTTTACACTGGCCCCCTCCAGCGTGGAGGAACAACCCTCCTCCTCCCTATCTGGGGGCAGGAGGGGATATACCCACCCCAACCCAGGCCCTGGGTTATGCATCCCGTCCCTCAGCCAGGTGGCTTCTGGGCAGCCTCACATGTTCAGCATCCCTGTTCCTCCATAGGTGGCAGTGTCATCTCTGTCACAGACACATCTGCAGTGTTCCTTGCACGCAGTGGTACTACTGACCACGCCTCCGCACATAGGCCACAGAAACCACTGAGTTATCTTTTGCATTGCCCCACTGACCCATAGAAAACTCGTCAGTGGTTGATGGGTTTCTGACCTAAGCTGAAAACCTTGGCCCCACCTGAAACTCCATCCGTTTCTCACCTGTTCTTTGAAAAATGGGTTCATAGCTTCTGCTGTCTTCCCACCCAGTGGCAAAGCCCAAGATTCTGATTGAATAAACATTTGCTGAAATTAAGTCTCATGCCTTGCAGTCTTTTTTTAAAGATTTTATTTTATTTTTTAGAGATGGGGAGGGAGAAAGAAAGAGAGGGAGAGAAACATCAATGTGTGGTTGCTTCTCACACGCCCCCCACCAGGGACCTGGCCTACAATGCAGGCATGTGCTCTAGTCTGGGAATCACAGATTCTCTAGACTGAGAATCGAACCTGCGACCCTTTTGCTTTGCAGTCTGGTGCTCAACCACTGAGCCACACCAGCCAGGGCTTGTTTTAGAGTCTTTAACTTTCACCCCTCTAATGCCAAGCAGACAACTGTGAATAAAGGGAGGCAATGCTCCACAAAACAATGGGAGCACTTCAGGCAGGCATGGCAGTGCCTCTAACGTGTGGTTGGTAACAATGTTAAGATCACATCTCAGAGCCAATTCCTGTAGACTCCATTGCCACTGCCCTGAAGCACAGAGCATGGCACATGAACAGCTGGCACCACTGAGGCCCATCCTGCCCTGGATGCTGGATACAGCTGGCCCTGCAGCTGCTACCCTCACCAAAATGTATCTACACGGTCCCTGCTGCCTGGCAGCTCTGACCTCTGGGGCAGATGCTTCTTATTGGCAGAGCCCTAGCCCATGTGCCCTCACCTAGCTGCAAAGGAGGCTGGAAAAGCAAACGTGTGGCATTTTCAGTGTCTGTAATGGGAAATGTGGGAGGTGATCTCTGCCTCATGCAGTAGAAGTGTTTCCAAATTTAAAGGCGGAGTGACCAAACAACTGTCCCCGGCAGTCCATTAATGTTGCAACCTAATATCCTCCCCATACTTCTAAAACACAGCAGTGTTGCTGCCTAACATAGAACAACCATCCCCTGTGCAACTAAGTCTGTTCACCCTTCCCAAAAAGGGTCAACCAGAACTCCTATCAGTTACAGCTCATAGCAAATCCTGGATATCAAATCTTTTTTTAGTCAGTCACGATCCTACCTCCTTTGCCTGTACCGTATGGACTAAATTTTCTATGACAACGGTGAGCATATTGTAGAACTGTAAAGGGGAGAATATTAGATGAACTATTTAAAAATATATATGAACACAGCAAGACACAACAGAAGTACCTGACATTGCCCACAAGGGGATGCTGTCTGGACTCTGTCCAGAGTGTGAGGTCATTGTGACCTAGGCCTTTGGGGCTCCAGCTAGGAACTTGGCCCTTAGATTTCACGGAGGCCAGATGCAGGGTTTTGGTTGTGAGAGACCTACCTGGCAAAGGCAGGAAGTTTGTAAATGAGAACAGGCTTGATAGTAATCAAAGCCAGTAAGTCAAGTTTTCAAACAAAAGACATGCTATTTATAAACTAACCACAAAAACTCAGAAACTTGAAACGGGGACAACCGAGAAATGCCTAGAAAAATACATTCTGGAATAAATGTGAAAGTTACAGTCCTTCAGCAGTCCCTTGTTTCCTGTACCAAGTCCAGATTGTCCTCGATGACAAAAAAGCTATTAGGAATTCTCACCATCAAGAACTAAAAAAGGTATTCACAGCAGGATTCTACATAGTGGCCCGAAAGTGGAAGCCACCTAATGGTCACCCGCTGAGCAATGAATGGATGAACGAAAGGCGGCCCATTCATAGCATGGAATATTGTTTGGCCATAAAAAGGAATGAGGTGCTCGTCCGTGTTACAACATGGGTGAACCTTGAAAAAACGCTAACTGAACGAAGGAGGCAAAAAAGGTTACCTATTTTATCATTCCATTTACATGAATCCTCCAGAAAAGGCAAATCCATAGAGATGGGACGTAGCTCAGAAAGTTGCCGGGGGCAGGGGGGGGGGGCTTGGAGGGAGGGGAATGGGGAGTGACTGCGAATGAGCCCGGGATTCCTTTGGAAGGCACTGAAAATGTTCTGAACTTAGAGAGTGGTGATGGTCGGTCAGGGTTGTCGCTGTTCTAAACACCACTGAATTGCACACTTTGACTGGGTGAATCCTATGTGAATTTCATCTCCATCTTTAGAATTGCAAGCAAACAACTCAGAATGTCATCAGTCCCTAGGGAGGAGAGCTGAGGGGTAGGTGGTGACAGGCATCAAAGCCATAACATCTGTAAACCCGCCCACCCAAAACTCCACTTCTGGGAATCTGACCAATAGGAATAATTTAAGGGTTTTGTGTCTTAATATCAAGACAGTGCTTTAATATGTTGTACAGTGACGTACTTTTGTGACAGTGAACATTTGGGAACAATGTCAGTGCTCATCAGAGTCTGTCTCGATGATGTTTTATGGGTTTGTGTTACACACCAAGGTTACTGTGTGGCTCTGAAAGTTGAGGCAGGGCCTGTAGACATCCACACATAGAATCCACGATGTTTCAGTAAGGAAAAAACTCAGATTATAAAATAGTACTCGTATGTGACTCTCATGTTAGATGAAGCCAGTATACGGTGGTGGCCAGGAATACAGATCATGGAGCCAAAGAGCCTGGGTTCGGATCCCAGCTCCTCCCCACGTACTGGTTGTACGTCCTTGGGAAAGATGCGTAACCTCCCTGAGCCTATGTTCTCTGACCTTTCTGTGCTTTTCTGAGCTTCAGTTTTCTCGTCTGTAAACTGGGGGTAATAATATCTACCTCATAGGTTTGCTGTGAAGATTGAGTTGTTACGTGGAAAATTAGACCATTCATGGTGCATAAGTGCTGTGTTGGCTAGTACCAGGATGGATAGATAGATAGATAGATAGATAGATAGATAGATAGACAGACAGACAGAGAGGAGTGGGGGAGAAAAACAGAGATTAGATCCCAGATAGATACGTAGATGATGGCAAATCGTCAGGGAGGTGGTGGGACATGCCCGTGTGTGAGGAGTGTCTGTCTCTGGGCATGAAGTTGTCGGTGGAGACCCTTTCCTTTTTTCTTATTGGTGTAGTCTAAGTTGCTGTCTTGAACATACGCTACTTGCATAATTTTTAAAGGCTGAACTACTGCTACTAGTGCACATGTATTGAAGGAGTGAAAAACATTAAACTTGGCAATGAAATTAGATGTAAGAATCAGAGTCAGAATTCTTTTGATCGCAAGTGACAGGAACCCAACTCAGGTTGGATTAAACCCCAAAAGGGAACTCCTGGTCAGGGAGGTGGGGTGCTTCAAGGATGCAGCAGAAGTCAACAGAAGGATGACTTCAAGAAGTAGGGCAGCTTGATGGAAGGATTGGTTCCTTGGCTTCTTTTGTTTCTGATTCTCTAGTCCTTTATTATATTGGGTGTCTTCAAATGGACTTGGTAGATAAATTGCTCTCCCTCACAGCTCCAAAGTCAGAAAGGTTCGCTCCCTCCACTCCCATTCTCTGTTGCTCAAGCGAGCATTCTGATTGGCCCACCTCAGTTAAGTGCTCACCGCTGGGACCAATCACTATGTCCAAGGGGTTGGTCAGTAAGTAACAGGCCCACCCCCCACAGAACTGGACCACTGGACTCAGAAGTGAGAGACAAGAGCATTTCCCAGAGAAAGAAAGAGTTGTTCTGAGCCCTGGCTGGTGTAGCTCAGTGGATTGATTGTGGGCTGCGAACCAAAGGGTCACGCTTTGATTCCCAGTCAAAGCATATGCCTGGGTTGCGGGCCCAGTCCCCAGTGGGGGCCATGTGAGAGGCAACCACACATTGATGTTTTTCTCCCTCTCTCCTTCCCTTCCCCTCTCTCTAAAAATAAAAAAAGAAAGAAATTAGATAAAAGAGTTGTTCTGAGTAAACTCTAAATGGCCCTGACATTTTGCCACACCCCATAATGAACCTATTATTGGCCAAAGCACTTGACATGCTGGTCTCATTTCATAAATGCCTGGTGAGTGTCCAGAGGTCTCCCTCAGAGTCACAAAAGACTCTGAGTTCATGCCTCGACTTATTTAAATTAGAACTGTATTATCTCCTTTGCTCATTTTTAATTGGATTGTTTGTTTTATTGGGGTTGAGCTTTGTAGATGTGTAAGTTCTCTATAAATTTTGGACATTAACCCCTTATCATACGTATTGGTGATATGTCCTTCCATTCTGCGGGTTGTCCTTTTATTTTGTTGATGCTTTCCTTTGCTGCGCAAAAACTTTTTCATTTGACATAGTCCCATTTGTTTGTTTTTTCTTTTGTTTCCCTTGCCTGGGGAGATACAGCAGATAAAATATTGCTACGAGCAATGTCAGAGAATTTACTGCCTATGTTTTCTTCTAGTATTTTTATGGTTTCGGGTCTAACATTAAAGTCTTTAATCCATTTTGCATTTATTATTCTGTGTGGTGTAAGAAAGTGGTCTAGTTTCATTTTTCTACACGTCTGTCCAATTTTCCCAACACCATGTACTGAATAAACTTTCTTTAGCCCATTAGATGTGCTTGCTTCCTCTGTCAAATATTAATTGACTATAAAGGTGTGGGTTTATTTCTGGGCCTCTATGCTGTTCCATTGATCTATGTGTTTGTTTCTATGTGTTCAGTTCCATGCTGTTTTGATTACTATGGCCTTATATTATAGTTTGACATTTGGTTAGGGTGAGCCCTTCAACTTCGTGATTTCACTCATATGTGGAATCTCATGAATAAACCGAACTAACAAGCAAAATAGAGACAGACTCATAGATGGAGAGCAGGATAGCAGCCATGCGGGAGGAGGCTAGGGGTGGAGGGATCACGCAAAAAAGAAAAAATCTCATGGACATGGACAAGAGTATGGTGATTGCGGCAGGGGCTGTGGAAAGTAGGGTATAAGGAGGCTGAATGGTAATGAAAAAAATAATAATAAATGTTTAACTGTATTATCTCAAGGACTGGTCTTTTAAAAAGATAGAAAACCTTTCAGTCTGTTTCCATTTTGATTTAAGTCGCCATCAAAAGGCATTCTACTAGTTAAGGTAGCCAATGTGGCATGGATTAAGTTGATAAGTCGGTTTGGAATTCCAAATTTTCCGATGATGATGGCCTATTTTAATACAACTTTTTCTTTGTGAGCTGGGGACAGCCTATACTTACCAATCACTCTAAGGATGAGGGATTTTTCTGTTTTCGTTTTTGTTTGTTTGCCTGAGGGCCCCACTGGATTTTCTTGCTCCCTTTCGGTCAGGAATACTACAATTCCTACCTTCACCAGTTCCCGCAGCGTCTTGTTTCCTCACATCCCTGTGCTCCATGACTTCCCAGCCGCCCAGGTGGGTCCAGCTCAAAAGCCCTCTTCTCCAGGAAGCCATCCTTGCCTCCTCCCTCCTGAACGGAAACAACATTTCCTCCTCTGGCCTCCTCTGATGGCTCGGAACACCTACCCTCTCTCGTGTTAGAATCACTGGTTACACCCACTTATCTCACTTCTGGAGAGAGAATCACGGGTGGTTCATCTCTGTGTCCCCACAGACACACACGTGCACAGTGATGAGTGGATGTCGACGAATGCCTGTTGAGTGAACATAGGTCAATACTGTTTACACGGCCGATCTCAGATAGGATTCTGCTCTCCCTGACACTCTTCCCTCTTATTTTACTAAACACCCTTGTCCCCATGACACGCATTTTTATGGGGCTTGGGGAGATAAAAGGAAACGTTTTCTAGATCTGATCACGTAAAAATTCAGACCACCATAAACAACAAGAAGGCAATCAGAAAACTGAGGAAAAAATATTGGCAACCAATATGACAAATTCAAATAAGAGATGACATTTTTAGCTTAAACTTGGCAAGAATAAAAGTCATGTTTTTGGAGATAATGACAATTTTATGGAAAATATTTAAATAGAGGAGAGCCTGGGAAGAAAGTCAACAACATGTTAATAGTGATTAGACCAAAACTGGGAGATTATGGGTTCTTGGGTCTCTTTTAAGTTTTGCCTTTGGTGTATAATAAAGAAACGTTACATGTACAGTCATAAGAACAAAGCAGCAGATGCCACCTTTGCTGGGTTTGCTGTTTCCTGATAAGACGAGTGCTGGGAAGGGAGTAGAGAGATGAGGGTGTGAGGACATGCAGGGCTCCACCTTCCCAGAGGGCGGTGCCTATTACGTACGTATTAACAGTGTATGTTAACAACTTGTAAAATGTTGATATTCCTCACCCTAACCTCTCCGTCTCATCACTGATTCCAGTGACTGGAATAAAACATGACCAGGAGAACCTTCTACTTCCATCATTGATTCTGATGATTAGAGTAAAAATGGACTGGGAGATCAAACAGAAATGAGAACCATGATTTACATGCAGCAACATTCCCTGCAGAGGTCTGTAAAAAATGAAAAAAATGGGAAGCAACCTAAGTGTCCAGTATGGAGGATACGGGTCAAGTAAATGATGATACGGTCATACGGAGTGATACACCATCATGAAACGCATTTGTAAAGAATATTTAAATAAAAGTTAAATGATCATGTGGTAATATGAGTGTTAAGAAAACAATAAAAATGTAGGTAAATAGTGTGCTCTCCAAGTGTGTACGTGTACATGTGCATAGAGGTCTGCATGTAGAAAAAAGGGCTCAGAAGAGTATGCCCGTAAGTTAACAGAGAGTGCCTCCAGGTTTATGCATTATGGTTCCATGAACTGCCTCACGTCTGAAATATAATACTATGTTTGCTGTGTTTAAGGAAGCGACTGCTTTATAGTACAACCTAACATCACAAATGCACATGACCTTGACCAAACAGTTCGACCTTCAGGAACAGAGTCCTCACATACCTCCCGTTAGTCACTACAGCACCGTAATGGCAGAGACCAGAAAAAGCCCGGGGGCCCGGCATAGAGGTCCAGGTAAGTAAACCTCAATACAGACCTACAATGGAATGTCCTACAGTCATAAACAACAATGAGGAAAGCCTTTATTATTTTATTATTGTTCTCTATATTATTAGTCATAGTGAATTCTCTTTATTATTCTATACCAATCCAGAAGGCTCTCCAAGATAGAGTCTTAAATGAAAACAGCAAAATAAGAACAACGTGTAAAGAACACTTCCAACTGGATAAAAAGGGAGAAAAGAATATCCACCCACGTAGATAGACTTGCATGTAACTGCATCTATAGACACTCGCTCCTGTAGGCTCAGCACCAGATGGTTACTCAGGCCCTGAGTTACTCCCACCCCTGGCGGGACCCAGGTGGGAGGCGGATGTGTCACTCTAGACCTTCCGGTACCCTTTGAATCAGTGACTGCCTTGCCTCTTCCAGAGTAAATAACACATAAGATGAAAGTCAAAATGAACACCTTAGCACTGTCGTTAAGAGATTGGGTTGTGGACTCAACGTATCTCCGTTGAAATCCCTACTACAGTGCTGGGTGACTGTGAACATCAGGGAATTTCCTAGTGGCCGTAAGCACAGTCCCTTAACCACAAATGCAAGTGAGAATCACACTTGCCTTAAGGGGTTGTTCTGAGGATGAATGAGGATTCAGTGGGATAATCCTGGATGTAAATGGAAACTGCTTTATTTTGCACATAATAACGTGTACAGTTTCATTATTATTCCTTGACTGTCTCCGCGCGGTGGTCGGTCTGCGAGTTTATTGGAATACTCCTTGCCTTCCTGGTGTGGACAGAATCTCCTCCTCCTCTGTGTTTGAAAGGAGCTAGTGTATTCGAAAGTCCTGAAACAGTGCATGGCGTCGAGGGACGGTTAACAACGTTTATCAACAAAACACCCTTGAAAAGGCCATCCGCGTTCTTTCTTCACATCTCTGGATTCAAGGACTCGCTTTATTTCAATACTTATATCTTCCCTGGAATTTCTGCATAGTCCCTTTTCAAACCTGCCTGTTCTTTTCTCACACTGTTCTGCTCTGGCTATAAAGCTTAAAGCATCCGTTCCTTTGTTTATTGCTTCAAAAATTGTAAACCTGTTTGGTTTAAGGTTTCCTTCAAATCGTTTTATTACCTCGAGTTCTTGGAGTACTAAGTCTTTTGTGTGCTGCAGTTGCTGACTGTGTGGGTTTCTTTGCTCCCATGGGTTTAGAAATGCTTTGTAAGCCCTTCTTCACCAGGTTTCTCTGGACACCTGCAACCTTGACCATGGAAGTGTCCCTATCCCACGGAGTCAGGGGTCCTCGGATCTCCCAAGGTTGACCAGTTCTGGGCAAGTTTTAACACTGAGTTCATCACCAGGAATCCCCATCCAGTCAAGTGATGAGCTCAGACCCCATCACACGACATGACATGGCCCAGAGTCAGGGGCGAGTTTCCCAGAGGGGCAGCCCTGGTGACTCCTGGCATGTTTTAGGCAGGCAGCTCATTTTCACGTCCCTGAAAAAAACCTCAAAACAGAGCCTGTGACTGGCCTCCCCTCATGGGCAGGTGGGAAATCTCCATCCCCAACCACCCAGTTTTGTTTTTCAACCCTCACCCAAGGATATGTTTATTGATTTCAGAGAAACAAGAAGGGGGGAATGTAGAGAAACGCTGATCGGTTGCCTTCTGTATGCATCCTGATTGGGGACTGAACCTGCAACCTAAGTATGTGCCGTGACTGGGAATCAATCCCACAGCCTTTTGATGTACAAGACGACGCTCCAACCAACTGAGCAGCCCAGCCAGGGTTCCAGCCATCCAGTTTTAATACCCTACTAGCCCCTGCCTTCAGCTCTACCACATCACCATTGGGGCCCACTTCACGGAGGGGAAATGAGTGAATTCAGGACTATGCTGACAGCCAAAGAAATGGGCCCAGAGGTTTCAAGGCAAGTCTGGGAGAAGCAAGCAGGGAACGTTCTGGCCTTAATAACTGCCTAGCTTTCCAAAAGCAGATGACACAACCCCGTGGACACCTCAAACAGGTCTGTGTTGAAAAGAGATTGGGAGGAAACATCCCCAGATGTTCACTGAGCTGGCTTTAGTGTTAGAAAAAACTGAATAACTTTTTACTTTCTTTTATTTCCCACATTTTCTATTCCCTTTACCTTGGGAAAAAAAAGAAATCATGAGCCATTTTTAACACTTAATCTTAGCCAAAGGTTCAAGAAGCATTCATCAGCCATTTTTTTAAGTGGCTTTCCTATCAGCTAGCGGGAGGTCACTACGGTGACAGCAGAGGACCACTGCCTGCTGTCAGAGGTTGGGTGCAAGCCAAGGCAGCTACCTGCAGGCAAGGGCTGCGCAGGGCTGGCGCTTGGGGGTGGGAGGACTGGGTAGGACTCGCAGCTCTGTCACATGTTTGCTGGACCAGGGAAGTTACATCTCTCCCAGTCTCCCTTTCCTCCTCTGTCCATGGCGACTTGTGCAACAATTCATTCATTCATTCCACGTTTTTATTGAACACGTGCTCTACGTGCTTGGCACTGTCACAGGGCCTGTAGCTACCACAAAGAACAAGACTTACACACACTTGAAGTTCACATTCTAAGGCAACTCTGCCTGATAGAACTTCCTGGTATGATGGAGATAGTCTGTCTCCACTCTCTAACGTGGTAGCCACTGGACCCAAGGGACTACAGAGCACCTGAAATGTGACTAGTGTGACTGAGGGCCAGAAGTGGGTTTTTTTATTATTTTATTTATTTATCTTTAGAGGGGGAGGAAGGAGAGAAATATCAATGTATGGTTGCCTCTCGTGAGTCCCCTGCTGGGAACTGGCCTGCAACCCAGGCGTGTGCATTGACTGGGAATCGAACCTCGATTGTGTGGCTCGCAGGAAGAAGTTTTTATTTAAGTGTAATTTAATTTAAGAAGCCCCTGGAGGCTCATGGCTACCATTTTGGATAGCATTATACCGAGCAGACAATGCCTCTTGCCCTGTGTCTCTCAGCATGTGTGAGGGTCAGAGCTGTGGGCGTCCTCAGAGCAGACTGCGGCAGGAAACTGAGCTGTCAGGCCCTTTAAGCCCCTGAGGCTTTTTTGTGGGCCTGGGAGTTGGAAGAAAGCACTCTACCATGCTTGTGGTCTGGGACCGTCTGCCCCGGGCCAGCTGAGGCCTCCCTGTGGGACACACCTGGGCTGTAGAGAACACTAGGGAACTAAAGCTGTCCCGGTGCCTCCCGACTGCTTGCTGGCACCCTTTTCTCTCTGCAGTTGAGCTTGGGGCCCCAGCTGCTTTCTTCCCATGGTCTAACACCCAGAGTTCCACTTCCCTTGAAACAGGTCAGGGCCAACCCACGTGGTCTCATTCCATGCATACCCGGTCTTCTCTCTGCCTCCCCGAACTCTTCATTCTGAATCCAGATGGTTTTCTACTTAGCCAAGAACACGGGCCTGGAATGACCTTGTTCTTTGTCTTCACCTGTCAAACTTATTTTTAGCCTTTGAACCTCAGGGCAATTTTGCAATAGTAAAAAATATTTTTAAAAAAATAGATAATTTCAGGGCAGACATCAACTCCATGGGAATGCATTTCCTCCCTCCTTCCCTCTCTCCCATGCGGATTACATATCCCTCATCGGGGATCCTCCCCGAAAAGCACACCGCTGGATGGTCAGTGAAGGCAAAAGCTTCCTTTCCTTCTCACCAAGTGCTCCCGAGTCCAGAGACAGATCCCAGTGCCTTTGCCTTTCCTGATTATAATCGCTGCCTACTGCTCAGTTGCATTTCTGCCATTTGATTCTCAAAGAGACCAAATCCTTTCAGTTCTTATAGTCAAGTTCTTTTTTCGTTCATGCTAACTCAAGCCAGTTTCTGTTACTAGAGTCCAGAGAGTCATCGTTAATGCGCCACCCCTTGCTCACTGCTGGCATAGCATGGCCTGCGGGGGCACAGACAGTCAATGCACAGCAGTATCTATGAGCTTCCTGAGTCTCCCAGCTCCCTCTGTTCGCCCTGGGGTGGCCAGGTGACTGGTCCTAGGCCATGGACTACAAGTGGAAGTGACATGAGTTACTTCTGGGCCAAGGCAGTTAAGAGCCGACATTCCTCCTCCATATCTCTTGACCTCACTGTGACAACGTGTCCCACATGTTGTGGCTTCAAGAAGAAAGAGGGCTTCCTGATCTACACTGGACTTTGCATAAGCAGAAAAACAAACTTTTTTCATGATGACCCGCTGAATTTGGCGGGTGGTTATCGCAGACACCACCATTAATGATAGAATTATATCCATTAAATTATAGCAATATGTTACTGATCTCTTCCATTAGAATATAATCCATCTGAGACCAATGCCAGGTGTTTGTCTTATAACTCCAGCGTCAGCCCCTGCAGGGCCTGAGACGTGAAATGCGCTCATTAAATGCCTGTTGAATGAATTACAAGTGAATGAATCACTCCTCCCGATGTTTCAACACCTCAAGTACATACTTACTCGAAACTTCTAGAGCTAGAAACTGAGCCTAGGATCTTCTGACTCTAAGCCAAGGGCTTTACGTGGAGAGTGGGCATCACTGTAGACAGATGATAGGAACTGTGAATTGACTCCAGTGGGCGGCAACTCAGCAGACAGGCGGTCTGTAAGGAGCTTTCTAGGACAATTATTCTGGAAAGTCATTTCTGGGCAAAGGCCCAAGAATTTACAGTCCACAGAGGAGAAAGACTTCTTTCAACGTTGCCTGCTTCCGTTGCCCTGGTCATGAATCTCTGAAAACATCACAAGTCAGAAGCTTCCCAGGGGCACAGAGGAGCATCTGTCCTTTCAAAAATGTCAACATTCCTGCTAAACAATTTCTCTGGAATTGACAAAGGGGAAAGTGAGTAGGGGAATTCTTAAAATCCCACAGTTAGGCTCAGAAAAGGCAGTGCAGGCTTGGGATGGGAAAAGGAAATTTGTGACAGTGTCTCTAAATGTCTGAATTAACCACAAAGTCAGTAAAATAAAGATAAAATTTGCTTTGCTGTTGCCAGTGGGGTGACTCTACCGTGTGCCAGGTACAGAACTGGGCTTTGTATACCTGTTTCTTTCTTATCCCTCACAGTAAAGTCACGAGGTACCGAACGCTATGCCGATTTTACAGGGGAACCTAAAAAGGGTTCTGAGTGACTGTGAAATTTGCTACAGGCCCCGAAGCTGGCAAATGGTTGATGCGGAATTCAAACCCAGGCCTCTTGAACTCTAAAGTCCATGCTCTGAGCTTTCAGAGGTGGCCAAGGTGATTCTCTCACCCAGAACTCTCAGAAACCCGTTGCGAACTGCACACTGGTTTGGACAAAAGGACTTGATTTGTTTACAGAGTTCAAGAAGGATTAAGGGACAAGCCGCTGGAGGGACGGGGAAAGCACTGGGCTCTGGGGACAACTGCACCCGGCTGCCTGAAAGCTGCCGGCCATCCCTCACCCTCCACCCCTCTGCCTCCCTCGGGTCACCCTCACTGTCTGTCTTGCACAGCGCATTTCCACCACCCAGCAGGACACATGGCTGCCGACTTGTCCCATACCTCACATCCCTCAGCTCCTACCGGGAGAGAGGATCTGACTTGATTCAGTGCCAGTTTGAAAATCCCAGGGCAGGGACCTAATTGGCCAGCATGGGCCCAGTACCTTCTCCGTACCAGTCCACTCTTGGCCATGGAGATGGGTCATCTAAGAATAAGGCAGGTCCTTGTTTGGAGGAGGATAAAGTGTCTGAAAAAACAACAATGATCAAAGGGAATAGAAAAGCTTAGCCCGAAGCAGAGAAAATATCCAGGGGGTGTTCCTGTGAAGGGCAGTCATGATGGGGAGGTGCTCTGGGTCACTAGGGGACCCAGGGCGATGGGTTTCCAGGAAACAGATTTCAGGACCAGATTTCAGCATCCATGGAGTGCTTCCCATGAGCTAGCTGTTAAGTTCCTTACCATGTATCATCTCTTAATCCTCACACCAGTATGTCAGATAGACTTTATTGCTCCTGTTTTATAGGTGATAATCAGACCAAGATAAATACAGATTGACCAAGGAGCAGGGGTTTGAATCCCGGTGTCCTGTCTCTGCGCTTTCTGCAGCATCGTTCTGCTTCCTCACAGACAACTCTCTGATAGTCATTTCTGTCCACCAAGGGGCAGGACTCCCCAGATGCCCGTGCCTACAGGTCATCTCTGCAAAGGTCGGACTGCCGTCTTCCCGGGACTTGATAAAGAGGCATTCCCAAATGGGAGAGAGGTAGTTGGACTAGAAACCCCCTAAGATCCATCTCGACTCTGAATCAATAAATTCTTCAAGCTTTTGAACATTCTTTTAAGAATTCTGCTTCTAGATGGTCTCTCCGGACCACTCTCCACCCTCTGCACTCCGCGCTGAGCCTCGCGGTGCGGAGTGAGGGCTCCCTGCGCTGCGGCTTCCTGTCCTTGGGATACCGTCCAGCAGGGGTCCCCAGCAGGAGATAGAGAAGGGAGGGGAGTGACAGAGAGGTCACCTTTGATGGGCTGCTGCTCCAGCTGAGGGTCCCTGCTCCTCCCGGTGTGGCCTGCTCTGCACAAGTCTTGCTCCTTATCAGTTCTGTCACCTTGCTAGCCTCTTCACTCAGCCCAGCGATGGTGACAGGTCTGTTGTTGCTACACCCCAAATCCTACAGCATCCCGGGCGCCCCTACACCCCACGCCTTTGTCAGTACACCTCCTCAGACTGTTCCAATTGGCGTGCGCCACCTCTGTTCTCTGTGCAGACCCTGAGTGATAAAGCATCTTTCTCCAGCTTGTAGATACTATAGTCTAATTACATTTTTCTACATGCTTAGTGTGGGCCTTTCAGATAAGGCTAAAGAAAAACATAAAAATCATCTATATTCTCACTCCCAAAGATAGCTCATGTTTGGAGGCTTTTCTTCCCAACATTTTCAGAGCATGCATTGCATATGTTTTTTTTTTAAGAGATAGGGGAGTTTTTTTATTTTTTTAAAAGATTTTATTTATTTATTTATCTTTAGAGGGGGAGGGAGGAGAGAAATATCAATGTATGGTTGCCTTTCGTGCGTCCCCTGCTGGGAATTGGCCTGCAACCCAGGCATGTGCCCTGACTGGGAATCGAACCACAATCGTGGTTCGCAGGCCCACGCTCAATCCACTGAGCTACACCAGCCAGGTGGCATTGCATATGTTTTTAAGGGTTTATTATTTTTATTTTTGGTGTGTGCTAAAATATAAACAACATAAAGTTTACCATTTTAACCACTTTTAAGTATACAACTCAGTGGCATTAAATACATTGAAATGCTGCATAACCATCGCCACTATCTATTTCCAGAACTTTTAGGAAAAAGACAACCACTCCCCCCACACGCATGGCCTCCCCCATTACCAACATCCCCACCAGAGGGGTGCATCTGTTACAGCTGATGAACCTACACTGACACGCTGTGATCACACTAAGTCCCTAGTTCATGTTAGGGTTCCCTCTGGATGTTGTCCATTCTGCCGGTTGGGACAAATGTGTGGGGACATGTGTCTGTCACTGTGCTGTCACACAGAGCATTTCCACTGCCCTAAAAATCCTCTGTGCTCCGCCTTTTCACCCCTGCCCACCCCGTGTTTTTCACGCTGCAGTGTATATGCGTGTATATATGTGTATATACATGTATATACGCTCCTACCCCAGTGTATAGACGTGTAATTGCATTAACATGATTGTATCGTGAGCATTTCCCCATATCGTTAAAACATCTTTCATAAACACCAAATTTCTAAGTTGTATACCGTAATGTATCCTGATTATTTTTCTACTTCTCTATTTAGGTTCATTCTGGCTTCCATAAATGTTGCTGCTCTATCATAATTTGTAAATCTCAGCCCAAATTTCTAATTATTTCCTTAGGTCCTTCAAAATTTTGGTGCTCAAGTTAATGAGCAATAAATGCCCAATCTATTAATGCCTATTAATGCCCAATAAATCCTACGCGCTAGAGGGAGCCTGAGAGTTTTCAGAGACAATCGTTTTTTGTGCCCTGGTGAAGAGTGGAAAATAACCCGCCAAGACTGTCAGAAATATTAAAGGCATTTGAGGACTTCCCTTCACCACTGGGCAAGCTGTGCCTGATGTCATAATAAAACAATGCAGGCCTTTTCCTCCCAGGCTTCGGCCCAGCTGGGGTCAGGCGCCGAGCTCAGGTGGTTGTTCTGGCTGACCGAGAGTGTGGTCAGGAGTCTTTAGATCTGTGGCTGACCAGTGGCTGACCAGTGGCTGACCACTAGGTCACACTGAGTCTCTGAAGAAAGGCAATGTGAAAGGGCCCAGAGAGGGCCCAGCCCAGCCTCACGGTCCCAGACCCACAGGCCAGATCGCCTGCGGAACTCGTTGTACAACTTCTCTGCAGCTGCAGGGGCTGAACTTGAGAGACTGTGGTGGGTGACTGTCCTCAGGTCGCGGGCAAATGAGCCAGAGGCAAACCAAGTGACCGGGGCTCCTGGGTGGACTCAGGAAGGGGGCGGGGCAGGGGCCTGAGCTCTGAAGCCTTTAGCGCCTCCTCCTCAGCCCCTCCTAACTTTCTTCCGTGGTTCTTGGAGCACGAGAATGTGACACGGGAGCCTGCCCAGAGCCCGTGGAGCCCAGAGGGGCTGGGCGCGGGCAGCTGGCCTGAGAATGAGAGTAGTGCAGTACCAGCCCTACCACCCCCAGGCAGTAAGGTGGCGTCACCGTCTATTGCCCTTGGACCAAGGACTCTGCCTCTTCCTCCCAAGGCTCTATCTTCCCAGAGATCGGCCCCACCTGGCTCACCATGCTTGACTTGCTATGAGTGCAGGAAATACACTAAGATCCTCTCTCCTTAAAACTGTGAATGCAGGAAAAGTTTAACCTAGGCACCAGAGTACTCCCAGGGCCTAGGACAGCAGAGGGGAGCTTTGGGAAAGGCGGCTGTAGGCAGGCTCCGGGACCTGCCCATGCTTTTACCCACTACAAGCAGCGCAGGTGGGGCTAAGGTAGGCCTTTCCCTTAGCAACTGTGGTTCCCAACCTAAACTGTGTAAAGTCCCCCGGGGAGTTTTGTAAAAAGCCCTGTCCCCAGAGCAATCACATCACCAAGGCTGGGGATGGGACCCATTCGCCAGTGATTCCTAAAGGTCCCCAGGTGATTCCCAAGTGTAGCCAAGGCTGAAAACCACTGGCCTTAAAAGGATAATAAAAGAAGGACAAGGCTTTGATGGTCGAGGGCCATATAAATGTAATAGCCATAGTTCCAGTCTGTTCTTAGGTGCTTTATTTCTCTAAATCTTGCTTAATAATGCATTCTGGCTTTCACTGGCAAAGCCAATTAGAGATCTATAAACAAGTTATAATTATAATAATTAGATTTAATGAGGAAAAAAATACCTTGTGTCACTGTGCTCTGTGAATTCCCCCCCGTCCGAAGACAATTTCATGAACTGGTCCACCCAAGGCCACCTTTTTTTCCATGGAACAGGCAGATAGACAGCTTGGAGGACGAGAGGGAAGGGCACAGTTTATTAAAGCAAAAACTTACAAACAGCAGGTTGAGAACCTAGGGGAATGTGAGATAAGCACCCAAGCAGAAAACTCTTGTGCTTCAGGTCCAGCCGTTTAGCCACCTGCAGCGAGAGAGTGGCACAGGGTCAGCGGGGCACCTGGGTGGCGCACCGACATTCAGAAGCCCCATGAGGCGGACTGTGGTTTGCACTGCACGCAGGAAAGCCGAGATGCATCCAATCCCAGAGCCTCAAAATTCAGCCCGCTGTTTTCTGCATCCTCTTCTCTCTTCGATCTCCATCACCCTCCTCTTTGCTCTTTCAAGGAGTAGGGTCTTGTTAGTATGTGGGGTCTAGAAAGACCTTGGGTCAGCCCGACGTGTGTCCGCAGCCTAGCTCCATCGATTACTAGCTGTGTGGCTGTCGTGAACCTTCTAACCTCTCAGGGTTCCATTTCTCATCTCTGAATTTAGCAGGTGATCTCAGAACAGGGTGCCACTGTGTCAACCCTGCATGGCCCATGGGTTAAGATGGGATCTTCTGTTCCCCTTGGGTGAAGGACTTAGCCTCTTCCACGTGGACTCATCTTCCCAGGGACTGGACAGCTATATTTGACCTGTTCATTTGCGCAGGAGGCGAATAGAACCAGTGACATCTTTAGGCTTAGACAAGAGCCTCCCTTCTCTGGTTCCCCTAATCTATAGGGTCCTGTTCTGCATTTTCTTTGCCTCTGTTTCTCCCTCCTGGGTGAGGGGTGCCTGAGGGAAAGGGACCTGTTCCCTGGGAACCCATGCTCCCTAGGTAAGCCACATCACACAGGTCAGGACCCCGAAATTCTTTGTCCATACCGGCCTGAACCCACTTCCGGGGTCAGTGGGGGCTGCTCCCAAATCTGTCCTCTTGCAGATGTGCTGCCCTGCCCGTCTGAGGTCCGATGGAGGCCTAGGGAAGCTGTTGGGGAGGGAATGAGGTGGACGGAGCAGAAACATCGGGTCTCCGCACAGGCATGCTCTACTGATGGCTGAGGACAGAGTCAAGGTTGAGAAAAGAAGGAGCCGTTCTCCTTGCATTGCCACATTTCAGCTCCGATAAGCCTAAGAATTCTGTATTTGAACTTGGCCTCCCATGGCGTTATGAAGATATTCATCAATTTAGGAGGTTAGCACATACTTTATTTAATAGCTTGTTAGTTTGATTTTTAACTTTAAAACATTAAAGCGTGAAGTATGTGGTGCATAAACCTCTGATCGTACTGCTGGCCCTGCCAAGGTTAGAGGCAGGCCTGGGGAAAGTAATCTTACCGTTCAGTTTGTGTGAGGATTAAATGCAAAAAATTACATGGGTACACAGTAGATGCTGGGCAGGAATTATTCTCTTTTCCTTCGGGCTCATCCGTGTCACTCAAAACATGCAGCTGAAGAAAAGAACCCTTCCCTAGGTAGGACCACCACCTCCCTTTTTCCACTCTGGGGGGTGGGCAGCCTCTTGCTGCCCTGACTTACTGGGGCTAATGTGCCCTCAGGCCTCTTCACTGAGACTCAGAGCCATGCTTGAGAGCTGTGCACAGATCCTTCAGTTCACTGCGGCCAAACATAAATAAATAAATACTAGGCTCTTCTGCCAACCAGGAAGGCTGCAGGCCTCCTCTGCAGGCTCTGAGGCGAGGCTGTCTCACGGTCTGTGGGGCTTTCAGGAACCAGGGTCTTCCACGTGTGTCTGGTGAGCTGGCCAGAGAGAGATTTCTGGGTATGGGAGACAGGGAGGGTAACACAGTCCCTTCGGGGACTCTAAGAGCTGTCTGCAGAGATACATGGGCTCAAGTTAAACTGTCAGGGCTTCCTCAAGGGCCAGGGAGGAGGGAGAGGGGGAGGGGACCCGACTGATCTGGGACTTGGCAGTTCAGAACTCAGAGAAGCTGGACTTCCCAGATAAATTGGAACCCGCAGAACTGGTTTGCTCTGCTACATTATCTGCGATTTGTTGCGGTGTATCTGCTTTGTACTTTGAAAGAACCCACTTGTTGTTTGCATTTTAAATAGTATGTAGGAGTATGCTAAGCCGTCAGAAAATAAGGCTGGGTGAAGGAGGTGTGTGCAGAGAGCTGGAGGCGTGGGAGAGGGGAGGGTGTCAGAGGAGGTGGTGGGTGAAAGAAGACGGAGCCTGGTGAGGGCAACCCGGAGGCTGGCACGGTCAAGGGTTGCAGTGGCCTTGAAGCATCCTGATGTTGCTTCAGGGATCACTGAGAGAGACGCACTTAAGACTCTGTAATATGATTTCTTTCTCATTAGAAAACGCTCCTGTGAACTTTAGACACTTGTTCATATTCATTACTACCTGGCAAGGAATGTTTAACCCGTGTATTGGTTGGACCTCTTGCTGGTTGAATTTTAAATCTATCATCTATATATCTGTATTTTTTCATCACCAGAAACAAAACTATGTTTAGAAATGGGGAAGTTTATTTTTCAATCACAGGGAAGCTGATCTGTTGAGTCTGATGTCCCACTTAGTTCAGGGAAACAGATCCTGGAAAATCACTGTTAAAAATATTTCCTGGAACCTCAGGATGTCAAAAAACAAATACCTCTTACAAATATTTTCAATGATCAAATGCTAAGGAGGGCTGTAACTTAGGAAAAAAATATCTGTTCAGTCATCTAGGGTAGCATGATGCTTCTGAAAGAACAAGCAATGTGGGCTTGCATCGAGGCGAAGCGTAACAAGCCCTCAGACTTTCACTCTGCCAAATTTTATCTGAGGGCCTGAGGGCGAGAGAGGCAATAAATCCACCTTCATAGCTGCCACCCACTCCCCACGCACACACGTTAACTCCTTATTGCCCTTCGTGTTAAACCCAGGGTGGGTAATTTTGATGATAAATCACTACTAGTTCTTTAAACCTATTGTTGGTATAAATGCAACATTGTTTATTTGCCAACTCCCCAAGAGGCGAAGATCTAATTAATCTATTAAGGCTTCTGTTGGAAGGAAGTCAAACCCTTCGGATGGGAAACCTGGGTGGATCCCATTGTATGTTTTGCAGTGGGGCTGGTGGGGTTGCTCTGGACAAATCAGACAGTGGCTGGGAGCAGGGGCTGGGAATGTCGAAGAGGGAGCAGTTCCCTTGTGGGATGTCAAGCAGGAGGAGCCTACAGCATCCAAGACCAATGCCCAAAGCCCTCGGCAGCAGAACAGCTGCGCATTAGACTAAGGGGAGATGCAGCTGGAAGTGGGAGCTCGGGCGCCCCATAATCTTCCAAATGGTGCCCTTGAGGGGAAAATCCCCCGAGGCTTTTCCTCATGGGCACGGCCACTGGTGGGGAGGGTGTCAATGTGACCCCACCCCCACCCCGAGGCTTCCCAGGGCACCCTGGTCCTGGCAGTTGGCCTGGTGGGGGTGGGAAGTGTGGCTTGGTTGGTTTTCAGCTACAGCCTTTCATGTTTTCCCCACACCTTCGTGGTGTGTGAACCCTGGACTGATCGGGCCTTTTCTTTTCGTTTGTTTGCTTGTTTGTTTGGTTGATCTCCCCTTTCAAGGCTCCACCCTCCGCAGGGACACAGAAATAAGCCACGTGCTCATTGAACTGACTGTTGTGGCTGCATTCCTAGAAGAAAAGGGAAAGGAGGAACCAACAAATCCTCCCTCTCGGCAGAGCAACAGAAAACCTGGGGCATCCTCCACGCAGGAAACCCCCAAATGGCGACTTCCCCTTCTCAGAGGACTCTTATTGCATGGCTCCAGCTGTCTGCTGGCTTTGTGACATCTGTCCCCACAGGACGGGCACACGTGACCAACATTAGGGAGGGGGCAGTGGGAAGGGAACACAGCCTACTCTGCAGATCTCTCCCACAGAACTTTCTGGAATAATGGAACTGGTCTACGTCGGCACTGATACCGCAGCTGCTGAACACGTGCGGCTGTCGGGCACGCGGATGTGGCTAGTGCCACTTGGGGACTGAGTTTTTCCGTTCCGTTTCTGTTTTGTTCATTTCATTTTCATTCATTGGAATTAACTTAAACGTGAGGAGCCACACACAATCGGTGGTTCTCACGTTAGACAGCACAGCCTGGAGTTTGCTGCCCCTGAGATGCCAAGGGAGGGAGGTCCTCCTGGGCTCCTCCTCTTCTTCCTTCCCTGGAAATTCAGCTCCTTCTTGTTCCTCTGTCTCTGGCAGCTCCACTGCTGAAGCCTCTCCTCAGTTAACCCTCCTGCTCTGGCCAGACTTTTCAGCAAGCAGCAGCATTACCCTCTGTGCTTTGGGAAGAGCGAGTATGGCTTTCTCTGAGCGGATGAGACTGGCAAGGACGGCCCAAGCTGAGCGTGATACTCCTGCTCATTTGCCCGAATCCCTTGGGAAAGTGGTGCTTAAAAGCCCTGGTGTGAGTGAAAGCGACATTCTGAAATTCACGGGAGGCACCCTATGGGAGGCTGGGCTTGCTAGTCGTTTCCATGGCTGTTTATGAAATGGCTATGAAATATTTCTTTCCCTCTGTCAAAGACCTTGGAACGTTTCTTTCTGCCAGAAAGGAGGCTCGTTTGCTGAGATTTTTCTGCTGTGACCCAATGGAAAGCTTCAGCCTGATTCCTGATTGGAATCACAGCACCTGCTTTCCCCCCAGACAATGCACAGGATGTTTTCACGGTTGCCTTTGCAACCCAGGCAAAGGGTCCTGTGCACAGACCCTGCTGAGAAGAGAGGGGCAGGCAGGCATAGGGGACTGTCTTTGTACTGTCCTGTTCAGCCTCCTACAGTTGGTTGGATCAGGGCTGGGCATTGACTATGGAGCAGCTGATTTCCTAGGCTGGCCCATGGCCTGGCACAAAAGATTGTTTTCCAACCAGATTCCCTCTCTCTGGACTCTGAACCAGAAGCAGAAAGAATCTGACACTAGCGATGGCAGGTGGGGGGGAGGGGGACGGACTCTAGTGCAATGGCTGAGGTGGGGAGCTCTGGGCCAGGGCCAGATTTTGCGCAAATGGGGTAGAGCCTTGAAATCTGTTTTTAAAATTGTTCAGGCAATTCAAAGGCGCTGATATTGATTTTGTTTCTGTTCCGTCAGTACTTAATCACTTCCAACAGGATACTTCTACCTCAAGTCACACCTCCCATTTGACACTTTCACAGAGGCATACAGCCAGTATTTTGCTGTTGTTGTTAGTACTTCAGTGTAAGGCTTTCTGTTTGTATTTCCTTAGGACAGATGGCTAGGAGTGGGATTATAAACCAAAGAGATACTTATCTTTGTGGTTCTCGCTACGTATGGCCTTCTAATAGGTTGTGTAACCCTACAGAGTTGGTTAACAGAGTCTATCAGTTACACCACAACCTCGCCAGCATTGGGATTATATTTTGCATTTCTCTTCTAATCCCCCCCCCGCCCTTTTTTTAGTGATGCCTGACAATGCTTCAAGTACCCTTTAATTTGCATTATCTTTACAGTTAAGATAATCACTGAGATAATGTTTGCCCTTAATGTGTTTACTATTTGTGTTTTCTCTTCTCCCTGAGTTTCCAAAAGTAATGTCTTCTTGACACCCCTTCTCCAACTATTAAGCTTTTCCCCCCCTATATTTGCAAAAAAAAACCCCACAGTATAGCTTTCAACATTTCAGGTGGCAGCATCCTAAATATACCCCACTGGTCAGAAAAGTAGCCTTTTTCCATTTTATTGTAATGAACATTACAATAGAGATTGAGTGAAATGAACACTACATGAACCCAGCAGGGTTTTGCATACAATAACTCACACACATGCTGTCCTGTGATCACAGCATTTTGGTATGTAGCCACAGTGTCCAGTGCTCACAAAAAAATGAGGAAGCTGGATTAAACAAGATTAAACCAATTTCTTAACTGCAGGACTTTCCCAGAGCCTTCAACCTGCCTTTAACAAAGGTCAGAGAACCTCTAAGAGGAAAATATGCAGGGTGCCTTTTCCAAATCGCATTGGCCTGTCATAGAATCCTCGTATGGTGAAGCATACTGAAGGAGTGGTGTCCTGAAGAAGGTACTTTGAAAAACCCTGCTCTGCCAAAGAGGCCACGCCCACACTGAATTCAGTGTGTGTGCCACAGAATGGACTCTGCACACATAGTGCACTGGAGCAGCGGAAACACGCCTGTCCCACTTAGGCACCAACACATAGTGACAAAACACAGGCGTGTCTTCGGGAATGTTTACATAGTGTATCTTAAAAGTCAGGAAAGGTGTTGGAAAGCTATTGCATGGTGTGAAAAGGAAAGCTATACCACGACATGTGCAAAAGGATCCCATTTCTGTTTAGAAAAACACATATTTTATTGATTACTTGTTTGCCACCTCCAACTCCCACCACCACTAGAATATACATTTTTGAGACCAAAGATACCAAATCACACAGACCATTCTAAGTTTGCTTAAGATTTTAGAGTATGTATATATTGAAAGACTATTGTGTTTGTTTATTACACTGTCATGCTATGCTTTGTATTTAAAAATCTATTTATATTATACTTTTTTGTTTTACCCACGGAATGGTATTTACTTAATAATAAAATTATGTTATATATAAAAAATAGAGCTGGTGGGGAAATCGAGAAAAATGTCTGAAAAGATAGCAACATGACGACTGGTTTTCTTCGAGTGGTGGGGTCGTTACCAAATGCAGGTCCAGCTGCCGGCTCCAGCCCAAGGCAAACTCATGAGACAGTTGCTGGGAGAAGGAAGGAGGTTTATTCAAGGGCTGGCCACCTGAGAAGATGACAGACTCTCAAAGCCCATCTTAATATCTGGTTCAGGCAGAGGTTTTATAAGAAAGGAGAGGGAAAACAGAACAAAGAGACCAAGGGAAGGGCATTGAAAAGTTCTCAACATGCAGATCAGCACAGTCTATTCTGAAAAAGACCTTGAAACTGGTCAAGTGATGGTCTGGTGTGCGTCATCCTGGTTTTATAGTTAAAGGTCAGCGAATCTCCTGGAGCTGGAATGCCTAGGGTCAGAGTCTGCGTCTTTTGAAGTTAGCTGCTAGGATTCTTATACAACCACGTTATTTATCTATAAGCTATATATTAGAGTCAGCATTTACAGAAGCAATGTCAAAAGAATGGTGGGGTGGGTTACAATTCCCCACTGTTGCAATTCCTCGCTGTCAATTTTTCTTCCATTTCCATGGAAGTTAGAGAGTTGTAGCCAAAACACTTAAGAACACTGCAACAATTCAGGATTCAGTGTAGTTCCTAGGTGAAAAATAAAATCTAACAATGAACTAGGGTCTATTATTCATAACAGTGTGTCATAGATTTTATTGAAACACAATTTTTGTCTCTAAAATTATTTTCATTTATATTGAAGAGCCAAATCAGGACCAATTCATTGACTGCATGAAGTCCGGCTTCAATTTGGCCCAATTATTTGCAGAAACACAACAGGAATAGCAACTGATCACATAGGCTCTCTTAAACCTACTGTGCTGGAATCTCACAGTTTCCCGACTGAATTTTAGCCCCACAGGCCAGAGAGGCCAAGACACATAGTTCCCATCAGGCTTTGCTCGCAATGCTTATAAGCTTGGGTAAACTCCTTAAGTTCTCGAGGTCCCCCAAAATGTCTTGAGGTTCCTTCCTTGTCATCCCCCAGGAAAGTAATCTTTGCTCCTTACCTGGAAAGACCGCCATGAACCATATGCATAAGCAAGGGACTGGGTCATTTCTCCAAGGAGCCTTTATTGGCTTCAAAGTCAACCTTCATTCCCGAAAGCTTTCCGATGGCTCCCGAGCCCAGGCATTTCTTTCTTAAACATGGCGTTCCAGTCAAAGTCTTGGTTAACAAAACCTCAAATGCAAACTGGCTTTATGTGTCCTATTATGAAGAAACCGGACTCTTACTGGATTTATGCAAACAAACATATTGTCATGAAAATAATAATACTCATAAAGAATTTTTAAATTCTGGAGGGACCAAGTAGGGTGAAAAATATAAATGCCTCGGTACTGCTTACCAAGATACAATTCATCAAACTGTTCTAAAAAAACAAACAAGTTTCTTTATATTAGGAAAACAAAAAAAATTACAATTCAGCAATATTTTGAACAAAGTCATAAGAATAATTAGCTTTAGTACATTTAGTCCCATAATAAATTCTTGTTTATCTTATTTGCCAGTATTTCTATGAACCCAGTTATTTCCTAAAGTTCTATAAATCTTTGCCCAGTTTAAAGGTGTAATCTAAAATTTATTCTCAGAAATTTATATTTTAGAATAAATCAGACTCCTCTCCATGGATTTTTCCTGAAGGTGTAACATTTTTGCAAATGCATGAGAGTAAAGTAATGATGGTCTCTAAATGACAAAAAAATACTTGAAACGACATGGTTATAGATTTGATTCTAATATCATTGACAAAAGAATTTACTTTCTTTGTAACACCAGTTTAAAAATAACATTCAGAATTACAAATGAGAGTGTATCAGGCTAAGAAACCAATTAATCTGTTTACTGCTGTCCTCATGCCTGGAGTTTCTGGAGGAAATGCAGTTGGTTTTGACCAATCGAAGGGCACTCCTGGGCCTTTTCATTCATCACCAAGATCACCACTCAGCTTCACTATCTGCCTGTGTGTCTCTCTCCCTTTTCTTTTATTTCCTTCTTTCCATTCCCAGTGGTCTTTCTTTCTGCAATACATATGTCCCTTTCTTTTAGATCCCTTTCTCATATTCTCACTTCCTTGATATTTTTGTTGTTTCTTTGCTCTACACAACTCTTTTTCAACTTACAGACTCTCTGTGACTTATAGGACCCTCTGCAATTGACACTGAACCTCTGTGACTCACACAGAACTTCTGTAGCTTTTCTAGTCCCTTTTAGTTGCCCCTTTTTAAAATCATATGGTTCCTTTCCGACTTAATTAGAATTCTTAATTCTTAGAAACCTTGATTTTTAGTGACAATTGAAAGTAAGTAATTATCATTCTTCAGATCGGCAAATTTACGAATATATTTTATAATGTTCAGAAACAGTTTTTTCACTGGCTAACACATTCACATTTTCAAGAGACATATTTCAACTAAACTACAAGATATATTCATCAACAGATCCAAATGTGTTCTCTAGCTTCTTTGCAGTAAGAAGTCCAAAGTAGGTAAGCTCAGATCAATTGATATTTTAGTAGCTTGTTATTTCTTAATATCCAGATGTTTAATAATTTTTACCATTTAATCCAGAAAAGATCTAAAGTTTCACATTACCAAAACTTTGAAAAATTATATATATAACTGAATAGCTTTATCAAAAATTCTTTATTTTAGTTACAGCTATTTATCAGTTCTAAACAACTTTATAAGATTGTAAAGTCAATTATTACTTAAGTCATTTTTTTGACAAATTTTGTTAACAGAGATGAATACCATTTTGCCATGTATAATGGGCACCTTTTTGCCCAAATTTTTGAGGGACAAATAAGGATGTGTATTATACATGGGTAGTGCCTGAAATACCTTGTATCTGTTCTTGTGTTTTGTAATTATTTATTACATAAAATTTCTTGTATCATAATATGTTAAACAATAAATGCTAAAATTCCTTCATAATACAAAAAAAACCCAAGTATCTAAGTATAAATAAATAAATAATGGGAATAAAAAATTAAAATGAAAGATTGTTTCCCTGAAAGTTTGGGCCCAAAACATGGGTGCGCTTTATACATGGCAAAATACGGTAACATGAACTTATTTTTGTAAGCCCAGGCATAACAAATATTTTATGTTAATGACTTTAAAAGACATCTATTAAACTGAAATCATCCATTTGGATTCTTGGTCATTATTGCATTCCTTTAGTGTGTTCAAAAGTGAGCTGTTTAATTACCTAGGGTCCCTGACAACTTTTAAGGAGGCCGGAGAAGAGGTAGGGGAGACATCAGGCTTGGGCAGCTTTCGCCACTTGTGTTGTCCTATTGTTCCTCAGACTGCAGCAGCTCCTGGGCTTCCAGGAGGAGGACTGAGGGTGTTTAAAAGACTCTTTTCCTCATTTTTTTCTTTGTTCCGAGTTTTACAGTCTGAAAGGGGAATGAGATCTTTTCCCTCTCTTTGAACCATGAATTTAAATCATTTCTGAGTAGGATCATTATGATGTAACAACATGAAAGCTTGCGCATAAGAGATCTTACCCTATTTAGCAGATGCTTGGCAAAACAATTCTAATTAGTCTAAAATGCGACCCAATGGACTCTCTGGTGGAGTGGAAACAGAGCTGCCCATTTCAAAACAGAAATTAAAACAAAATCTAAAGCACAGACAAAGTTTAAACAAATGCCTGCAAACTAAGTCTTCTAAGAAGAGGGACAGGGACACTAGCCTTAGAATCTTATCTCACACCAACTGGTACCACAAATGACCTTGAGGAGGTCCAAATGGCACAGAGACAAGACAGTGGAGACAGAAGATTCCCTGTGTGCCCAAAACAGCAACAATCAAATCAAGTTTCCAAAAGATAAGAAAGCCAGCAAAAGACAACTGTAACCAAAGTTTCAGATAGACAAGAGCTCTCAGAGAGTTCTCAAAGAGATAGAGGAGAGCTCTCAAACAGAAACTGACTTCCTCCCATGGAAGAACTGGAATAGAGTTCATGGAGTCTTAGCTCCTACCAAAACAGTGCTATAGATGACATGCTGCTGAGTCCGGATAGCTAAAAAGCCCTAACAGCAGTGTGTATACCTATTTGATGTACCCAGCCTTGGAGTCCGTTGAAGGCCCAGAGACCCATTTCCTTTCACCAGCTAAATGTTTCAGGCAGCTGATGCCTTGAGAGGGAGAGCAGGGAAAATCCCAAGATAAAAACTCTCGGCAGTTGCTGGAGAATCCCTGGAGTCCCTGCCATGGGGTCAGCCTACCACAAGCAGCTGGGACCCCAGATATCTGTTGGGGGGGTTGGTATTCAACTTCTCTTGCCTGGCTCACCAAATTTTGTTAGTGAATGCAGGGCTGGCTGCCTGACACAACAAAAGCCAAACTTGTGAGACAGGTGCTGGGGAGAAGGAAAGAGGGTTTATGCAAGGGCCAGCTGCCTGAGAAGATGGTGGACTGTCATCCCAAAGCCCATTTTAACATCCCAGTTCAGACAGAGGTTTTTATAAGGAGGGAGAGGGAGAACAGAACAAAGACATCAAGGGAAGGGTGTTGAAAAGACTGCATAGATCAGCACAGTCTATTCTGACAAAGACCCTGAAACTGGTCAAGCGTCCATCATCCTGGTCTTATACTTGAAGGTCTGCGAATCTCCTGCGGCTGGAGTACCTGAAGGTCAGAATCTATGTCTTTTGAAGTTACCTCCTAGAATTCTTATAGAAACACATTTTTTATCTATAAGCTGTATATTAGTCAGAGTCAGCATTTACAAAAACAATGTCAAAAGAACGGTGGGGTGGGTCACAATTCCCCAATATACAAGATATTCCCCAATATACAATCACCTATGTTATTCTTTAAAATATTTGTCTCTGTTAGATATTGTCTGAGAAGCATGTTTTCACAATGAGTATGTGTTAGTTTTATAATCAAGGAAGAAACAGGTATTTGTATTTTAGGGACGGAAAGAAGTAGCAGGGGAAATAACAGTAGAGCATCCACTGTGCCCAGGCGCTTCAGCTGTCTGATCATTTAATGCCCCCGATGATTCCCAGTTCACAGATAAGGAAACTGAAGCACAAAACACCTTAACTAACTTGTTCCAAATCATATTGTATGTGGTCGAGCAGGATTTTTTAAAAATTGTGGTAACATATACATAACATAAAAATTACCATTCAACCATTTTAAGCAGGCAATTCAGTGCCATTAAACGCATTCACAATATTGTGCAACCATCACCACTATTTATTTCCAGAATTTTTTTCATCTCAAACTGAAACTCTGTATGCATTAAACACTAATTCCCCATTCCTTCCTCTCCACAGCCTCTAATAAACTCTATTTTACTGTTTATGAATTTGCCTATTCTAAGTCTCCCCTATATGAGTGGCTTTGTCCTATATTTGTCCTTTTGTGTTGGACTTATTTACTTAGCATAACATCTTCAAAATGTATTCATGTTATAGCCTATATCTGTACTTCATGCCTTTTTACAGCTAAATAATATTCTATCCTGTAAATAAACCACATTTTATTTATTTGTTCATCTGTTGATGGACATTTGCTTGTTTCTACCTTTTAACTCATGGGGGTAATGGTGCTATGAACATCATACAAGTATGTATTTGAATGCTTTCTTTCAATAATTTGGGGTGTATAGAACTGTTGTGGATTTTTGGATCATAAGGTAGCTGTATGTTTAACTTTTTAGAAATTGCCAAGCTGTTTTCCCCAGCATCTGTGGCTTTCTCCATTCCCGACCAGCAATGCACAAGGTTTGCAAACTTCCACATCCCCATGAACATTTATTTTGTGTTTCGCTTTGTGTCATAATAGCCGTTCTAAAGGGTGTGAAGTGTCATCTCCTCACAGTTTGGGTTTGCTTTTCCCTGATGATAATCGATGTGGAGGGCCTTGCCATGTGCTTATTGGCCATTCGTGTGCATCTTCGTGGGGGGAAAGCCTTTCCAAATCCTTTGCCTACTTTTGGAGTGGATTGGTGGTTGTTGTTCCTGATGAATTTTAGGTGTTCTTTATATGTTCTGGTTGTTAACCCCTTATCGGATATATGATTTGCCAATATTTTCTCCCATTCTGTGGGCTTTATTTTTACTCTCTTAATAATGTCCTTTGGTGAACTCAACTTTCTCCTCTTGGTGTTGATTGAACTAAGTCCAATTCATTTTTTTTTTTTTTGCCTGTGTTTCTGGTGTCATAGCCAAGAACTCACTGTCACATGTCATGAAGATTTCCCCCTATGTTTTCTTCTAGGAGTTGTCAGATGACAAAAAAGAACACTACTTGGTCAGGAGTTTGATGTCCTTGACTTAAGGGAAAACAATCCATGAATGGGGAAGTACTGTGCCTCCCGAGCAGACCCGTTCCCGAGGGATCTGGGGCAGGAGCGCGTTTTCCAGAGGAGGCGACATGGAGACAGGGCAGGATTTGGCTGGAAGTTGCNTGTCACATGTCATGAAGATTTCCCCCTATGTTTTCTTCTAGGAGTTGTCAGATGACAAAAAAGAACACTACTTGGTCAGGAGTTTGATGTCCTTGACTTAAGGGAAAACAATCCATGAATGGGGAAGTACTGTGCCTCCCGAGCAGACCCGTTCCCGAGGGATCTGGGGCAGGAGCGCGTTTTCCAGAGGAGGCGACATGGAGACAGGGCGGGATTTGGCTGGAACTTGCGGATTTCCTCCTAAGTCTAGCAGGTCCTGTTTCTTAGGGTAAGGTAAGCTGGTGAATGCTGAGTTGGACAATTGTGATGGGTACATACAAGGTTTCCTTAAACAGTGAGGCATTTCCTGTAAGTGCAGACCTACTTAGGTTTATAATAGTGATGTGGGCCGGGCCACCAAAGTGGCCCCATTTTGTGGGACCCTGTGTAGGAACTACCTGTGTCAGAGTCTTATAGATTTAGTTTTTACATTTAGGTCTTTGGTTCATTCTGAGTTCATTGTCATTGACAGTAGAACGTAAGGGTCCAGCTTCATCCTCCAGCTGGCCCAGCACTGTTTATTGAGAACACCATCCTTTCCTACCTGCTCTCGTTGGAGCAGAGTTAAGGATCCAGCTCTGTCAGACACTGAGCAGTGCATGGCTTTTCTGTAGTACAGTGTGTGCCCCAGTTTTCACTGAAGCAGTCTTTCTCTCCCTCCCAGAGACCCAGAAGGGCTGTCACAGGCCAGCCCGGGAGAGCTCCGGACAGGCCTCCCAGATGGCAGGAGGGGACCGCGGGCATCGCCCCAGGGCGGCCCTACTCCAGTCGGGCGGCTCCCTCTGGGTGCCGCGGCCTCCGCCACACCTGACCTGGCCTGGCTCTGGGACTGGCCAGACCGGTCTGCAGGGTTTCTGTTCTCTGGGAGCTGGTTCCCTGTGTACAGTGGTGGCTTGCTCTCTCTCTCTCTTTCTCTCTCTCTGTATTTCTTCTCAAATTCCCCTCCCTCGCTCTTTCTCTCTCCCCTCTCCTCTCTCCTAGTCCCTGCCAACCCCCAAAGGCTCTGGGCCACCAACTTCACCTCCAACTCCCACGCCCAAAGTTTGGGGCCCCTTCCCTCCCGGGGCTCCCTGCCAGGCCAGCCAGGCTCTGACCCAGAAGGCTTTTTATTTTTTTAATGCACATAAAATTATCAATAATTACATGAACAGAAATGCTAGCAATAATGACTCCCGTTTATTAAGTACTCAGCAGACATAGTTCCCGCCGTTTATTTCCCTCGGCAGACCTGCAGGGTCGGTGCCCGTTTGTGTACTCCCTGTTAACAGATGGGAAGCTCAGGTGAGAGGGCTCGGATTCTGTGCACAAGGTCGTACAGCCATGAGGTGGTGCGGACAGGGGTCAAAGCCGCCTCTGAGCCATGCTTCTGGCCTGGACTGTGTGATGCCCACTCTCGCTTCATGACTGTGGATATTTAGTGAACATCTCTCTGTGTGCGTGTGTGTGTGTGTGTGTGTGCATGTGTGCAGCGCGTGTGCGTGTGTGTGTGCATGTGTGTAAAGACAGCAGTTATGTACGAGGCAAGAGAAAGGCAGAGAGATCACCACCAGGACACAAAGGCCCAGGGAAGAGAGTGACAAACTGAGGTCAGCAGGGAGTGGGTAGGGGTAGAGAATTAAGTACCAACGCTAGTTTCCAAACTGCAGATTTTCCTGCATCCAGTGGGCACTGGCCCATCTCTAGTGATGGAGGGGTAAGTTGGGCAGACAGCCAAGAACTGAGATAATTTGTAATGAAAGTTCTGGAACACACACACCTGGGACCACTCAGCAGGGACCCTCCCCCTTCCTCAGGTTTGGCTCGGTCCTCTGCCTCAGTCCTCCCAGGGCCTCCTGGCTGGACTCACTGACACTGCTTTCTCAGTAGGCTCAGGGTTGCCCTGGTTCTGAATAAATTCCCCCACCAGTCCTGCATGGGACAGGGGATGGAGAGGTAAACAAGACACACTTCCACCTTCAAGGGGCTCTGAATCTGGGAGGGGAGGGGACTCGATGGCCTGAAGTGCCCTGACGCCTGCCTCCACTGCCCCACAGCCCATCCGTCTCCACATCGCATTGAGTTTACCCCCTTATTATCTCTCAATTCTCCCCA
Source organism: Sturnira hondurensis (assembly GCF_014824575.4). Lineage (NCBI taxonomy): Eukaryota > Metazoa > Chordata > Mammalia > Chiroptera > Phyllostomidae > Sturnira > Sturnira hondurensis. The sequence goes on along the minus strand of NW_028078644.1, from coordinate 341,745 downwards.
TTTCCACCCCTGCCCCCACCGCAGTCCAAGCTACCATCATCTGGGAACCACTAAGGGCTGACAGCTCCGAGCACAGAGAGCTGCCCCATTTCTGCAACAAAGGGGGAGGCCTGTGCAAATGGCACAGAAAAGGGACGGGGAATGGAACAACCGTGTCTATCTAGGGAAGGTCAGAAGGGGCTTTAGGGAGTGGGCCCCTCTGGGGTTCTGAAGGGTGAGCAAGAGTTTGCAGGTAGAAACTACATCTGAGGAAGATAAATTTACATACAGAGTCTTGAAGGGAACTTGGTGTGTCTGAAGAATGGCAATAATTGTGAATCGGGGGTGGGAGGCTGAAATGACAGAGCTGGGGCTGCAGCGGCAGGTGGGGCCGGATGAAAAAGGCCTGTTCCCTGCAGGTGGTAGGGAGCAGCTCGCTGAAAGGCAAGACTCTCAGACTAAGGGTGGGCTCTGGGTAAAATGTGTTCGGCCTCCCCAGCACACACAGGCTGGCTAAAAATCTTTACGTGGGATTTGTCCAGATGTGAAACACTGATGGCCCCAGGCCTCCTTCCAGACTCCTTGAATTCTGTCATTTTTACCAGTGTCCCTTACCATCAGCCCTGCTGCAAGATTCTAAGTGGAATCACTCTATTTCCTTTTGCTCTGGGGGTTGGATAAGGGATGGGATGGAGAGGGAGAGACTGCAGGGGGCGCCAGGGAGTGGTCCAAGGGACAGAGCAACGCCTGAGGACAAGTTGGGGTTGGAGGGTTACAGAGGATGAGGGACCAGGGAGGAGGAGGAACTGGAAATTTCTAGCTTAACCTGCTGTAACTGTCAGAGAAAGGCCCTGCCCAACTCCCCACACCAGGAAAGTCTCCTTGACACTTTCTCTCCACCTTCAGATGGAATACTAATCTGATTGGTCAGATTCCAGGGCGACGGTTAGGTCGAGTTTACTTGTGCATGGGGTCACCGAACGTGAAAAAAAATGACACACAGGAATGTGATTCTTCCTCTCACCCACGCCTAAATATACTTGCCTTTGCTTCTCCAGTCAGCTCCTGACCAGAAGGGAGAAACATCCCCCAGGCCCAGCGGATTTAGGCAGTGGAAAGGCCCTGTTAGGCAGTGGAAAGGCCATCCCAGCTGTAGCAGAGGGTCCTCACTGCTAAGTAGGTCCCACAAAGACAGAGCCCAGTTCGTGTTTCCTAGCATTTGTCCTGGGTGCCTGGTTCCCTCGGGAATCTCTGGGCAGTGGGGAAAGGCAGGGCAAGGCAGGGCAGGGCAGGTCCCAGTGACTCCCATCTAATATCATTAAAACCCCAGCCTTTATTTCTAACTGCTTAATCAAAAGAGAGAAAGGGGCCGGGGAAAGCGAGATGGAGGGATGAAAGAGAGGGTGGAGTCTGGAAGGTCAGAAACCGGCTCTGGGGAGAAAAGAACCAGCCCCTCCCAGTGAGTCAGGGAGGGAGGGAGCTGGCGTGGCTGCAGGGAAGGGCCGGGTTTCACTCTAGAGAGGACACCAAGCGAGAGAAGGAGGCCCTGCCAAGTAGCTGTGGGATCTATGGGTTCCCATCCTCATTCAGCTGCTGCTTACCAGCCTCGTGACCTCGGGCAAGTCCCACAACTCCTCTGAGCCTGGTGTCCTCAGCCGTAAACTGGGATAAGAACGCCTCACAGCCAGGGTTGTCATGCAGGGTAATTAAATGTGGTCATGTCTGTGACAGCGCTTCATAAACCAGAAACCTCCGCACGGCGTAAAGAAGTGTTAGCCTTTTCATTATTCCCTTGGGAATGAAAAGCAGGGTGCTTCTGAGAAGCTTTTGTCAATTCTCAGCTCGACCCAGCTTCTGTCTGCCCCGCCTTCCCTCCGGCTTCAGAAAGTGTCATGTACTCTTTCCTCTGCACAAATACTCTCTGTGTTTGTTCCTTGATACCCATCTCTCCACAGGCATCCTCTTCTTTTCCTCCTCATTAGGATTGGCCTCCCCAATATTAAAATAAGAACCGTGTCCCCTAAACCTTGGCCTGGTCCCCTTGCTCCTTCTAGCTACTTATCCTGTCCTTCTTCTAGCCTTCTACTCTTCCAGCGTTTTGCCATTTGTAAAGCTTTGTTTCTTTTCTTTTTTGCATCAGTCACTTGTTATGCCGTATCATTAACGTCATGACAAACCTTTGAGGTTAGCAGTGCGCTCACCCATTTTACAGATGTGAAGAGTGAGACTCAGACTTGAATTGAGCAGGCTTCCCATGCTCTTTCTTTGATAACTCGCTACCTCCTTTTGATGCTAAGCTTTTAAAATGAGTCATCTGGATCTACCATCTCCAGTTCCCTGCTAGCATCCTCTCTTAACCCCATGTGACCCATTCACTGAGTCCACCATTGTACTGTCCACAGGATTGCCCTGGAGACTAGCTTCTCCCCAGCTGGCCCACTCCCAAGGCCCCTCACAGGCCCTATTCCTCTCAAACCCTCATAGATGGCATGCATCTGACTGTACCCGCTACCTTCACTTTCTTCAAATTCTCTCTTCCCTTGGCTAGAACTGGGACCGGAAGTCTGCAACAGAGAAGGTGGTGGTGGGAAAGGTTCCTTTGGCGTCTATGGTCCCTGCACCTTGGTTGTTTGCAGTGTTGCCCCGGGTGAGTCATGGGACCCTCACTGTGGAATGCCACTTCCACTCTGAGGTAGTGCCGGTTTTCAAAGGCACATTGCACCACCAGCAGCAGCCCAGTTGCTAAGGGCTTTACCTGAAAGAACAACCTACCTTGGTTTTGACCAATTTAGCAGAAGATGGGTTTTTGATTTGATGGTAAATAGGATTTGATGGTGACTTGGCTGGGCATGGCCAAGTTAATGTCATCAGTTCGGGACAGAGCAAAAAGGGTCACTACTTGGAACAAGACCTGCCCAATTGGTGGGGAGCAGGGACTAGGCAGATGAAGCCAGCTGTGGGTAATGGTGGCAATGCCTAGTCCTGCGTTGTCCAGTGTGGTGACCACTAAGCATAGGTAGCCATTTAAATTAAAATGAAGTACAATGAAATATTTAGTCCTCTGGTTGCTCTCATCACCTTGCAAGAGCTCCATACTCGCATGTGGCTGGTGGCTGCCATATTATACAGCACAGATACAGCCTGCTTCCAACATTGCAAAAAGTTCCAAAGACAGCACTGATTTTAGACCAGTGGACAGAAGAAAAGAAAGGGTACGCAGTTGGCTAAGACGGAATAAGAGACAGGCAACCTCATCAGGCACGTCTGGTAACGGGGGCCAGGGTGGGGGGTGGGTTTGACATCAGAGATGCAGGCCAGGAGGCAGCAGCCTGGGGGGCACCATAAAGACGTACACATCTCCACTGTAAATGCTAGGGCAATCGAATCCGACCCACGCGTTTCTCCAAATCAGATGCACGTCCTTCGGGGAAGAAACGTGTCCTCAGATAGGACCCCCATGCTGGGGCTGCCATCAGGAAGGCGAGGGACACTCCTACCTCCAGACGGTGATCGCTTGAGTCCAGACCTAGGGCTGGGAAGTAGATGTTTGGAATGGTGACCTGGGGATTAGATGCAGAGGAGGAAGCAGGGGAAAAGATGGGCGAAAAATATAAATGTGGCGCTCAGCTGTAGTCACCAAAAATCTAAAAGTTTAGATCACTTATTAACTCTCCATTTATTTCTATACAATTCAGTGATGGGCATTGCTTTGCTAATTATTTGTTTGAAGATGAGATCTTTAAACCCTGACTAAAGTGAGTGCTTATTCAGAACAATGTGTATGCCCTGTGCTCAGGAAAGAGACCTGGAAAAATCTCCATTCTAAACTGATTCACTCCTTCACTTGTAAACTCCAGGGCGTAGCTTCGGGCACATCTGGATCCAGGTAGTAGTGGAAATCAAATTGTCATCAGCAAGCTATGTCTCTCTACTTCTTGGCTCCACTTCTGTCTGTTTTGCCGTCATCCTCAGGCTTTCTCCATGTGGTGTCCGGGTGGCCCCTCCGCACACAGTTCTAGGCTTAACACTGCTGGTTGCCAATAGTTTCAACCAGAGTCCCAGGGCTGACCTTCATTGGCCTGGCATGAATGCCTGCCCATTCCTGAGCCAGCGACAGGGCTCCAGGAAATGCAATGCTCTGATTGGCCGGGCCCAATCATGCACCACACTGACTGGCTGAACAGTGGTGGGGCCAGCTCCACCTAGAACACTAGGCCCCTGAGTAGGGGTGAAGTCGTTCGGCATGGTAACCCAGAGTAGGAAAAGGGACACTAGGCTGGCAGTCTTCGATCAGTATTGTTATCCTTGTTGTGAAATGATAGCAGACAGGCTAAGTCAACTTTTTTTTTTTTACTGTGGTAAAATTGGCATACCACTTTACATATACTTCAGGCGTACATTATAATTCAACATTTGTATATCCTACCTGGTGATCATCACTGTACGTCTAATTACCATCCATCACCATACAGCGATCCCCTTCACCCGTCTCGCCTGCCCCTAGAAGCCTCTGTTTGTTTGGAAAAGGCTTTGTGATACATAGCAAGGTGTTGATGGATGTTTATGGAAGGAACAACTCACGGGGGAGTAAACAGTAGAACGCATGAAAGTGTGATCTTGTTCTATGGGAAAAAGAAAAGGAGTCAGAAGGAGGGCACACTTTTATTGAGTCTAGGAAGCGAGCCAGGAAACAAAGGATCGGGATAAATGGCACTTTTCTGAAAGGAGTCCCCGAGAGACAGGGCAAGGGCTGCTTAATTAACATGTGAGCCTACTCTGGAGGAAGGGAGAGAGCGCACAAGGAACTCTCTCCAAGGTTTGCTTCTGGAGCAGGGATGGGAGGGACGGTGTGCAGTTCTCCAGAGCCAGCCGAGGTGGGTAAAGAAGTGGTGGCCGAGCTCTAAGGAGGAGAAGGAGAGGGCAAGCAGGTGACTTTGGGATCAAAATCCAAATATTGCCCATAAAGTTGAGGAAGTCAAGCTCCTATTTCTGACCACGGAAAGGACCTGGAATTTAGTGTAGACTGTTTCTTGAGAATGTCAGCCAAGATGGTTCTAGATGGAAACACGGGTGAAATGCGGGGTGGGGGTGCGGGTGTCTGAGGACCAAAAGGCCCGTAACAGAGGGATTGCGTTGATGAACAGGTGTGTGTGCGTTTCTGGCCCACTGACACAGAGCAGGGAGGTCTGAGAAATGGCAATGAACCAATCTGAAGGGCTGGTTACAGAGTTCAGGTAACAGGTTCAGGGACCTTTAGGTCAAAAAAGGCAAAAACCAAAGCACATAACACTGTGAGCAGACAACAGTGCCAACCTGCTGATCAAGTTTGAAATTCCGAGCTTGAAATCTGCATGACATGAAGTTTAATCAAAGAGAGACCTAAGAAATTGAAATGAGACATTCACCGAACAAGCATTTATCAAATACCTGCTTACCAGACAGCATGCTAGGTCCTGGGTGGGCACACATCTAAGAAAACATTCCGTCCTGAGGCTGTGCTCTGTCTGGAATATCTAGAAGATAGTCTGTGCCTTTCCTGGCTTCTAGAAGCTGCCCACGTTCCTTGGTTCCTGGACGCATCACTTCTGCTGCCAATTGCCACATCGCCTCTGACTCTGACCCTGCTGCCTCCCTCTTATAAGGACCCTTGTGATTATGTGATTATACTGGGCCCACCCAGATAACCCAGGATAATCTCCCTGCCTGAAACTTCTTAAATTCTGGGGGTTGGGACAGGCATATGCTGGGGGGGGGGGGGCATTATTCACTCTGCCACAGAACTCTTGGGCTATGCAGTAGGAGATGGGCTCTTCCTAGAAACCGGGAAGCATTTCAGGCTACCTCTGAACACCAACTTGTGGATGACATTCTATAGGTCAAGTCTTGAGGGGAGGGGAGCAGAGTGGGCACCTGCAGGCTGATTGCAGATGGCCCCTCAGAGCTCACTGTCACACAGTCACACATTGGACTCCTGTGGAGCGAGAAAGGAGACGTGACATGCTGGCTGCGGCCACTCAGGAGCTCTGAGACCTTGGGCAAGGATATATATAACTTTTCTAAGCTCCAAACGACACCTAAATCAAAGGGGATAAATGGAACCACCGGGAAGGATTGGGGTGAAGATTCATGAAAATATCCTCCATGAAATCCCCTAAGATAGTGACTGATCCTCAATAAATATCTTTTTTTTTAATGCCTCCTGAATTCATCTCTCTGTGTTTCTGTGTCCCTTTTGCTGCGGCCACTGCCCCTGTCCAGGCCTCTCAGAAACCTTCACTGATTGCCAGTCGCGCCACATGCCTTGCCCTGGCAGCCACAGCTCCGAAGCCCTGCACACCAGTCCCGATTAACCACCAAATCTGGAGCAAGCTTTTAAGCTCTCTAAGTTTCAATTTCCTCCTTTGTCCAATGGGGATAAAGTTGTCTATTGAGCCAGGTCATCCTGAGGATTAAGTGAGATGGGGAATAGAAAGGGCTTAGCACAGTGTGAGGCACAAAAAAAGGAGTGTTTTTCCTCCCAAGAGGCCTGACCCCCTTTCAGCCTCCTCATCTCGGACACTCCTTCCAGCAGCACTGGACAACCCACTTCTCCCTGAAGCGGGCCTTGGACATGCACTCCTCAGGGGCACTGTTTATCAATACTTCCCTCTACCTCCAATATTCCCAGCATGTCCTGTACTGCGCTTTCTTGAGTCTCAGTTCTATTCTGCTTCCCAGTAACTGGTTCAGCCTTCATTAGCCTTCCCCTTGCCTACTTACGCTGGCCTCTGCGTCAATAAGGGACACAGAACACGAGTTCCTTGAGGAAAGGCATTTTCCTGAGTAGCAGGTTGCAAAAGTACTCCCTCTCCTTGCCTGGCCTATTTCCTTGTTTGGAATGAGCCCAGTGGACTGGAATGGCCGAAAGGGCCCTAATAGCTCTAAGACCTTAAACTGGTAGCACTTTAAACAGCAGGGATCTTGTAGATTACCTGGTCCACCCTCTCCTTTCCCGGAAGGGGAAGCTGAGGGCGCAGGAGGGCCTTCACTTAATGCTATTTTCTCTCTGGCCTCCGGGGCAAGGCTGCGCAGAGGGCATAGAGCCCTGTTTTCCTAAGTAGGCAAGGGGGGACTCTCTGGCGTCTCCAGGGCTTAGGACGCCGGAAACACGTGTGTGCTCACCTACGTGTACACACGTGAGCACACCTACAGCAGCAGGGGGCGCTCGGGCCGGCAGGGGGCAGCATAGACGCGGTTTGCAATTACCGGGCGCAGCCCCCAGGGAGGAGGGCGTGCTGCAGTCCCGGCGGCGGCGGTGGTGGTGGCAGCTGGAGGTGCAGTCTCCCAGGTGGGAGGCGGGGGCTGCGGGCGCAGGAAAAGGCGCCTAGGGAGCGGGCGCTCAGCTGGGCCTCCTCCGGCACCGGGCGCGGCGAGGCGAGGGGGAGTGAGCGCGCTGGGAGCACGCAGGCGCCCTGCTCCGGCTGGCCCTCGGCCGAAGCGCGGCGCGGGAGCAGCCCGCAGCCCGCCCCCACGCCCCCGGCAGCCCCGGACCCCCGCGGCCGGCTGTCGGGAGCGATCCCTCAGCAAGCGCAGGCCGCCGGCCCGGGAGAGCGCGCCGCGGCGACCGCGGGACGGCTTCGGGGCTGCCCGGAGCGCACCCTCCTGCCCTCGGCCACTCGCAGGCGGTGCTGGCCCGGCCGGCGCACCCCGCAGGCAGCCGGAGCGCGGCCTTGGCCTCGGCCTAGGAGGGAGCGAGACCCGGGCCGCAGCCCGCGGGCGGTGGCGCGGGCGGCCGCGGGCACTGACGGCGTCGCGGGGTGCTCCCGGGCGGCGGCGCAGCGGCGGCGGCGCAAGGGGCGGAGGCAGGGGGCGCCCCCAGCCAGGATGCTGCGGTTCCTACGCCGGACCTTTGGCCGCCGCTCGATGCAGCTCTACGCTCGGGGAGCTGCAGGGCGCGGAGCCGCCGGGCTGGGGGACGAGCGCGACGGGGGGCCGCGAGGGGGGCCGGCCGCCGCCGCCGCCTCCTCGCCGCTGCCCGCCGCTCCCGGGGGCAGCGTGTTCCCGGCCGGCGGAGGGCCCCTGCTCACCGGCGGCGCGGCCGTGCACATCTCCGCCGCTGGAGCCGCCAAGGCCACCCTCTACTGCCGCGTCTTTCTGCTGGACGGGACCGAAGTGAGCGTCGACCTGCCGGTGAGTGACGAGGCGGGACCAGTCCGGGGAACTGGCACCCCGCGACCCCTGGGTTAGCACCCTTCCTCCTATGTTTCTCTCTGGGGCGCTCCCCTTGTACCTTTCCGGGGATCCCCTCCCCCCTTCTTCTGAGAGCACTCCTTAACCCTGTTCCCTCTCGAGTTACCCGCCCGGGTCTTTTAGGGCCCCATCCCTGGCCGGCGCCCCCTCCTTGGCAGGTGCTGTGTTACCCCTTGTCTGTCTCCCACCTCGTCCTTTGGGCCTCACCCCCTCCCTAGCGCACCCACTCCCCGAGTCCCGAGTTCCCGCCCCTAGGCGCTGGTGACAGGTGTTCCCTTTCGTCCTCCAGATTCCAGCCGGGGCCTTCTTGGTGCTGGGTTATTGGTTAGAAAATGTCAAAGCAATGCGGGGCTGCCGTGTCGTGGCCCGCTGGTCCTCCGCCCACCAAAGTCGCCACCAAGCCTTGATGAGATGGCAGGGAGGAGAATCCCCCACGCTTGCTGCTTGGCAGGTGCCCAACTTCGGGAAGGAGTCGGGGGACCATTTGCGTTCTCGCCTCATCCCCTCTCCATGTTCTAACTCCCCATCCCCCATCCCAGTGAACCCCTCGGTTCGCATACTCGCAGGTGGTTGGGCGACTTGGGAACTAACTCTACAATCGACTCTCTTGGACCTGGACAACTTTGAGCCTGCAGAGCCCTTGCTGGGGCGCTAGGACTCGGGCTGGGCTTTACCCGAGTCTATGTGCTTGCGGCCTCCGAGGCACCTCGGGGTGGCGGCGGCGCCCGGGCTTGAGTCCCCGGCCACCCACCTACAGGTGGTTGCACCCCGCCCCGCTCTGGGAGAGAGCTAGGCCAGCACTGCTGTCCCTGCCGGGACATGCAGCTACCAACTCGTCTTTCTAGCCTCTAGGCGTCTTTCTAACCCAGGGGCCAGATCTGATCAAATCAACTCTGCACATTAATGGGGCACCTACTGTGCACCCGGCGCTGCAGCAGACGGTGCTTTTGGGAATCTGGGTGTGACTGACACAGCAGTGATTGAGCTTTAGGTGAATGTTACAGGTCTTCTCCAGTCTCCAGGGCTTCAAGGGAGGCAGGCGGGGCGGGAGGGGGGGCACGTGGGGGGGGAGGGGGCGGGGGGCATTAATATTCCCAGACTTCCAAAAAAGAAAAAAAAACATTTAGGCCCTCGGGGTGGGAGAAATTCATTGGACTTCACTGGAGAACTAGGAACGTACAAGGAGGGTTTGAGATGGGAAAAATCAGAGCCTGCCTGGCCTGGGGTTTAATACGTCCTTGTGTAGGTTTAATTTTGAGACAGTTTCAATTTGTGACAAATTTATTTTTGTGGCTCTTAGTGCTCTCCATAGGGTATCATTTTGTTATGATAATACCCTTTGGGGGATTTTTATTCATGGAAAAGGAGCCAACATTCCCGTGCTTTAGAGCTGTTGTCTAAAATAGCATTAAATGCTGCCGCTGCTGCCCAAGACTGAGGCTCTGTAGTTTTTATTTAGCTGGGAGAGGAAGCCTGAAGAGCCGGGAGGAGTGCAGAGGGGGGCAGGCTGCCTCTGGAGTGGGCAGCTTGCGTGAGGAGAGGATGTGGCGCATTTTGCATCTCGGATCTGGGAAAGGAGCGCTCTCTTTGGGAACTTTGACGGTGCTCCTTGCTGATGGGTTGTTGTTGGCTTTTTTTCCTCCTCTGTTCCCTGGGGATGGATGGTTCATTTATAACATGCATTGCTTCTGTCAGGTTTGTGGTACAGGCTTAAGTGGGGTTTCCTGGATGAAAAATGCAAGCTGAGTCAAGTGCATGCATGGTGCGGAGACACAAACAGGTACTCAAATGAGCAGGGCAGGGCAGGAATGCTGACCTCTTCCAGCTTGGGGAGCCCTTGGGGGGGGGCAGGCAGCCTGAAAGCTTTCTTTACTTTATAAAATGCTACTTGATAAAAGAATTAACCCGGCTTTCTTATGATGGCAGATACCTTCATGCTTTAATAAGGTGTGATTTAGTGAACCCCAAATTTTATTTACACACACACACACACAATCTCTGTGCACGAGCAAATAAAAAGCAAATGCTGGCCTTTGTCATGTGAGTCCTCAGGGAGGAAAGAGGAAGCAAAGTCACTGGTGAGCTCAGATGTAGAGATTGGGTAGGTGTCACAGCTTCATCAGTCTCCTCCGAGGGCCTTCCTAGCTCAGGGTTTTAGTTCTTGTTCCCGGGAGTTATGGTGTCAGCGCCAGGCTACCAGCTCCCCGTGGACTCATGTGGCACGTGGGCTTCTGCCTCAGACCCGTCTCGCCAGACTCCCTCTGTGTGCCGTCAGGCCTCTTGTTGTTATTCTCCTCCTCTGCAGCCCTGGACTTTTACCGCTTCCTGGGCTCTGCTGTCTCTCAGCTACCTGTCGCATAGATGGGATTTACCTTTGGCCTATGTACCGCTAAGCTGGATTTTCTGTCCCCAGCCACTTCCACAGCACTTGCCAAGCTAACTATGGCTCCTTTGTAATTAAAACCCTCCCGTGGTGTTTGCCTCAGTCTTTGTTAAGCACACAAGAAGTGGTTATGCATCGCCATAAGCCATTTTGGTTTTAAGCTGTGGTCCAGACACTCCTGTTCTGAAACCGCCTCGTCCGGTCAGCATTTATTGGGTGTCTCTGATGTGCTGAGCGCTGGTGGACAGACAGGTGAATGAGAGGTGGCCTTGGGGCTCCTGGGAAACACGTTGTCTTATTCTGAGTGATGCTAGGTGATCTGTCTGGCTCATCCGGACAGTGTGCTGGGGATGCACAGCCTGGCGGAATCGGGAGGACTTCCTGGAGACTTTGACATTCGAGATGATGGGATCTCAAATCCAGTGTCCCTTGCGCATTTTTAGAATAGCTAGTGTGTCACATGAACTTTTTGGCCAAGCCACAGCCCAGTAGTCTTGTCCAACAAGGGAAGAAGCAACTGCACTTGTCTTCCCCAGTGACCCTCTTCTGACAGGGCCTGGAGCCCCCTTGTCTGGGGTGGGCTGCATTCCCTAGCAGCCTTGCTCTGGCTACTTGGTGGTTTCTCAGTCCTTGATAAAATGTGAATTAAAGGATCTTTTAAAAAAAATATCCATCTATAAAGTGCAGTCTAACGTGGGTTGGCTTAACAAACCAGTTTCCAAGGGAATTCTTGGCTTCCTGTACCAACCAGACGGCCACCCTGAGACATTCCTCTTCCGAAAACCTGGGCTTGCCTTAAAGGTGCTACTCCTTGGTTTGCCCAGCCCTCAGGAGTGGTCTGGTCAGAGCAGGGCAGGACTCCCCCGGCCTGCTCCAGACACTTTCCTTCTACTAATGCAGCTGAAGATCCCATTCGTGTGCTTGGCAGCGGCACCCACTGTTGACTCATATTAGATCTGTGTTGACTAAATCCCTGGCATCGCTCTTGCTCGTGCGGCTGTTGCTCAGCCCCGTCTCTCCACTCCCCTGCGTGCACAGTCTCCCGGCAGCTCCGTGTGCAAAGCTGCTAGGATGTGTGGTTGGCTGGTGTGCACTCCCACTCTGCCTCGGAGGGCACGGCTTTGTTGGCCAGTAGTGCAGTGGGCACAATTGGTTTCATTGTCTCTGGAACTCCACGCTGACTTACAGTGGTGCTGTGCAAACGTGGCAAGTTCCAGGGTGAGCAGAGCTGTGGTTGAGTCTTGCCGGTTGCTTGTGCAGCCTAGGGCAGCTTAAGCTCTCTGAGCCTGGATTTTCTGGTCCTTAAAATGGGGATGTTGGGAGGCTTGTATGGCAAGAAGGATACAGACTGCCTCAGTACATGGCAGGATGCTGAAGGGTTGCTCTCAGCTCATAGTCTTAGGCCGCACACCTTCTCTTTGGCCCGTGGAGAGGGCTTGGACAGATTTGTGGTCATGAGCATTACGCTGGGCCAGGACAGTTAAACCTGGCTGGGCTCTCCTTTATTGGAAATTGGAAGTTAGATGTCCTATGAGAGATGGTTTTTAAAAGTTTCACTTTGGATGAGAAAAGTGTACAACCCCTCCCCACCCCCCACCCCCAACAGAGAAATGCAAGATCTGAGGATTTTACAACCGGAACCTCTGATCCAACAAAACTTACATGTGGCAACATAGAGATCATATGTCTGTGGGAGTCGAAAGGGACCCTGGGCAGCTGGTGTCCCACCCATTGTGCAGATGGGAAACTGAGGCCCATGAGTATAAAGTGACTTACCTGCAGTTACTCAGTGAAGAGTTGGAACGGGCTACTTTGGAAACCCCGATTTTGTCGCTTTTAGAGGTGAGCGCAGGAACAGTGGTGGGAAGGCACTCCAACCCCCCAGTCCTAACACGGGATCATGGCAGTGGGGCAGGTAGGTTCCTGGCAGTTACCAGTAGGACTCAGTCCCCTAAACAATGGGACACTCCAGCAAAATGGCTCTCTAATGTCAGCGGACACAAAGTTCATCTGGGATTTTCTTTTCTCTGGCTAAAATCCTCAGAAGTTCTGATTTAGCAGTTCAGAAAGTTGGGTTTTTTTAAAACAAGGACCCCGAGTGGTTCTGACGAAGGTGTTTTTCTGATGAAAACCACTGGCTGCACCATGCATTCAAACCTGCCGGGGCGGGGCTGGCGGCGGTGGGTGGGACTCGGGGCTGGAGGAGGGACTGGAGACCGGTGATGCTGTTGCAATAGACCAGGTGCCTGGCGAGGAGGGCCTGGCCAGGACAGGGGCAGAGTGCCAGAGCAGTCCGCAGGTGGAGTCAGTCCAGTGTGTGGGGGAGGAGGAGGGTGGAGGCGTATTGGAGTCTAGCTTGGAGGGCAGGGGTAGCCTCACATTGGTTGTGGGAAGAAATGGGGGACCGTAAAAGATACCCCTGGAAATAGGAAAAGGCAGCTCCTCATTTGCCCTATCTCCCAAGGTTCTGGCTTCCACGGGCACCTTGCCTTATCCCAGGTTCCTGGGTGGCTTGCTTCTTCCTGCCCCTGTGGGCAAAGGTGTCCAACACTCCAGGTGGCCCTCCAGGGTTTACCCCACACCCACTCTGCTCAGACCATGAATGGGACCATGGAGGGGAAGCTTTGGATACCTATATGGGTCATGAGTTTGTGTACTGTTAAAAATACATTTTTTTTAAAAGGAGGGTTTGGGGTGGGGGTGTGGATGGTGAACAGCCTTCCCGAATGGATGCAGGTGCCATCCCTGACTCTGGTTCCACACTTGCTGGATAGTCAGTATCAGTACGGGGTGGGGTAGGGGGAACCTGTCCAGCCTCCCCAGTGAGGGTAATGTGACCCTGCACTGGTCCAGTGCTGAACAAATACTACCTCACTGAGCACTCCCATGGGGATAATCTCATAATCTCACTGAATTCCGCCTCTAGTACACCGCTGTGGATGAAGGCACATGTCTGTTTAATTTTGAAGTAACAAAGGTGGAGGCGGGGGACAAGTAGAACTTTCTCTTAAATTCTTGCACGGGACTTAGAAAAAAATTCACAGAATTTTTGTGCACCACCACAGAAATGCTCCACCCACCCTTTGTCCTCCCCAGGGCCTGGCCCCCTGCCTGCGCCCTCCATCCACTCTGCCTGGATGGAGTGGTCCTTGGGCAGGAGCCTGGTCGACTTTCCTCCTCCGGTCCGTGGCAGCTGCCTGCGGGCGGGGTTGGCTGCTCATCCCTCTTGGTGTTTTTTTCAGGTTGGCGTGTGCTCTCCCCCCTCCCTTTTGTTTCACACTAGAACAGGTTTCCAGCAGAACGATTAGAAAGTGTAGAGAAGCCAGCAAAGTTAAAACAGCCCCTAAAAATCTCATCAGAGATGACCACTGTTAAATTGTGGTGTGTGTCCATCTGTACCTTCTCCTTCTGTTTTTAGGTATAAATAGGCATTTAAAATGGTGAATTTATATGGGCTGATGAATGTCCCTTTCCCCGCTTCAGCACAGTTTGCTAGGAACTGTACGCAGACACTGATTTTGTGTCTCTTTGGGCTGGGCCCTCACCACCACCCTCCTTCCACATTCTCGGGGACCTTTAGCTGGGTGGGGCACCCCCAGTGGCCACCCGAGCTGTGTGCCACCTGCCGCCCTGCTGGGTGAGTAGCAAGCTCCCCAGCCTCGGAGTCCCTTCCCACAATCACCTCTGCTTTCTGGCACGTTAAAGGTCCTGCTACTGTGGCCACACGGAGTCCCCTGGCCTCCCAGGGCTTGTGTTGTGAACACGTGATTTGGGGTGGTGCCCATGCTCCTGCTCGCCCAGGGTGGCCCATGCTCTGCTGCCAGCCACAGCCGGTCTGGCAAAGGGGGGCTGTAGCCTTGCAGCGTTGCAGCGTCCCGGGTGTGTCCCCTCTGCCCTAATTCCCTCCTGCGGCCTCTGGCTTCTCTCTAGAGCTGGATGTAGCTCACTGGTCCCACGTTATTTTAATTTTGGGTTTCCTTTTCATTGTTGCCCCCAGTGTTTCTGTTTGCCCACCGTCTATTCTTTTCCATCAGCGAAGGCTTCTTGAGCACTTGGTTCTCCAAATGCAGTGAAGTGACCGCTGCAGTGACCACTGGGGAGGGAGTCAGGAAGGACGAGGTAGTTCCCATCTAGAAGGGCAGACAGTGTGAATGGGTAACTTGTCACCCCACGTGACAGTGTAGTGCAGGGGTGAGCAACTGGATGCAGGGTGGCATTGGGGCAGGTTTGATGCCCACAGTGACACCAGGTCATTCCAGAGGATGCATGGGAGTTCGGCTGTTAGATTTGCTGGCGTGGGAAGGCGTGGGGGCCCAGCAGGTACAAATGCATGGAGCGTGGCAGCCAGAAAAGCCCCTTCCCCGGCTCTGGCTCCTCGGGGTAGGGGAGGATTATGCACCCTGGCTGTGACCCTGAATTTTAAAGTGCGAATGAGGAAACTTTGGAGAACAGGGGTGTCTTGAGCACTTAGGAAGGGCCAAGGCTCACCGAGCACTTTGCCTGGTATTGTGCTCAGTGTTTCAATGACTGTCTTGTGGAACCCTTACAAAACCCCTATTGTCATCCCTGATTTGTAGCAGGGAGAACGGGTTTAGCAGACAGGTGAAGGCACTCGCCCATGCCACAGGGCTACTAAAGTAGGCACTCTGGCTTCTGGCACAGACAGTCTGGCTGGAGGAGATTTGTGATCTGGGAGGGTCCTCCTGCTGTCAGAGGGGCGAAGGGGGCTGAACCTGCCTCCCCACCCCCACTTCCTCCAAGGTAGATGGGGACCCGGGGTCCCAAGCCTCAGAATGTCGGTTTGCCCAGGGTGCATTCTGCTTGTGATGGTCCTAATCTGTCAACAGTGCGTTCAGGAGTAGATTGTGCTTTTAAAAAGTGCTTAAATAGAACCATATTAAAATGATCTTAGAGAAAAGCGTTTTACATATTCCCGTTCTGCTGCGTAGTAAGTGGTTGGTTTCACTTAGTTCCCTGAAATCTTGGTGCTTTTGTATGTATTTGTAAGCATGGTGTGCCTTCTCCCCCCTCCCCCCACCCCCCATCCAAGCCTTCCTGACATACTTCTCACCAGTTTGTTGCCTTCTTTTTGCTTGTTGTGCTTATTCTGAATTACTTAGACTCACCCCTCATTCTGTGTGTGGGGTGTGTGGGGTGTGTGGGGTGTGTGTGTGTGAGTGCGACATGACTAATACCTATCTCTGTTTGTCTCTTGGCCTTGGAGGTTAATCGCAAAGCACCTGGTACCTTACCTGCTGGCACTCCTCCCCCCAAGGCTGGACGAATCTGTGTGTTTCTTCCCTTAATTGCCATGTCTGGGAAGGTCTTACTGTCCTATTTGCGCATGGTCTCCCAGGTGGCCTTGGGCCACGCAGCTAGTTAGTAAGTGTGGTGGAGCCGGAGTGGAGTTTAGGTCCCTGACTCATCTTCCAGGGCTCCTCCCCGCAGCCTTGCTGTGCACACCCCGCCTCCCCCGGGGACCTGTGTGCGCCTTGCAGCTCCTGGGGAAGGGCAGAGTGCTTCGTGATTCAGAAGATCAGACTTCCCTACGATGAACCCCCATCTCTCCCCAACCACTTTGCCTTTCAGCCCCTTGGCATCTGGGTTCTGCCTACTGCTACTCAGCATTTGTTTTGCAAGTTCTTTTTCCCAAAGTCATTGCTTGCTGAGTGCCCAGCCTTTTCTTTTTGAAGTTGAGAACTGGAAAGTGATGTCCCAGGGGCCGGGGGCTACCTGTGGGATCGCCCAGAGCTTCCTTGTTTCCCAGCACTGAGCTCAGCCCCAGGCGTGCAGGCTGGGGGACCAGGACTGCTGGCCGTGGCATGCAGTGCCTGTGGACTCGGGTCTCTTGGCTCTGCCTCTGGGGGCCTTCTCTGTACTGGGTTTGTGTTCCGAATATTGTCCGTGTGTCTTACAGGTGCTCAGGCAGGTGAGGTAGGCCTGACAGTGCCTCTCCTTTATCTTCCCTGCTCTCTTGTTTAGCCGCACCTGTCTTGAATTATGGATTTCTGAAAAGTGTGGTAAAATGAGACATAAACTGTACCATTTTAACCTGTGCAGTTTCATGGCATTTAAGTACCTTCATGCTGGGCAGCCATCACCACCGTTCGTCTCCAGAACGTGTTCATCTTCCCAAACTGATACTCCGAGCCCGTGAAACACTAACTCCCCTTTCTCCCTGCCCCCAGCCCCCGCCACCGCCATTCTGCTTTCTGTCTCTGTGACCTTGACTTCTCCGGGTGCCTCATGTAAGTGGGCTCATACAGTACTTCTGCGTTTATGTCTGGCTTCTTTCACTTAGCACAGTGTCTTCAGGGTTCATCCTTGTTGCACCAAGTGCCAGAACTTCATTCCTTTTCATGGCTGAAGAGCATTCCAGTGTGCGTTCATCGGAATTACGGATTTCTGTGCCCGTCTGGGCCTTCCTAACTCAATCCTGCCCATTCACTAGTGGCACTGCCCTTGGAGACTTGGGTGTCCCCAGCCCTTCCTGTTTTATTCTTGTCATTCTGGCATCTGTCCCCTGGGACTGTTCTCTGGGCTTGTCTCCCTCCCAGGTTGTCGGGTCTTAGTTTTTCTCTTGTATTTTTGTCTGAGTTGCTTGGTATCGGCTAGTTCTTTGTGTAGCATATTCTCCAACTTTTTAAATGATGAGATATAAATACAAAAGGGTGTCTACCACATGAGTAGTTTAAAGGAAAATCATACAATGAACATTCCCATCCTCACCACCCAGTGTAAGAACACAGACCATCACCACACTACTAGCCTCCCCCCACCCCCATGCTCCCGGCTCCCACTCCCCTCCCTCTCGCTTCCTGAGTTTGTCTTCCCTCCCTTCCCTTCCTGTAGGTTTGCTGCACCTGTCTGTTCCCCTAAACACTCTGTTGTTAGTTTTGCATGTTTGTGAACCTTATATAAATGGAGTTTTCACTCAGTACTGTGTCTGTGAGGTGCATACATGTTAATGAGGGAGCTGTAGGGATTCCATTGCAGGGCTGTGTTTAAATGTGTCTTTGTTGGTGGTTTTGGGGGATGTTTTCAGTTTGGGACTGTTGGAAAATCATGCTGCTTTGAACCTCCTGGAATTGGTTTCCCGGTGCCCACACACGAGCAAGCCTTTCTCCCCGGTGTGCACCCAGGAGCGGAACAGTGGGAGGGGGATGGGCAGTGCCTTTTAAGAGTGTGGGAATTTTTTTTCCAGAGTCCCAGCAGCGTGTTAGCATGTCTGCTGCTCCGTCTTCTCCATCACTTGTTTCTGCGCGGCTTCTCTGTTTCGTTTTCAGTCTGATGAGGGTTAGCGGGAACTCCTTGTGGGCCCCACTTTTCCTCAGTTATCAGTGGGGTGGCGTATCTCTGTGCCTGCCGACGAACCATCTGCTGTTCCTCCCAGAATACTCAGTCTGTGATTTTTGCCCTTTTTTTTTTAGGTCAAGTTGTATTTTTTTCTTGTGTCTGGCCCATCCCCTGCTTGTCTGCTGTACCACCTTCCTCTTCCGAGGTAGTGACCTCAGCGGAACCAGAGAGAGCACTTCTCTGAAGTCTTAATATCTGGGTGCTCACAGGCCCTTCCTCACTGAGTAGGAATTAAAGTTTTGGCTTCAGTTTTGCTGTGAATGACCTGAAGTTAGTTGCCGCTGGTGGCTTTTGGTGGGCCTGGTGCAGCCTGTCATTGTCACTTTCATTGTCAAGTTGGTGCACAGAACTGGCCTTATTGAAGGCATTGGAGTCGGGCACACAGAACGAGAAGACAGGTTGCTCATCCTAAAGAAATTTGAGTGGAAACAAGTCACTCTACCTGCTGTGCAAAGTGCTATTAGAGGCTTTTAAATAAGCTCAAAGGAAGACCCAAGGTGAGGAGAGTGGAGGGGAAAATGCATGACCTGGGAAATTTCAGAGAGAACAGCAGGAGAACCGCTTTCTCGGTGGCCAGATGGGAATTTGCAAAAGCACTGAGCCTTGAAATAATCCCCCCCAGGGGTCCTGCTCCTTGCTCCTGGCACTGCCTGTGAGTGAGCGCCCATTGGATGTCGCTTTGAAAACTTTGGAACTCCATCTTTAAAAAGTTTTCAGTAGGTTTGTTGCAAGTGTCTTTTCTTGCACATCCACCTTCTTGACCCTGGTTTGGAATGTCTCCTTGACCTTGGATTCTTTCTCTCCCTTATTCTACACTCTCCGGGACGGGGGAGGGGACCCAGTGAGCCCTTCCTGTCTCACCTGGATGGAGTGCCAGTAGACACTTTAGGGAACTCAGATGCAACGAACACTTCAGAGACACGGGAGCTTGTGCAGACAGAAGGGCAGAGAGAACCACTGGGTTTCACCTCTCGAGGGGCACTGAGAGGCTGCATGGTCCAAAGCCCCATTCCAACCCTTTCCTGTCTGCCTTGGAACACGCCGCTGCGCCGTGCAGCCAGCTGCTGCTCACCTGTGGCAAATGAGCAGTAATTAGTGTGTAATAAGAGCAGTTTCCTGCACGCAGCCCTCCAGGCTCCTACTCTCCGTGGCCAAGCGACATTCAGCAAGCCTGTTGGCCTCCCAAACTCCCCTACCTCTTCTGAAAGCCGACTGTGGTTCTTCCCCTAGCCCAGATGAGAAACATTGCCCGCCCCAATGGCAGCCCATGAACTGGACGTGGGCTTTGCGCAGGCCAGCCCCAGTACCCTGTGGAGGGTCACGAGAGTTAGTTATTAACCCGCTGTGCACTCTGGCAGCATTTCACTGACCTCAGTCCTTTTATTGTTCCTGCTTGCCGGGGCCTGAGACCCAAGGCCTATGCCATGTGCTCAGTCCCTGCAATCTGTATCGGGCGGCATCAGTGACAGGAGACGGTCAGAGTGAAGGCTGGCTTGGAACTGGCCCCAGTTCGGGCCCACAGGCCGGCAGTGGCAGATCCCAGGGAATCCTCGAGGGCAGAAGCTGAGCAAAGGAGATCTACATGTGGGATAGTTTAGTGGAGGAGCAGGGAACCCAAGGTCAGAAGTATCTGTTCAAGGTACTGCCGTATTCTGTGTAGCACTCACTGTGCTTTGAAACCCCGAAGTATTGTATTTAGTTTTGCTCTAAAAGCTGTGGTGCATAGTTCCTCTTCATTAAAGAGACCCCTGAAGAAAATTGTAAAAATTTCATTTTCTGAAAGGGAAAGAAGAATTGTATGTACTTGAATTACTGCGACATGTCATTCATCTTAGTAACTCACTTCAGTGCCTAAGCCCGTCCACATGTGTGTTTTCTGGGTGGTCACGGTTGATTCTGTTTACTGACAAAACCTGTTTTGCTTCAGTTACGTCATCATTTATTTACTAAAAATGACAACAAAGATTATGGATCATCTAGTATGTGGAAGGCCTCGTGAGGAATGTGACAGTGGTCAAAAATGTGGGCTCTGCGTACAAGGAGCTCATGTGGGGTGGGGCGCGTAATTGTTCCCTAAGTGCATGCCTGTTGCCAGGCCCTCCTAAAAATGAGAATGAGCAACTTTAACCATAACACCTGGCAGAAGGACTTGGGCACCATCGAAGCTGGACAGGTGAAGCCCTGTGGGGATTCCTCAGAAGTAGCCGTGGACTTCCGCTGGGGATGGCTTCGGGGGAGGGGCTGACTGTTGGGTTGGCTGATTTTGACCTTGAGTGGCAGAGGCTGGCCGGGTAGAAGAACAGTGTGACCAGCCTCAGTGAGGAGGGCAAGGGGAGGATGTGTTTGGAAAACAGAATGCAGCAGATGGGACGCTGAAGCAGGGGAGACGGGAAAGGAGCATAAAAGACCCCTTGCGGTTTGACTCTGCCGGGTGATTGAAGGTGATGGTCAGGCCAAGAGGCTGTTAGCTGCATTGTGGGTGTCAACTAGGTGGTACTGGGCATGGGCGGGAAGGGCAGGTACAGTGGAGTCTGATCACTTGGAACCCAATGGATTTGGTGGCTGGATTTAGGAGTGGGAGTGATGGAGGAGCCGAGATGTTACCCCCCCTCCCCCACCTGATTTGTGTGTGGCAGGGTGGTGAGACTGAGAACCTCGGGGCGGAGCAGTAGGATGGAGGGGCCCTACCCGGTACCATATTTGCTTGGTTCTTGGTTTTGTCAAGTTTGCAAATGTAAGATGTTTTTGGCATTTTCTTTCTTTAAAGATTTTTTTTTTAATTGATGAGAGAGAGAGAGAAAAAAACACCGATTTGCCATTCCACCCATCCATGCATTCACTGGTAGCTTCTTGTATGTGCCCTGATCGGGAATCAAACACACAACCTTGGTGTATCATGACAGTGCTGTACCCAGCTGAGCTATGTGGCCGGGGTTGCATCTGATTCCTTTAAGAGGTCCTTCAGCTGGTATAAGCTTTAAGGTGCCGCAAATCCTGGATTCACTCCTGGTTGGGCTTTTAGCTGAGGCCAGGGGGAGGGTCCAGCAGGCTGGACACCTGGAGAGGAGGGCTGGTAAGGGTTTGAATGCCAGTCACGTCTCCCGGGGCCAGTGGGGAGGCTGGAACCAAGCGACAGGTGCTGACGCCTGTAGACTGTCGAAGCTTGCTCTCTGGGTGGCTGCTGTGTGTGGATGATCTCTGCTCCCAGAGCCCCCAGCGTGCTCCTGAGCTAGTGCTCCTGTCGCTATTTCCAGACGAGCGAAGGAAGGCAGTCCATAATCTAGGCCACTCTGCTCTGTCGTCTCCTGAACCTGGCTGGGGTTGACGTTTTCAAGGCAGTAATAAGATAAAGAAAATGTCAGGAGCAAATAATGAAGAGGCCCAGGCATTTAAGGGAGGTGGGGCTGCTGTGCGCACAGAACCAAGCTGGGGGCCAGGTGGATACCAGGCTGAGTCAAAGATGCATTGCGTTTTCTTAAGCAGCTGTCAGCTTAGGGAGAGGGCAGTGTCTTTTGCATTTGGGGAGATCGCTGCAGCTGTTCAGTGCTCCCACCCGGTTTCCTTGCCTAAGGAGGAAGAGCCAGGGCAGAAGACCGGGGAAAGTGGTGATCTGCCTCGCGTCTCCGAGGACAACTGCGAGTCCTCTCTGGTCATTCAGCCCCAGGATGGCTGTTGCTGCAGTTCTCGGGTGCAGAAACTGCTGTCTGGGAAAAGGGGCCCAGGGAAGGAAGCAGGACTTGAGTAACTCACCGAACATCACAGCTCTGAACCCCAGTGTGGGTCATTTTCGTCTACAATGTTGATCTCAGAAAGGCAGCGGTCCCTGGGCGATGGCTGGAGGAGGGTGATGAAGATGTGTCTATGCAGTTTGGTCCAAACTGCATTTTAAAACTCATCTTTTTGTATTCACACTCATTACACTGTGTGAAGTAAACCTCACACAAGGTTTATTTGCGGCTCCGTGTACGTGCAGTTCCGGAACTGGCAAAACTAACCTGTGGAGCAAATAAATGGGGAAAGCTGTTGCTTCTGGGGAGTCGGGAGGGCCGGGAATCGACTGGACATTGGCCCCAGGGACTCTGTGGGGAGATGGGAGTGTGCTGATTGGCGTGGGTGTGGGTTGCACAGATGTTTTCCTCTGTCAAAATGGAATAGCTCAGATTTGTGCATTTGGATGTAAGTACCTTTGCCACCATCCCCGAAAAAGTCTTATTAAAAAAAAAAGAAATTGAGTGGAAGGCCAGGGGAGGAATGAATAGAGGAAAAGATGATAGAGAATGTTGCTAATCATGGAGGTTGAGTGACAGGTGTTTGCTATACTGTTCTGTTTTCTTTGGGTTTGTTTGAAATTGTCCATAATAAAAAGATTTGTCAAGAAAGGGCGTACCAGGTGATCTTTGTTAATTCTTCCAGGAATCCGCCCGTTTGTTGTCCCGGGAAAAGGCAGACTCTCGGGCCCTCGGGCAGATCCCGGCCACCCTGGCCATGGTCTGGGCTTCTCACTTGCTGCTGTTTGGTGGCCATGAATTTTGAACTTTGGCTTCTTCATACTGGCACATGTCACCACCCTGTCCTTTGGCTGCTCCTGTGGTCCCGGAATGGGCCCTCCCACCCCTTCTGTGGGACTTTGACCAACGAACTCCACCCCAGGCCAGCCTGTGGCCCTCTTATCTCTGGCTCCCCCAGGCCTCTCAGCTTCCACGTGCTTGGGGTTGTGAGTGAGTCCACAGAAGGTGAATTCACTTGGGTTTTGTTTCCTTTCCACCACCTGTGTGCCCTTGCTCAGAGATACAAGGTCTGTGACTCGGAGGAGCACCATCTCCTTGTCCCCATGTAGCTGTAAAAAAGTATGTGCTGCGTGATTCCAGGCTGAACAAATCTGTGGTACCAGGAGGAAGGAAGGAGAGGAGGAAAGAAGGAAGGAAGGAGTGGGCAGAAATTGGAAAGAGGCACCCAGGGGCTTTGGGGAGGCAGGTAGTGTTCTGTGTTTTGACCTGGGTGGTCAGGACACAGGTATGTTCACTTTTGCTAATTCCTTGCAGTGCACACTCATGGCCTGTGCACTTTTGTCTCTGTGTGCCCAGTTTTAATTAAAGTAAACTGGCTTTAATGAAAAGCCTGTAAGAGGCTTTTAAAACCAGTCCCATTTCATGTTAAAAAATTCAAGTTTGTAAGCCTTCTTAAAAAAACCGGAAGATTTGATTGCACCGTCTGAATTCCCATAGAGCATCAGTTGGCAGAATCAGTGTGGGGACTGCCCCCCCATTCCTCACGACCCCTTTCACTCATGGGGTGTTTCCTCTCTGTGCATCTTCCAGCATGAATTTCTCAAATGCCTGGCATGTGGGTGACCCCTTGTGACCCCCAACAGATATTCCTCCAACTCTGATAATCTGCAGGTCTTTCCGAAGGTGTTCAGGCAAGGCAATTCAGTGCCTGGCTCAGGGGCAGTCTGGTCGGAATACCTTCCGAGGCGGATTTGAAGTCCTCGGGTACCCTGGTCTTGTGTGGGAAACTGTTCCAGCCAAGGCAGTTCCGCCTGAACTGGGCAAATTGGTGTGAGCTTACGACCCACCCCTAGCCGTTCAAGATGACAAGAAGTGACTGTAGGTATACCTACTCAACACTGTAGGTTCTGTTAAGTCACCTCCTATTTGTGTTTTCTGTTTGAAGAAACATTTTGTAACCATACTAGTTAGTGCTTTTAAAAAACGTGGATATGATTGGAAACTTTTCTTAGTTAATGAGTAAGGAAAGGCTAACTTTTTGTAGAGTGAACTGGCAGGCAACATTCTTCTCTGGACTGCTCACACTAACTAAACCAAATACCCCAGGGGGATTATCCTGATAATTCCATCTTTACAGTCCAAGCCTACGTGAGGCTGTAAGCCTCACACACTGCTTTCTGCACCTGCATGTGTCATTCTCTGCCTTCTTGAAGGAGATGTTTTTTTAAAAAGACACCTGACTCACCCAGAGAGAGAGAGAACAAGTAGAAAAGAGAACAATTAAAGGCCAACCATCAAAAGACAGCTTTATTTGGATACCCCCATCAGATGAATGGATGGTGGTGCCTCATTTATAGCTTTATGACCTTAACTGCCAAGCTCACCAGAGACAAGGTTATAGGTTTTATGTGTTTTTCTACTCATTAACCTTTCTGATACTCTTAATATGGACACAGAGCCAAGTGAACAGCCCCAAACTTCTGTGCCTTAGCAGTTGTTATGATCACTGAAAACCCAAAAATTCAGGCACATTTGCTAGCTGGGTTCAGTGTGCATACTTAAGGGTACCAGCCATGGTGGGGGGGGGGGCCTAGGAACAGGGGCTGCAAGGCTCTGCCGTGGCTCAAGCAGCGTCCAGACTGTTGGGCACAGGCCTCACCATCAGTTCAGTCCCAGGAGCACCATGCAAAGTGTCCACAGGTCTCCTGCTACCCAGCAAAGGGTCTGAATCTCCAGAGAGATGTGGTGGGGAGTTCCTGGAGCTTAGAGTCAGTGGTCCTGGCACAGCCCTGGCTGGTTCTGCGGGGAGCTGGCCATGGCCTTGCTGGATGAGGCCCTCTGCCTGTGCTTTCTCTCAGCTTTGCTGTAGCGCGGGGGCACTGGCGCGGTGTTATCTCCACTTTACAGGTGGGAGACAGGCTCTGAAAGGTGAAGGGGCTTCTCTGGGATCCTGTTGTGTGTGTGTGGCGGAGCCCAGATTCACGCCCGTCCTAACTTGAAGCTGTGCTCTCTCCTGTGTGACTCAGCTCGGGCTGCCCTAATTAAGTATCACAGATTGGGGGCTTCAACAACGGGAATTTCTTTTCTCACAGTTTTGGAGGCTGGAAGTCCAAAATCAAGGTTAGTTTCCCCCGAAGCCTCTCTCATTGGCTTGTAGGTGGCCACCTCTCTCCCTGAGTCTTCAGGTGGTCCTTATCCTGTGCAAGACTGGGTGCGGGTTGGGGACACAGTCAGATAGGATTAGGGCCCACCCTAATTAACTCATTTTAACTTTATCCCTTCTTCAAAGGCTCTCTCTCCAAAGGCAGCCATGTGCTGAGGAACTGGAGCTTAGGGCTTCACCTTATGAATTTTGGGTGTCAGCCCGTAACACTCCCCTGTCACTTACACCCCAGAGAGGTCATCTTCCTCTGTGAATGAGCATGCAACCCAGAATGGGGCGCCCTCGATGCCAGGCGTGTTCTGTGGACGACACCTGGGGCCAAGCCCTGTTAAAGCCACCTTTTCATTTCATTCTCAAATTTCTCCCCAGGTAAAAAATTTCCTGACACCAGACTCGACCTGAGCTGAGTAACCAAGGTGGGACAGACTCAGACCCCCCAGAGCCCCTGCCCCATGGGCTGTGTCTCGATACCCAGACTGTGCTTTTGGAACTGGAGAGGGCTCCACCGAGAAAAGGGGGGCGCAGTCCTGCCAGGGATGCGCAGTCCGGGATGCTTCCCGTGTGCAAGGCAGCACTGACTCGCCTGACTTTGCAAATTCAGTTGCATACCTAAGTTGCAGGGTGGGTGGGGTGGTCGTCCACTCGAAGTTAGTTTTTTCTCTTCCGGTCTCTTGGCTGGGCGTTCTGGGAATTTGCCTCGTGTTTACTTGTGTGGAGTTATTCGCTTTCCGAATTGCACGGAGGGCGAGCCTGAAATCTGGCTGCGAAAAGTAACTTGCCAGTTTATTTTCAGAACTGCCCTTCTTCCAGCAGCTTGTTTCAAACTCAACCTCTGGCACCAAGACATCCATCATTTTAATTGCATGTTTCTGTTTAGTCAGGCACAAATTTGTTTCATTTTGTTTTTTCCTTTATCCTGTGTGGTTTAGGATTTTTTTTCCTGGTCCACCATTTTAAAAAGCCAGAAATACTTCCCCCAAACAAAGCACTTTTTATAGTCAAAGAGTTTTTAACATTGAGAGAATGCTGTGGGCTTGCTTTTTTTTTTCTTTTCTTTTTTTTTTTTGTGCTGCAATTTTGGTTCTTGACCTTTCAGAAGCAGGAAGAAGCTTGTAATCCTAAGAAAGAAAAAACCCAGCATCAGACGGCTCACATTCTATTCCAGGCTTCGCTGCAGCTTTCTGGCAACGAGACCTGCCTCTGGCCTCACTTTACCCATTTGTAAAATGGGGGACTTGAATGGGCTGATTCCTAGAACATCACTTACTTGGTAACTTGGCTGCTCCGTGACTTGCTTGGTACGGAGGAGGGCTCCTATGTTTTTACTCTGCTGGGTCGCAGGTTATGGTGCTTTAGTTCAAGGTGAGAAGTCAGTCCTTTGTCCCTCAGAAACGTTCCCAGAGAGGAAAACAATGTGTCCATAAAATTAGGTATGGTAGAATATTAACTTTGGTATCCAAAACTTAAAAACGTTTGGCTTTCCCTGCTACAGATGCTTTCTTTCTCGCTGTAAAAGTCTGGTATTTGTGACGAAGTTGGGTACTGAGTGCAGTGGCCCATCCTCCTTACAAGCTGCACCAAGGACACGGAGGGGGTGAATTGTGAGGGAAGGCCCCCAGGTAGGTCCTGAGTCGGATCCCGACAGAGGCCTGTGTGTCACGGTTTGTTGTGGTGACATGCAATAAAATCCATTGTTGACCCATCGGAGTCATTTCCCCCACCGCAGCCACAGCCCTTTCTCTGTCACTGTGGCTGCGGGCTCCTCTCGCAGCCAACAGCTCCAATTCTGTAAGACGGGCCCAGGCTGGGCTGGGCTGCGCCCACCACCCCCAGCTCCTTGGCAGTTTGTGGGGTTTCCTTTAAGTGCGCAAAGCCGAGAGAGCATGTGATGAAACCCTCGTGGACACAATGCCCTTTTGTTATTACCTTTCTGGAGTGTTTTAAAGCAGCCCCCCCCCCACCCCGCCAGCAACTTGCCATGTCACCTGTAAATATTGCAGTGGGCATCGTTTAGATATAAATGCACAGACACACTGTGTGTATGTGTATAGCAGTGCCATTGTCATACTCAACAAAGAGAACAGTAGGTCCTTACTGTCATTGAATGCCAAGTCCTTGTTCCGTTGTCCCCAGTCATCTCAAAAAACTTTCCACACTTGCTTTGTTTCAGTCAGGAGCCAACTATAGACCACACTTCTTCACACTTGGAATAGTGTCTCTTAAGTCCCTTTTAATCCGCCAAGGTCTCCTCCTCTCTTCTCAGCCCAGTTACTGAGTTCTCAGTGTGTGGTTGGGGCACATGGAATACGACCCCCTCAGATACTCCAGCCCTCAGGTTTAATGTCTTTCTCCTAAACAGAGTTAATGGCCTTCAAAGAATAGTGTTTTGGTTTGTTTATCCTGTTGGCTTTTTGGGAGAATTCATATGCTTATTATTCTGCTTTCTTATCTCAAGCAGATGATACCAAAATTAATTATTGCAGTGCGGGGATTTCCTGAAAAAGGTTTTAAAGTTACAATAAGCTTTTCCGTACGCACACGTATGCCACGCACACGTGCTGTATCTGAGTGTGTGTATGGTTTTCATTCTGGGTGTCTGGTGTTGCGTAACTAACTCTCCTGATGCTCGGTAGCTTAAAACAACAACCATTTTTCACAGCTCCTGGGTTTTGTTGCTTAAGGATTCAGGTGGGCCTCAGCTGGGAGATTCTGTTGCTCCTTGTGGCATTGACCAGGCACCCAGCAGTACTCCGTTGGAAGACGGGCTGGGGTGGAGGGTCCAAGGGGGTTGCTCCACCTGCTGTGCACCTGGCAGCAATGGCTGGAAGGCCAGGCTCAGCTGGGACAGTTGATGGGAACACCCGCTTGTGGCCTCTTCAGCAGCACGGCCATTTCGGGGTAGCTGGACTTTTTACATGCTGCCTGCTCTACCCCCAAGCAAGCATCCCAAAAGCAAGAGAACTGTCACCTCCCCACGGAATCACAGGACATTGCAAACACCATCTTGTACTTGGTTGAAGCAGCGCCATTCTCTTCCAGGTTCAAGGGAGAAGTGCAGAGGCCTTGCAGCCCTGTCGGTGAGCACCGTGCCTTAAAAGAAATAACGCTGAAACTAACATGTTAGATGCTTGCTGCCTGGGACCTTTTTAAAATACATATATACATATTTATTTATTTATTTATTTATGTTTAAAGATTTTACTTATTTGTTTTTAGAAAGGGGAGGGGAAGGAGAGAAACATCAGTGGGTGGTTGCCTCTCACATGCCCCCTACTGGAGACCTGGCCTGCAACCCAGGCACGTGCTTGGACTGGGAATCAAACCGGCCACCTTTTGGTTCACAGGCCGGCACTCAGTCCACTCAGCCCTGCCAACCAGGGCTATTTTTCTTTTTCTTTTTTCTTTTCCAATTACAGTTGACATTCAGTATCATTTTATATTAGTTTCGGTGTTTTGCACAGTGGTTGACATGTCTGTCATTTATGAAGGGATCCCCCTGACGAGTCTAGGACCCACCGGGCACCACACAATTATAATAGTGTTATTGACTCTATTTCCTGTGCTGGGCTTTACATCTGCGTGACGATTCTGCAGCTATCACTTTGTAACACCAAGTCACTGCGTACTTGCCTGTCTTTTGCTACAAGATGGGGGCCGCTGGTGTGGGAAAGGGCTGCCTTAAGAGGCCGTTCAGGGCAGTCTCCTGCCCCTGTTCCCATTCCCTAGGGATGCGAGAGGACCCAGTAGGGCAGAGGGCAGTATGACAGGCTACGTGACTTGCCTTGCCTCATAATAAAGGTGGCACGGAGGGGCTCCTGGTCTGGAATTCGTCCAGTGGAGCTCTGTGTTAGGGGTGTTCTCAGGGAGTCTGTTACTGTGCCTGATGGAAGGAGTAGTGTGTTGAAATGGTCCTGATAGTAGTACCACCCAAAATCGAAGAGTATTCCACATGGGCTGTTTTGATGTTTCATGTTGTCACAACCATTGGAGTGTTGGGTGAACCCAGTTTTCAGGGCAGCCAGGGTCCGGTAGAGTTAGGTGTCTGGACTTCGTTCAGCATCTTGGGGAATAAAAGGGAAACCCTCCCTTAAACCGACTGTTACCCCTTGTGTGAGGCATGCATGGGAGGAGCCAGAAGGAGGGAGAAATCGAGGTCACGAGGAGGTGTTAGGCGTTCCATGTTGATTGAAAAAAGGTTCATACAGGATCGTGGCCAGTGGGGTCGTTGAATTCCCAGAGCAGCCCTCTCAGAGAGGTGCTGTTAGAGGAACCAGTGAGAGTCTTGACCCTCTGCTGAGATGTCACTCCAGCTTGGCCCGAAGACGGTTTATCGACAGAGTCTGATCAATAGTCGATCAATAAAGCAACACAGAGTATCGGTGCTTTAAAGTGATCTCTCTGGTGGTTGAAGGTGATCTCTCTGGTGATCTCTCTGTGTCCTTGTGGTGCCGTGGTGAAACCGGAAATTCGCCTGCCCAGACCTCTTGCAGCCCAGCGAAAGCCCCTTGCCTGTGGGGCACAGAACGAGCTCTGGTTGTTGGCGGAACTGACCAGCAGGCGCCTCCTTGCACTGACTCGCACACCACGAGGACAGTCACTGTCTTCTACGATTGTTCGTGCTTCCCTGTTGGTCAGAATTAAGGGCAGTTGTTTTTGTTGTTGCCTCTGATTGCCAAGAGACTGTTAGCCAGGCAAGTCAGGAAATTAATGACATCTGCTCTGTTTTACCGGAATTGAATTTCCAGGAGCTGCTCTGACTACTGATGTCACCCCCCCCACCCCGCCCTCACTGCAGCGTCTTGGCTTCCATGTCCGTTCGTGAGCCAGTAATTTACTCTCCACTCTGCCCCCCTTCCGTGGGATCTGTTTCTGTCAGAGCCCGTGGCCTTGCATCCCAGCTGTAGCTCAGGCCTTGCATCCCAGCTGTGGCTCAGGCCTTGCATCCCAGCTGTGGCTCAGGCCTTGCATCCCAGCTGTGGCTCAGGCCTTGCATCCCAGCTGTGGCTCAGGCCTTGCATGAAGTAGGCACTCAGGAACTGTGTGTTGAATTGGGCTTGAGAAACTTTTCTTGGCTGTGGGACATGTTGCGTGTGCTTGGAGCCAGGGAGGCAGGTGAGTGGACTAGAGAAGCGGTGGGGTGAGAGAGAAGGAACTTGGTCCCAAGAATCTGAAAGGCTGGGTCCCGATTGCAGTTCTGCCACTTATAAGCAGTATGGACTCAGTCACATCAGTCTCCGAAGCCTAGGTGTCCTTCTCTGCAAAACGGCCTCATGCAACCTCGATAAACAATGAAGCACTCTTCAGTTGCAAGGTGGCGTTTACAACCTGCACAGCCTGGCCTTACCTCAGCAGGTGAGGGGCCCTTGTGCAGGGTCTTTGCACCGTTACGTTCCAGTGTTGAGTCACCAAATCTTGCTGTTGGCTGAGATGATACAGTAGTCCCCCTTCATCCACAGGGAATATAGTCCAAGACCCCCAGTTCCTGCTGAAACTGCAGAGAGTACCAAACCCTAGATATACTGCTTTTTCCTGAATGTACATACACTTATTATAAAGCTTAATTGACCATAGGCACAGTGAGAGGTCAACAACAAACTCATAATAAATGAGAACAATCATAACAACACAGTGTGATACAAGTTATGTGAATGTGGTCACTTGGTTTCAGGGGGACCCTGACTGACACCTCTGTGGAGGTTATAGGCTCAGTGCTGTCTAGTGCAACAGTCAGCGCACCTGTTCTGTCTGTCCTCCACCCACAAATTTCGTCCTTTCTCCACCTTAACTAAACACTTATCATGTACTGAGGCTGTTAACTCCTGTAATTTGAAGTGTGACAGCAAAACTAACACAAATTTTTTTTCACAGATAGGAGATGCATTCTTACCGTCAATCTTAGCAACCTTACCGAACAATTTTTTTTTTCTTAAGTCAAGAACTTTCACCTTTTCACTTCAGGGAAGTGCGGTACTTGACAGCGTATCTGATTGGCCAGCATCTGCATATCTGATTGGTCTTGAGCTTTGGGTTCATTATGAAGTAAAGTGAGGGTGCCTCGGCCTCGAGCGCCGCTGTACTGTGATGGCTGATGCGATAACTGAGATGCTGACCACGTGACCGACAGGCAGGGGA
Source organism: Sturnira hondurensis (assembly GCF_014824575.4). Classification (NCBI taxonomy): domain Eukaryota; kingdom Metazoa; phylum Chordata; class Mammalia; order Chiroptera; family Phyllostomidae; genus Sturnira; species Sturnira hondurensis. The sequence goes on along the minus strand of NW_028078644.1, from coordinate 310,775 downwards.
GCCGGTGCCGTGTCCATGTGCAGGACAGGGATGAGTCACGCCCTAGGAGGGACAGAGCCCGACAACTTGAGATATCATCACGCTGCTCAGAATGGCACACAATTTAAAACTTAGGAATTATTTCTGAAATTTCCTATTTGATATTTTCAGGGCTACAGTTGACTGCAGGTAATCAAGACTGTAGAAAGTGAAACCTTGGATGGGGGGCGGTGCATGCTCCTGGATGTCTCACTCAGGAAGAAATTTCAAGCTCTCTTTCTTTGGTAATTTCAGATACTTGTGTTTATGACATCCTGGAGTGAACAGTTTATATTTGTTTATGATGACTTAGTTGCAAGGGCAGTGGGGACAGAGACCCCTGGGCCACTTTGTGTGTGTGTGACAGAGAGCTGGTTTCCTAGTGAGACGCATAGAAAACTAGCAAGTTTTCCAATTGTGGGGGTGGGGAGCTGGGCGCTGATCATGAAAATGAGCACTTCCTAGAAACCATTGAAACGGGCCTTGAGGCAGGTGCCTTCTGGAAACTGCCGACCAGGAAGCCAGATTCTCCTGAAATCCACCTGAGGTTATTTAAACTAGGGGTGTGAAGAACTTACAAAGGAAAGAACTGATGTCTAGGGACCATAATGTGTTTACAAAAATCCCCAAAAGACACTGGCTTCAGTTTTTCTTTAGAGGGGACGTCTAGACGGGTGTGGACCATGGACGTCTATGCCTTGGTTTTTGTTAAGCACCTGGCAGAAAGCACATTTTGTTATCCCTGCGGGCAGGTGAGAGAAATAAATGGAACTAAACGTTAGTTCCTCGGTGTGTGTAGGACACCACGGTTTACAGTGCACGTGCCATCGCTTTCTTGCTTTTTTATTAGTGCAAGGACTTAAATGAACAGGGTTGACAGGGCAAAGGAGAGCACTCCATTTTTCAGGTGAAGAAGCTGAGACTCGGCGCCGGGGGAGGTTGCCAAAGATCACTGTCAAACTGCTTGAGACGAGGCAGAACTGGGTTTCCAACCCAACCTTTGCCTCTGAGAGCCCCACGCGTGGCGCTGCGGTGCCCCAGTTGTGAGGTCGCCCCACACATGGGTGGCTTTGGTACCGTGGGACCAAGATACCACACCCATCACCGACCCTCCGCTCGCCCCCATGCATCAAGTTTCCCACGTGTTGCAAAACTGGGATCCGTGACTGATACGCGGATAACAGTCTGGGACTCGTATTATTCTTAACAGGCTAAGTCATGGGGCAGTTTAAATTAGATGAAATTTAGTTGGAACAAGTACAAAAGCCGGCACTTTGTTGTCGAGACCACCTATCACACAGGAGTTTGGGTTATTTTGTAATCCGTATATAAACACCCAGAACTTGATAATATTTTGCACGTATAAGGCGTGGCATTTTCATTAGCCATAAGGACAGGCTGCAGTGTGGCATGCTTTCCAAAACACCAATTTCTAGTCTGCATAGAGCAGACCGGGGTCCAAGTGGGGAGATGGTGGTGCCAGGGTTCTGCACCCAAGTCCCAGCTTTCTCCAGAGAATTCCTGGCAGAAACGGAGCGAGAAGATCAGATTTCTCAACAGTGGGGCCTTTGAAGACTGCTGTGGGAACTGAGGATTATTCTTACTGCATATCAGCGATTATGTCTCTTGAAACTCAGAACATCAGACGGTACAGAAGCAAAGATGAACGTCCCAGGGTGCTGCCAATGAGACGTTTAAAAGGGGTGGTTGTTACTTGAAACTAGCCGTGGGGATTGGCTTTGCTGTAGGCAGGGATAGGAATGGGGGGCTGTAGGCAAAGGAACAACCCAGGAAAAGCCTTGGGGTGTGGCTTTATGTAGGAGGACACGGTCTGGCATTTGACGGAAGCCAGGGTCCGTGTGGGGAGGTAAGGGGGGTGTTGGGTTGGGCGCTGCTGACTGTGCGGAGTCTCTGCCATGGGCCGAGGAGCCTGCGCTGCATCTGCTGGTGGAAGTGCTTGTGCAGAAGAGGGACCGAGATGAGAGCTGCAGTGTGTGAAGGCCGTTCCAGCAAACAGGGAAGATGATTTTAGCGGGGAGAACCTGGGGCCACTTGGGGCTGTTGCTATGGTCCCTGTGGGGTGATGTGGCCTGAACAATGATAGGGACGGGAAGGGAGAGCCTTTCTGAAGGTGGGTGCAGAGGGACATGCCACTTGCTGGATGGGGAGTAGGGGGACACATGAGAGCCTCGTGCGCCTGCAAGGAGGTGGCTCCTAAAATCCTTCCACTGCCCAGATGTCATGCTTTCCATTTTAGTTCACAACTAGGGTGCACATGCTCAACTGTCACACTCGCTCACAGCTTATTTCCTCCTTTTAAACCTGCCTGCAATGCCTGGTGTCTTGTGCTGTTGAGACTCATGAGACTTAGATGGGTTGGTTCTAACTTCTTTGTTCTTCCAGGACCACAGTCAGCCCGTTACATCACCATCCGGTCAGCTTGCAGTGAGACGCTGCCAGTTGCCTCTTATCTAAGAGAGTCTGGATAGCGCATTCATTAGGTCAGACAGTTAAGACATCAGCTGTCCAGCAGCCTTCCTTATCAGGAGCGTGGCTGGGAGCTCCTGACTGTCCTGCAAAGATATCACAATGTCCATACCTTTCCCTGCTGGCCGTCTGCCCTGGCCCAGTCTTTAGCTGGTGACTCTCAACTCATATTTTACACACGATTTTAATGGGTTTGGTTATTTTGAGCTGCTGTTAGAGCAGAAGGAGCCGCTACAGAGGGACATGCTGACTCAAAACCACTGGTAGTTGGTCCTGGTGAGAAAGCGATGTGTCAATATGGGAGGCAGAAAAACAAGGTGACGTGGGTGCAAGACTCCAGGGCAGAGTTCACTGCCCTGCAGTGTTGGAGACAGCTCGCTCTCTGGGTCTTAAAGGAGGTGGAGCATTGTGGGATTCCGGAAGAGTGACCCAGACCTAGGAAGGGCCTACATTTGATATATCCTGCTTAGGGAGGCAGGGAGGTAGTGGTGTGGCCACCCATGGTTTGCATGACTTGGCTTTCCAGGGAAGATTCACTTGGGGAGGCTTCCTGGAGCTGTTCCCTCCCAGACTTTGTGACTCCATTGGATGCCAGTGCCTAGTATGAGGGCTGGCATTGGATGAGCAGTTGGTAAATATCTGTTGAGTGAGTGGATTCGTCACAGAGGGGGAGACCTCGTTGACAGTGAGGTGGCAAGGAGTGGCTTCTAGTCTAGTCACATTAGTGGATTTCCTGTTGTAACCGCAAGATAGCACTTCATGTAACAGCCACCAACGTGTGCTTAGGGAAATGGCTTTGGAAGCACAGCACGCTTCTCTAGGCGTTTGTACCTGAGGACTCAATTTGAAAAGGTTTTAGTGAGTGTCTTCTCATTTTTAGGTCTGCCGCTTGCAAAGTACCGGTTGGTTGTCTGTGCATGGCCTGTCCTGGAGGCCTGTTTCTTGGCCCCAGACCCCACATGCATCCCCTGTCCATCATCCATCCATCCATCCTTCCTTTCATCTATCCGTCCATCCATCCATCCTTCCATACATACATCCTTCCATCCTTCCATACATACATCCTTCCACACATACATATATATATATATATACACATATATCCTTCCTTCCTCACATACATACATCCTTCCATCCTTCCATACATACATCCTTGCATAATACATATATCCTTCCATATATACATCCTTCCACACATACATATATATATATACATATATCCATCCTTCCTTCCATACATACGTACATCCTTCTATTTTTCCAGAAATACATCCTTCCGTATATACATGTATCTATCCAGCCATCCATTCATCGTTCCTTCCTTCCTTCCTTCCATCCATCCATCCATCCATCCACCCTTTCATAGATATATATATATCTATATATATATATATACACACACACATACATCCTTCCATCCTTCCATACATACATCCACACATAATACATACATCCTTCCATCCACCCATCCATCCTTCCATCCATCCGTCCATCCATCCATCCATCCATCCATCCGTCTGTCCGTCCACCCATCCACTCACCCACCCACCCACCCATCCATACATCCATCCTTCCATCCATCCTTCTATCCATCCTTTTATCCATCCTTCCATCCATGCAGCAAACAGACATTTATGGAGTGCCTACTGTGTGCCAACCAGATGCTGTGCTTTGAGGATGGTGGGAAGGGGGAGGTGGTGCTCAGATGACCACATCTGGTCCTGCCCCGGGGAGTGATCAGTCTACAGTCAGTAACACAGGAGCACAGGCAACTGCGATTCAGTGTGATAAGTGTGCATGTGACAAAGGCATGTGTCTGCTTCTGGGAACACAGAGGAGGGGCACTTGCTGCCCTGGGTGGGGTGAGGAGAGGCTGCTAAAGAAGGGAATGTGTGAGCTTCTCGGGGCTACCCTGGGGGGGGGATGTCCTGACTGGTGGTGCCGGTGAGTCACGTTATCCGGAGCCTCCTCGCTTTTGGGAGTGAGTGGCCACTCTGCAGTCCGGGAGGAGTGAGAGATGGGGTTCACGTGCTGTGGCCCTGACCCTCCCATCTTCCTCCCACCCCTAACTTACTAAAACCTCTGTTTCTTCTATTGCAGCCCTCGTAATTTTGCCAGATTCTTTTTAGAGCTGGAAAAGGGCCATGGGGAATTCTCTCTTCCAGCAGAAGAGACCAAAGAGCATACTTGGTGAGGGGAGCTAGGTGGGGGGAAGTGTTTATAAGTGAGTAAAAATGTTATTTCTTATTCACCAGACCCTCTGTCTGGCACCTCTCAGTCCAGCTGAGGGCCCGCCAGGAGAGGAGGCAGTGTGGCTTGGCAGAAGGCACTTGCCGCCCCTAGGAAGGTTCTCTTTCCAGCCTCCACCATGAACTCTTTCTAAATTAAGAGCTATTTTAGAAAGACATCACAAAAGTAAGGGTTGGAATGCCTTAGAAACTTAGGCTAACCCATTCATTCACCATGTGCAGAACTGTGCCTTTTCGGTTTGTACTCTGTGTGTGTTAAAATTACACACTTGGATGGTGAGCCCTGAACCAAAATAGAGAGCGGTAGGGAGCAGGCTGGTTACAGGGCCGGTTGTGTTCGGGTGGCACTGTATGTTCAGGACACCACATCTGATCGGCAGCTGCAGGAGAAGCCCAGGATGGCCGCCTGGATTGGGGGGGGGGGGGTTATGGATAGTTTCAGGTAACGGTTTGTGGTGCACCTGGGACAAGAGCCCAGGCCTCCTGCTCCCTCCCAACCCAGTTCTTTCTGCTGCGTCCTGCTGCTCAAGCTGTGCACCAACTAGGTTTGTCCCAAGGACACCTGCTAATGAATCGTTGGCATCAGGCTAACAAGTGTTCCATAGGGCCAATAGCACCAGATCGTCAGAGTAAAAAATAGAAGATGGATTTTTTTAAGCAAGGTGGAAGCATGCCAGAACAGTGATTTTATTTAAAAAAAAAAAATTGCATTTGCTGTCGAACAACTGCCAAATCGTCAGTGTGAAAACCTGGGCAGAAAACCATCCGTAGCGTCTCTACCCTAACACAGCTGTTTCCGTTTGTGCAGATTTCCTGTTTGTATGAAGCAGTCCAGGAACAACGCATGTGTATTTTTATGTAGTTGGAATCACAGCTTCTTCCTCCTGTCTAGTCTCCTGAGCTAACGTAGTCCTAAGAATGTTCCTTCTTTCTATCTTCATATTTTTTTTTATAATGGCTGAACAGTCATCTGGAGTTTGGTGGCCCCGGATCAGTGTCCTTGTGATTGGAATCCGGTTGTGTGTCTCCTTGGGTACCTCCCTCCTCCCATCGTATTTCTCCAGGAGAGCTGTAGGGACATCGCCGCACACCAAGCCACCTACTTCCGTCAGGTCGTTGCCCTCCGGGCAGTGTCTCCAGGAAGGAGAAAGTCTGAAGGAAAGAGGCTGAATTCCAGTGGCTTTGATTTGATTTTTGTCTCTACTTTTTGTTATTGTTTCGCTGTTGTGTTTTATGTAACGCAGTTACAGACGAGCACATAAAACAGAGGTACAGGTTAATGAGTTACTAGAAGGCAAATGCCCCGGTACCGCCCTACCCAGGTCAAGAGCTGGAACCCTGTCTGACAGCCACAAGTTCACCCTGTGCCTCTGCAGTCATGTCCCCTCCCTGTGTCCCCTCCCAGGCACATCCCTTCCGGGCCCCAAGAGCAACCACTCCCCTGGCTTGATTGTAATCACTTCTTTACTCTCTTTCCAAGTTTTATCACCCAAGTGTGTATCCCTGAACATCGCCGTTTAGATATCTTTTAATCTGTAGGTGTCTCCTCCATCTCTTCTTTTTCGTATGTTCTGTTTATTGAAGAAGCTGGGTCATGTGCCCTGAGGCGTTTCTAGAATTTCCCACAGGCCAGGCATTGCTGGCTGCAGTTCCAGGGGGTTTAGATCTAATTCCTCTGTGTTTCCTGCCATTGGCAGTTGGACCTAGTGCTTGACCCCAGTACTCGGCTTGGTTCTGCCCCCACCCCGCCCTCCCGCCTCACAGTGAGAGAGGCAAGGGGAGCAAGATTGTGTGTTGGGGGGTGGGGTGTTCTTCGTCAGAAGGTATGTAACGGCTGTCTGTCTGTCTTGGGGGTGCTAGTAGGCACTGGCGCCCGATGCTTAGAGCCTGTCATTCAGTAGAGGTTGCAAATGCGTGATATTGCAGTTCTTTTATTTCATCTTCATTTATTGGGAATAAATGAAAAACTCTGCCCATCCACTATGGTCAATGGCTTTATTGGGATTTATATATGATACAATTTACCTATCTGATGTTTACAATCCAGTGATGTTCAGTATATTCTTAGAGTTGCACATCTATTAACGCAATAAATCTTAGAACATTACATGAATGCCCCCCTGCCCCTCCAAAAAAACCTTTACTCACCTTAATGGTTGCCCCACAAACCCTACAGCCCTAAGCAACCACAGGCTTAATTTCTGTTACTAGACTGACCTGTTCAGGACATTTCATAGACTATGGGATCCTTCACAATGGGCTTCTTTCACTTAGTCCTCAAAGAGGTCCATTCATGCTTCAGCACGTGTCAGAACTTCATTCCTTTTGATGGCAAAATACTAGTCTGTCTTATGACCAAGGCCACCGTTTCTGCATCCACCAGTTAATAGACATTTGAGTTGCTTCGACTTTCAGGCGGTTATGAATCATGCTGCTACAAGGATTTTTGTACAAGCTTCTGTGTGAACATCATGTTTTTAGGTTTTTTGATTGTATACCTCGGAGTGGAATTGCTGAGTCAAGCGGTAGCTATGCTTAACCGTTTGAGGACCCGTAAAGCTGCTTCCCAAAGGGGCTGCACAGTGTGGCTTGCCCATCAGCAGTGCGGGAGGGTTCCAGCGTCTCCGCCGTTCGTCGTGTCTGTTTGATTGTCACCGTCCCAGTGAGTGGGAAGTGGCGTCTGATGATGGATTTGATTTGCATCTCCCTGGTGACCGATGACGTTGAGCACCTTCTCAGGAGCTTGCCGGGCTGATGGAGAACTCTGTGTCTATACCTTTGCTCATTCTTTAGTTGGATGTTGCCTTTTTATTAATGAGTTGCAATAGTTCTTTATTCTAGATAGAGGCCCCTTGTCAGATATGGGGTTTACAAAATCTTTCTCCCAGTCTGGGGTGTCTTTGTGCTTCCCTGATGTCTTGGTGTCCTCTGAGGCACAAAAGTTTTACATTTTGAGGATGTCTAGTTTACTTTTTCCTTTGTTGCCTGTGCTTTTGGTGTCGTACCTAAGAAACCATTGCCTAATCATGGGTCACAGAGATGAGGCCCTGAGAGTTTCATGCTTCCAGCTCTTACAGTCACATATTCAACCCACTGGTGCATGCCCTCGTCCACTCTCCGATGACCCAGTGCTAGAGTCAAAGGCGGGATTAATGCCCGACTTTCCCCCCTGTATTTACCAGTTTTCATGATAAAGGGTTGGTTCTCTAACATCCTGTGAAGTTGTTATGTGGTGGGTTTTTTTTCTTTTTTCTTTTTTTTGTCTTTGGGAGTGCTTCGCTTTAATCATGAGTTTATATTATACTAAAGCCAATTGAAAATTTAAAATCTTGCATAGTGTGACCCATACATATATACAATATACAGAGAAAAGTGATTTTTTAAAAAATCTCTTGGTTTCTTACCTAGCTGTCACACTCTAAATTTTCGTGTACCCAATTGCCTTCCAGAAACACGCCAAAGGCCAGGATCTGTTCGATCAGATCGTGTACCACTTGGACCTCGTGGAAACGGATTACTTTGGCCTCCAGTTCCTTGACTCCGCCCAGGTCACGGTACGTACCCCTCTGATTCATTGCAGGGCAGATTAGCTTTTCGTTGCTAATCACAGAGCGACAGTTGCCAGAAGCCGGTAGAGAAACAGAGGCATGAAACTGTGATGTTGTTGCCCAATGTTCCCTAAGCATTGGGCTGGTGGTGACGGTGCTGCTCCGCCCCCAAGGTGGCCATCAACCAGGAGAGGAAGGGAAAAAGAACGTGCGTGTCCGGCGTGGAGCGGCATTAGGGAAGCATTTCCAAGCACAGGGAGGCACGATGGATGGGAACATTTCGAGAGGAGGTAGAAATTATCCCCGGAATTCTTTCAGCAGGGCTGCTTTTATTTTTAACCAGCAGAAGAGGCTGCACCACCATCTTCTTTGAAGATTTGCTGGGTGCGGACAGCAGGTGCTGTGAACACAGCTGAATCCCAGCCAGGCTTGGGGCTGGGCAGGGGCGCAGGTCTCGGCTTTGCTGGAGAACCATCTTGCAGGCTCCAGGAGGTTGTCTTAGGTCAGCAAAGACTTCCCTCACTTTGCTTGAGACAGAAATGTTCACCGTGGCGATGCAAACTGGACGCAGCTCAGGTTCCGTTGTTTAGGAAGCAGGACTGACTTCAGAGTCTTCCTCCCCAACACAATCTAGCTTTGGGTTTCAAAAGTAACTTATTCGACAGTCTAAAAATATTGTGGGTGTCTCCTAGGCACGGGTCCCATTCTAAGCTTTGTGGATAAAGCAGTGTACACACACACACAATATGACAGGTAGGAATGAGTGTTAAGAACCGTAAAGCAGAGTAAGGGGATAAGCAGACAGAGTACGGGTCTGTGCTGTTTTAGACAGTGTGCAAAGAGGTGGGAGGTGTTGAAGCTGGAGGCCAGGAGCTCTTCCTCCATGGTAAAGCCTTTTTACCTGAGAGACAATTTTTGATACTTCCTGGGTGCCCCATGCAACAGCCATAGAGTGAAGATGCTCAAAATTGATGCCTGCGAGCTGGGACTGCTTGCAGATGTTAGTGTGATGCTGAGAACACAGATGATACATTGGAATCGGGATTTCAGTGCATCCTGGTTACAGTGCCTCCTGGGCCGACCCTCACCCCGTCTGAAGGGATGTCCCTGCTGCACCTTCAAGATGTCCTGTCTGCTGTCACCTATCCCCTTTCCACCGGCTGTTGCTGTGAACATTCCAGCCACCTCTTTGAATTACCGCCCCGATTCCTTCTCCATTTCCCAACCACAGATTCTCACTCGGGGCCCACCGGGGTCCTGGGGAAGGGCAGGCCACCCCTTCTCTTCCCACCTCCCTGCCCTATTCTGTTTCCTTTGAGGTGAGGTCACCCAGTGCCAGGCCCTCTGGCCTCAGCACTGTCCTCTGCATCCTTCAAGGCCTCTGGCAACCTCAGAATTCAAATTTTTGATGCTTCTAAATATTCTGGACACCGTTTTTCTCCTTGAAGCTTCATCTGACCAAACTTCACCCAGATTCACGGTGCGAGCCCCGGAATTCTTTTTCCCTGTCCCATGATAACTTCCCTTGTTTCTGTCATTCCCGTTCCTCTGCATCTGGCCTTGGCCCTCAGTGATCCCTTCCTGCCTTGTTCTCTCCTCTCCCAGCTTCCTTCTGCTCTGGCCTTTCTCTCGGCCTGGCGGAGTCTCAGCCATCTCACCAGTGTCCTTACTTGCCCTCTGATTCTCCCGCCCCCACAACTGTCCCCGGGCCTCCCCCTGGCACTCAGGCCCATCTCTTTCCTCTGCTGCTTCTCCCGGACTGCCAAGTGTCACTGGTGAGTCACGGGCTGCACCTGTTGGCACCAGCGCAGATCACAGGTTCGGCAAAGTCCAAGCCCCAGGTTGCTTTTGGAGCCTTGTTAGCTCCTAATGGGCTCTTTTTTTTTTTAAATCCTCACCCAAGGATACGTTTATTGACAAGAGGGAGAGGGAGAAATGTCGATGTGAGAGAGAAACATCGAGAGATTGCCTCCCGTACCCACCCTGACTGGGGATCAAACCTGCAACCTTTCGGTGTACAGATGATGCTCCAACCAACTGAGCCACCCAGCCAGGGCACCTAATGGACATGCCCCACAGTTCCCCTTATGGGTCTTGACCACAGACGTGTAATCCAGTCCCCACAAAGACTATCCTTGAAGTTGGCTTTCCCTCCTTCTGAAAAGACCCAGATCGTTTGGCTAAAACTTTGTGTTTTCTTTCCCGAAGACAAAACTGCCTTCAGGGAGTACGCCTGTTTCTCCAGCGCTGACACCCCCCCAGCTCCATGGTCAGTTCAATTCCCAGCTGCTTCTTGAGTGCCAGAAGTAGCTTTCCTTTCTGTCCTCAGCACCTGACACTCGTCAGCCCTCCCCTTCCCTGATGCCCTTCTTCATCCTGCCTTCTCCTGTGTGCCTTGGCCTGTGTGAGACCTGTGTGGTATTTTTGACCTCAGCGTATCCGTGGCCCTGGGCCAGGAGTCAGACCTGGACCTTGTTCCTGGCTCTGCACCCATCTCAGTTGGTGGGCTTTGGATGAGCCACCTTTTCTTCCTTGGTCTCAGTTTCCTCATCTATAAAATGGGCTTCTTGGACCTATTCTCCCAAGAGCTCTTCCAGTTCAATGTTCAGTGATGCTGAGTCTAAAGAGGAGGCAGCCATGTCTGCCCACACACCTTTTCTAGTTGGAAGGGAGAAGATCTCTGCCATTTCTGCCATGAGAGCCAAGTGCCTGTTGCCCTAGTGGCATGTCCTTGTGTCCAGATGAGCCTTCTCTGGCCACTCGGATTCCCAGAAAGCCAAGGATGTGACTACATTGAAAGACTTGACTGTGAGCCTCTGCTTACTGGGCTGCCGGCTGTCCTGCCCGCCCCGCCTGCCAGTGCCCTGTCCCTGTGCAGCAGGACGTGTGCTCACCACGGGCTCCAGGTTTCCTCCCCGGGCCAAACACCTGCAGGCGTGCGCACTCTGCAGGCTCTGACGCCTTTCCAGGACCCAGCTCTGTGATGCACGTTTCTTCCCCACAAAAGCAGGTGCAGGGTCCTCATTCATCTGACTCTGGACCCAGGGGAGTTGCTGCAGTAGCAGCAGCAGCAGCAGCAGCCCCGGCCCCTTCTGCTCATTGGTCTGATTTCTAAGCTGGGCTCAGGTCATGCCCGCAACTCACTGCTGCGCTTCGCTGGTGCCAATCCCTCACCTGGAATGCCCTTTCTTACCCCGTTTCAACTCCTGGCCACCCTTCAAGACCACATCAGGTGACACTCCGTCACAGAGTATGTCGTGAGCTCTCGCAGCGCTTTCCAGCTCTGTGTAAACCTCTGAGCTTTTTTTGCCTCCTGTGACAGCTTGCTCGTTTGGCCTCGGGTTCATGATTTGTGTATATAAACAAAACCTTTCTGATCAGGCCCTAAGACTTTGTACTTCCTCTTTTTAAGTCGGTGGCTCTTGGTGACAAGGCACACACACCTGAGAACCTTAGTCATTAGCCCCAGGAAGGACCTAAGGAGCCATCTGTCCAGTATTTCCATCTCGATGGTGGACCCCAAAGCTTGGAGCGCGGCGAGTCAGTGAGCAGTGGAGCCTGACTCAAGCCCGGTGTTCACAGGTTCAGGTTTAAGTGCTCTTTTCAGTTCCCTGCACTCTCGAGCCGCAGTCTTCGTCACTGTGCAGTGGAGGTGGTGACATCTGTTTCACAGGGAAGTTGAGGGGCTTAGTGAGTTATGGGAGCAGAAAGGACTTTGTAACCTGACATGGGTGGGGATCTCCTCTTCCGAGCCAGACATTCTGAAGGCACCACCCCCCCCCCCCGCCCCGCCCGTAGTTACCACAGCCCCGGGCAGTGGCACGCTGAGGTTAGCCAGAACCTGCCAGGCCGTCTTGCCTGTGGGAGACATCTTAGCAATTCAGACAAGAGCCCTTCAGCTTCTGGGGGATCACTGATTTTTGGGGGGACCTGGAACAATGCTGGTGGTGGCAGGCGTATATTTGGGGAGACTGGGTAATAGATGGGGGCCTGGGGGAATGAACAGTTCACTCGTCTATTGGTTTATTACTCCATAATCGAGGCCCCCGCAAGGACTGACACCCCCACCCAGCCCCTGACGTGCCAGTCAGAGTCTGGCCCAGGCAGGGCTCTCGGCACAGCTCTCTCCCTAAGCAACCAGCCTCCATCCCAGCTCCCTGCGAAGAGCCGGGCCTGGTTTCCATAGAGCCCTGCCCAGCCCTGAAGCAAGGTCAGAGACTGTTGGCATCTCCTATTTTTAGCAGTTGGGACCGGGGCCTCCTGTTTCCTTTTCCGAATCAAAGCCATCAAAGCGGGAAGGCCACCTGGGAACCCTCTGTGCTGAGCTCACTTCTGCACAACTCCAGGCAGGGCAGGGGTTTGAATTTTACACAGCAGAGCCCTCTTGCTGAGAGCCGGCTCTGCCTGCTCCCCCGAGCTTTCTCACAGCCTGGTGGGGTAGCTGCTGTTCACTGATTTCTCCCCCTCCCTGCTTGGCATCTAACTAAAGGCTTTAGGTTACTCGGGTCTAACACGCACCGCTGGTCTGTGAAGCTGACCAGAGAACAGGCCCATTTTACGAATGATGAAGCTGAGGCTCAGAGACACTGGGAGCCTTGTAGAAGTGAGGGGACGGAGGCGGCATTCAGTGCCTGGCCTCATTCCAAAGGCCAGCACTTTGCACTGTGGGCCCTACTGGTTGCATTACACATGGTAAAACACACACACACCACACCACCCTCCACCCCCGGAAGAGAACATTTGGTCAGTAGCTGGTCAGCAAACTTTGACTTGGAGCTTACTCAGTGCTGGGCTCTGTGGTGCAGAAGCAAGCTGGACACTGTCCCTGCCTGCCACATTCGGGTGACGGGCCCAGATACTTGATCCCTAAAATTGAGTGGGTTCAGTGCTCCACTTGGGGAGCCTGGAGGAACAAAGCCTAAGTGTGAAGAGTCAGGTGGCCACGGTGTCCCAGGGGGAGGGTGAACATGGGGTGGGCCCCAGAGGGTGGGGGAGTGCCAGGCAGAGGGGCAGCGGGGATAACAATCTCCTCATGGAACAGGAGTCCTCCCCTTCCCCTGGGCGGGTACACCAGAGGGTGGGTGTCAGTCCCGCCCCACGTGAAAAGGGAACGTTTTTTGTTTTTTACGGTGATGTGTTTTACAGCAGAGAATGCAGAAAAGGCGATTTTGGCCTTTCTTTCAAGCCCTGGGCGCTGTTTCTCCCCTGGTCTTTGTAGTGTGGAATTGGGTAGATGGGGCATTAGAGGCCCGGGGCTGGGAGACAAGGATGACGACTGCGGGAAGGGCGGAGTGGCCGCCTCAGGAACCGTTGCAGCTTCTCTCTGATGCTTGTCTGGAGAGTCCTCGCATTTGCTACCTGTGTGGACAGTACTGGGCAGTCCTCCCACTTCAGATGTACCTGGAAGGGAAGTGGGAGAGTATAAACACTAATAGCAGATACGCCACTGCAAAAGCTTTGAAACCTTCCTTCCATTTGAATGGTTCGTTATTGTTTCCATGGACACTCAGCTGATTCTTCAGACAGTGTGCCAGGGGCTAGCTCAGTGCACAGATGAGGAAACTGAGGCTGGGGCCTTGCTCACATACCTGGTGAGTGGTAGGACTGGGATCTGAAATCTGATCTTCTGCCTCCTTCCATTTTAGTATGAGTGAAGGTGAAACAGCTTAAGAAATGCCTCAGGCCTCCCAGCAGCCTGTTTCTGAAGGCTGGCAGGGCGAGTCTTTTCCTGCCCATGTGCAAATATTGGCACTGAGCAGGACGCTATTGATAATGGGGTCTCTGCAGTTGATTTAGACCTGTCCCCAAGGAAACCTCAAGTAGCTGGTGTCTATGGTGAGAAGGAGGAGAGATGCCTCCAGTGGCAGGGAAGGCATTCCAACCAGTGTGTGGTGTGGGAGCCCAGAGCGCTGGCAGCGCCATAGCCAGAGTTAGACTTCTGCCTCCTCCTCCTCCTCCTCTTCCTCCTTCCTTTCCTCCTCCTTCCTTTCCTCCTCATAGCACTGTGATCCTGGGCACCTCATGCACCACCACCCCCAAACCCCATCCTGTTCATGAACACCTTCATCCACTCTGAGGCCTAAGAAAGTAGGGATGTGATATGGTCCAGTGGGTATTTTTTCTGACCCCACCAAACAATTAATTCTGATGCTCTGCCTGGAGATAACAGCTTCAGGTCCCAGAGATCAACAGCTCAGTCGCACAAGATACCCCGCCCCACCCCCCCAACCAAGGCTCACACACATTTCAGGTGCCAATCACAAGATCTTAGGCAGTGACACTCTGCAACCAGCCTCACATACGCAGTAGTTCCAGAGCTGCTTTGTACTGTGAGAGCAGAGAGGCTTTGCCAGGTCATCTCACATCATGGTTTGTGGGAAGCATTTTGCCAGGTGGACTTGGATGAGAAGTTCAGATCAGAAACCCCCTTTCGAACACCTATTAGAGGGTTTGAGATAAATGTCTTGCCCTTGGACCTCAGAAGTGCACCTGTGTGTTGCCAGGGTTTGCTTTAATGGTCAGTTAGGAGGGCTGGGGCCATTCGTGGTGGCCTTTGCTGACAGGCGGCCTGGCTGTGTTTAGGTAGGATGCAGGTGAACATCTGAGGCAAGTCCTGCTGCTACAGGCCTCTGAACCAAACCCAGGATACGATTCACTAAACACCACTCAGGGCCTCCGTGCCTGGCTGTCCGCCACAAGGTGGTTTTGTTGGATGAAATGCAGGTAGGTAGGTGATCAGAGTCTGGGCAGCCCGTGCAGCTAAGAAGAAAGGCAAGTCATTTTGAACTGGTTGGATACAACACAGGTTTTATCCTCTCTCATTTGAGGATGGTGACCGGGTTTCTTAGCAACTCTCATGCAGGCAGGCAAACCTGATCTGGACACCATGGGGTCAGGAGCTTTTAAAAGGGAGCTGATTCTGATTTCTTTCCCAGTTTAGCAAGCCCCAGATTTTTCACAGGACTCCCTCCTGGCAGGTCCTGCTCCAGGCAGGGCTCCAGGCCGTTGCTGGGCAGGAAGGAAAGGGAGCTCCTTAGCAGTGTGGCCAGAGGGAAAGCAGCCTGCCGTCCAGTGGAAAGAAGCATCTAGCCATGATGTGTCTGTGCGTTAACACTGGGGGTAGACACCTGGCCGGTAAACTGCGAAATCGAGATTTTACAGCGCTCAAAGAGAAATTTTCAGAAGGGGTTGTGGGTGTTTCAAGATCCCCAAGATCATTAGGACACGTTTCCTGGGTAGGAGACGGTGTGGGAAAACTTCAGCATGGAATGGTTTTAAGGGGCACGCTGGGCACCTTTAAAAAACACTCATGCTCGGAGATTCTGTTTAGCGGGTCTTGGGTGGGAACTGGGTACATTCGTGATGTGATATCCGGCCAGGTTTGAAAACCACAGCTAAGGAAACAACACAGGTTGGACTTGGATCAAGACAGGAGTCTGATAATAGGTGCAGAGGAGTAGTGGGCTTTCAGCATGTTCTGTCTGAAATAGGAGAAGGAGACTTGAGGCAGGAAGACACGGGACAAGCTCTTTAAACTCTGAGACCCTGGGCCTGGTAAGCTCCGAAGGCTGGTTTCAGGGAGGACGTCCTTTGCCAGGTAATGGGGAATTCTGATGAAAGTGGGAAGAACAGGTTTAGTCGCAGCCATTAGCATGACATGACCCGTCCTGCGGCAGGGAAGTAAATGTTATACTGCTCGAGTCCTCGAGTCTTTATCTGATCTCCTCCTGGGAGATCCAGGGAGGTCCAGGGTTCTCCTTGCTGGTTGAGGGCAGTAATCAGACCTGATTCTCATGGGGCAAATTGATCGCCAACAACTGCCTGATAGGCAAATAACGAAGGAACGAATAACGAAGCGCCAACCCAGCCCACCCCCCGTGGAAGTAATATTCTCGGTAAAAGTAAAAAAAAAATCAGGCATGCAAGTCAAAAAGAAAAGAGTGAACAGTATTCCTGGCCCTGTATCCAAAACAACCCCTCAAAATCTTTCTGGACCTACCTGGATGGAAAGTGTTCATTTTTGCATCCGTGGGATGCCACCTGGTTGTTTTCTTCTGACGTGGTGTGTGCATCTGTGCCACGTCAATAAATGCAGGCCCCCATCCGTTTCAAAGGCCGAATAGTAGTTCATTGTACGGATGAACCATTTTTTAAAAATCCGTCTTTGTTGGTGGGCATTTAGGTCATTTCCAACTCAAAGCCATTAACAAGGAGAACGCGTCCTGTATGTGTGCCTTTGAGATGCGCATCTGGCCTCGGTGATGTACTTCTTTTATGACAGGCGGCTGCTGTGCGGGGAGCGGAGGTGACAGAAGCCCAGGTCCCCCCATTGTGCTGCTTGCAGCGCACTGTATTATAATTTATCTGCAGTTTGCTTTGCTGTTTCCTTGTCCCGCTCCTCCGACACAGTCATGGGGGCCCGTCCGTGAGCGGTAGAGTACACTGTACTCGGTTATCCCGTCCTCCTACACTGTTAGCATGTGCCGGGTTGCAGTCGCCTCGGAAGGTGTATTGACAGGCAGCTGAAGGGCCTCTGATCCCGAACAGCTAGTGAGAAGCCCAGTCTGGCTGTCATTCCAGCCGTTGCTCAAGCAGTGACGTTTCACTGTGCAGCCAGTTTGCAGAAAGCGATGGGGAAAGTTTGCCACGCTGTGTGCTTGGCACAGGGAACGTAGAAATGATCACGGGAACCGACGGCCCAGAGCGGCGCACAGCGCTATGTTCCCAGCGTCCTTTTCCACGAAGTTGAGCTTTCGAGGGTCCTCAGCACTGTGGCATCAACCACTTTGACATTCTAGAAGACGTTCATACGGGGGATGGTTTTGTCATTTCCTGGGATGGATCAGGCTGACGTGGTCGTTCTGGTAAAAAACGAGAGGAGGTTGAATTGCTTTCAATGACCAGAGCCAAAGTGTCTCAGGCAAGTCCCTGTTGGTCTTTCCATCTTCAAATGTGGGTCATTTTCCTGGCGGAAGACTACAGAGATCATGGATGGTGGTTTTATAGTTTTAGAGTTTAGGGCGACAGAACCACAAGACCAGCGTGTGGGGAGAGGGTCTCAGAAATGCAGCGTGTAGTCTTTACTAGCTTACTGGAGACTTGGGCTAGTTAGGGAAGATGGACTGTGATTTGAGGAACTCGGGAGGAAGAGGCAGTTGGCTGCCCTGACTTCACAGGTCAATTAGATAAAGGGTTTTACGTCCTTTCAGGCTCCTCATTGAAAAGCTCGTGGAAGCTGTGGGCCCCGCCCCCCAGAAAAAGTGCACCGGGGTGCAGAAGCACAGACTTTAATACCATCCCAGGCAGTTTGCAGATCCCCAGCCTGAGAGCTTGTGACCCGTTCCAGTCCCTGGTTTGTGTGGGCAGAATTACTACAGTTTGAAGAGGAGGCTGACTCCGAGGGCTGTGCACGCTTGCTGATGCACTCTATTCCTAAAGAAACGTGTTTTTTTTTTTTTTCCTTTCAGCACTGGCTGGACCATTCCAAACCCATAAAAAAGCAGATGAAAAGTAAGTAAGCAGAATTTAGCCAACTCATGTATTTCTCTTATCGGAAAGTGAACGCCTGTGCCAGTGTTTTGAGGTGTTCCGTTTTCATTAGAACTTGGGAGCCTTGTTAAGATAGATTCAATTTTAAGTGGGGGATTTTTAATGTCTCAAGGCTGGCCAAGTGTTTGTGTTTAAAACTCGAAGCACTTTTAGTAGATATTAAAAAACACACTGTGCTCTCATTTGCAGTCAGACAGACACCCTGCCAATGAGGACTGATTAATTTGCTGTTCAGCAACAGGACTTTACCGCTGTAGCATGGTCCTTTCCGATGGGTAATAAAGTAGACTCAGAGAAGGGGGGCGGGGCAGGGAGGGCAGGAGACCCCTGTGAGAGCAGGGGCAGCTCTGGCGTTCCAGGTATGGTACCCCGTTTCTTCAGTGTGGCGTATGCGTGTCTGGGTGATGCTTTTCCCATTTAATACTTGCAGGTATGTTTCCTGTGATTTGGGTTACAGAACTCTCGGCTGTGTCGGTGTCACCTTCCTTTAACCCACTTAGTATTTTGTAAAAAGTTAGCATCTGTTTGGAGGGGCATCAGGGCGCTCAGGGGTGAAAGCAGAAGGTCGGCTCTCGGCAATGCATCTAGCTGAAGCTGTGTTTCCTCCAGAACGAGGTGCCTCGCGAAGCCCCCTGTGCTGACAGAGTTCCTTGCAGCTCGCCAAACGAGTACTGGAAAGAACTCACTAGCACTGCGTGCACTGCTGTGCCCTTCCCGTGTACCGGTGACTGTGTTAATAGAGGTCATGTGTTTTTCCTTTTGTCCATTCCATGATCTTCCAAACCGGGGGAAAACCTCTTCAACCTTCCATCGCCAAAGGTTCCGTTGGGCCTGCTTATGCTTTGCACTTTCGAGTCAAATATTATTCTTCAGAACCGAACAACCTTCGTGAAGAGTTTACAAGGTAGGACAAAATGCAGACCAAGACCCCACCACCACCCTCCCAGCCTCACGCAGCACTTGCCTTGCTTATCATTTGCAGATGCTTCTAAACTGTGGGTTTGCTTCCCCCGCTCCCTGCTGGCTTTACCTTTGGAGCAAAAGTTCTTAGCACTTGGCCTGTGCTTATCTCTGTATTTTGCTGAAGAAGCCACACTTTGCCTAATTTGACCCATTTCTTAGTTAATCAAAATGAAAAGATGTATTTTTCTCATCACATTTCTATGTGGTTGGACCTTGGGTAGTTTGGTTCGTTCCGTGGGACTTTATTTTTGTGTCAGATTAGAAAAGGGAAGGCAGGTATGGGAAAATCATTTCTCAGTCCAAAATTGCCATCTCATTTTTTTAAGGGACTGCAAGATCTTCTCTCACTGGTTACAGTATCACTGTTGTTAAACTCTGTGTTACCTTCCCAGCGCTCCCCCCCCCTGAATTTCCTTTATGGTGTGCCTGCCTCTGTCAAATCAGGAATGGTGTTGAAGCAGCAGGGACCTCAAAAACATGGGGAGTATGGGGTTTTCTCCCAGCCACCCCTTTATCAGTGAGATTCTCTCCCCAGTCAGTCCTGCATGACATCCTCAGAACCTCCTTGTCATTGCCTGTGTGATGGACAGTAGAGGTGCCATGTAAGCTGCTGGGCACGCCATGGTGTTGACCGCTACCTTGGAGATGACCCCAAAATAACACTTCACCTTCATCCCCACACCAAGAGGCCCGTGGGGCTCCTGCAGTTAGGTTTCCCTATAGGGACTGGAAGTTCTGGCCACATCACAGTGGGTCCTCCTCAATGGGAGTACTCAGTTCAATGGTGGTTAAACACCTGTCGCAGGTGGGAGCATTCTGGAATGTACCAGAACCTTCAGGCCTACTGTTGGTTTCTGGGCCACCTACATGGTCCTATATCCATTCCCCAGAGAATGACTATCTGCATTGCTTTCAAAGTTCAAACAAGTTAAATTCTTCTAGTATTTTTTCCCAGAGTCCTCCTAGCTGTCATCAAAGGCAGTGATTCTTAACCAGGGTTGTGTGAATGGAAACACCCGGGAAACTTTTGAACCAATCAGATTCCTGGGGACCACTCTTGCGTGTGGGATTCTGATTCCCCAGGTTTGGAGTGGGCAGCGTGGGCAGCTTTCTGTTCTTTTCATGCACTCAGAAGTGGTTCCAATGCCCACATCCATCTGATAACAAACAAACAAACAAAACACTTATTTAAGCCAAGACACTTATTTTTTTACTTACGTGGACCCCACCTGTGTTATTTGCTGCCTTCTTCCCCATTTTTCCTTACCCCTGTGACCAGCAGCTACCGTGAAGCTCCAGGATTCCCATTTTTGTGTGTGTGTGTGCACGCAGGTGTGCACACTCGCACGCGTACAATGTTTCAGATCTGAGTCTGCAGTTAAACTGCATTAGGAAAAAGTCTTGGGCAGTTGCTAACTACCATCAGCTGTAAACTCTTCCATAGACTCAGATGCAACCTTTCTGGACTCCCTGGTGGGGCTGGCTGAGGGCCTCCTGCCCTGGCTCCACCCACCCGTTTGATTGGACAGGTCTCAGGCGTGCGCACGCCCTTCGTGCAGCGCTTGGCTCTCTTCCGGGACACCAAGCAGCTGTGGAGGCTGTCATTGGACCGTGCCGTGTTCCACGTTCCATCTCCAAGTATCTTGCGAGTTCCGTACATG
Organism: Sturnira hondurensis; assembly: GCF_014824575.4. Lineage (NCBI taxonomy): Eukaryota > Metazoa > Chordata > Mammalia > Chiroptera > Phyllostomidae > Sturnira > Sturnira hondurensis. The sequence continues at coordinate 290,300 of NW_028078644.1, read as the reverse complement.
CACTCCCCTTTCTAGCCAGGGTCTGGGTGCCTTGCCGGAGACTCAGGAGGAGATGCTTCCACCACCGTTCTCGTCTGAGCTGTACTCTCTTCTTACAATGCAGAATGCCGGGCTGTGCACGGGGCAGGGTTTATGATGGGCAGTTGGGATCGGAAGTGGCTGAGAAAGAGTGACCCTCTGTTGACTTTTGTATGTGTTTGTCAGGTACCTGTTTGTTTTACAACTCAGGCATGACATTCTTTCAGGAAAGTAAGTACGTTTTTGTTTTAATTCTTAAACCCAGGATAGATACTAGTGTAATTCTAAATAATTCACTGTTTTGTTTTTTAACTCTCTTACCCTTGTTCCCTTTTCAAAATTCAAAAAAAGTACAGCAGGCATTGTAAAGTGAGTCTAATACTTGTATCACTGTCATCATCTTATTTTAAGTGATTACTCTATGGCTTGAAGCATTTCCAAGAGCATTTAATATCTTAAGTGATGTGTATTTGGGAATAATTCTCTCCCTGATCACATCACTGGCCCATTCATAATGGCTTTTGTCGTATTTGCAAGCAAGATGCGTTATTAGTATGTATACACTTACAAGCATTTGGACAGTCAAAAAGTCTCATTCATCGCCATTTGCATTAAATAATGTAAAGAGGTAATGTTCCGATTCTGATAGAAGGAGGTTTAGACATCTCATCTCATTTCCTTGGCCCCTCTTAAAAGTGGTTTTTAAATACTAGGCCTCTGGCCACCCAGTGAACGTTGGAGAAAGGAGCATTGGCAATGGAGTAGCAGATTTACATGCAATATTGATTTATTCTGAAGATACAAGATTTTCAGCCAGAACTAATACAGTTGTGTTATTTTTCAGCGTGTGTATTGACTATTTTCTGTTACTTGAAAAACAAAGACTATACTCAATCTAAAAAGCAATACCTGATACTGACCAGAATACATTTTGATTTTGAATCTCATCTGAAGGAAATTTAAAATGTGATTTCCGAATTTGCAAACTCTTCAATAGAATATGTGCAATAAAAATCTTAGTGGAATGTACACTATAGAACAAGTAGATTGTACAGTGTATACATTTGCCTTATCCAGCCATGCAATACAGATCTTTGACATGTGTATTATGAGTATGTGTGTATTTTTTCTCCCTCCCTCTTTCTCCATACTGTGCTCCTCATACTAAAGGCCTCTTAACTCTAGTAAATGTCCTCAGTGTGGAAAAATATTAATGGCGACATCTTGCATTTGTATAGTACTTTGCAGTTTCCATGCACTTCAGCCCGATTTACTGTACTTCAAAGCAGAATGGTGCTCTGGTCCCAGCACTGCCTCCTACCAGCTGGATGACCTTGGGCAAGTTGCAGGACACTCAGTTCCTCATGTCCGAAGTGGGGAGGGGAGCACTGTCAACCCCCGTGACACAGGTCTACAAACTCCATGCATTGACCAAATTGGACCATATAGATGACAAGGCTTTGAAAACTGTGAAGTGCTATACCAATGTACGTCATTATTATTTTTCTAACCAAGTTTGTAATATTAAATACGAACGAGATCCTGATTTGTGGTAGTGACTACACTTCTGTGGCTCTGCCTCTATTATACGAGCGTATCCAGCTGTCCTGGCAGGCTTAGATATTGTGTCTGTCTGTTTACTTTTAATATTACAGTCTTGTCTCGAAGACATAAGGCAGCTTGGAAAGGCGCATGTACTGTGTCAAGATAAAATGAGCTTTAGAATAATAAGGCAAAGGGAAGACTTTTCACTCTGTTTCCCAGGCTTCCCCACTTTTGGGAAATTCGCTCAAATTGCCCACAGGTTTGATAGAACCTACACCGAGATCGGGTTATTTTACCATAGGATAACTGACTTTGGGAAATAGGTAGAGTTAAGTCCGCTTGTTTGCATTCTTTAACGTGGATAGCAAACATAGAAACCACAGAGAACAAAAATCATCTAAAGATTACTACCTTTTGACAATAATGACATTTTGCATGGTTATGAGTATTTAAGTTCCTATATAGAATTAATTTCTTTTCTTTCTTTTTTTTTTTGGTCAAGATTGAAATGCCCATATGAAACAGCTGTGGAATTAGCTGCTCTCTGTCTACAAGGTACATTGTTCTTTAGGGGTCATTAGTATTTTAAGGTTCTTGCTTTCATTTTCTGCAAGTGAGTGTCTGCTGTATACCGAGCCCAGCACTCTACTCTGGGGGTACAAACGAACACGCCATGGTCTCCGTCCTCAAGTAGCTGCGGTCCCGTGAGGACCATCTGTCAGGACCACGTGCTGTGTATGCACAGAGTGCAGTGGGGTTCCTCTGGGAATACAGACCCGGGAGGCTTGGGAGGGGAGGGCCCATCAGGGGTTTAGGAAACAGTGTGTGCGGAGAGGTACTGGCAGCTGAGCGGTGCCAGAGGATGACGTTGAAGAAACTGGGTAAGTGGGTGGCTCTGGGCCCCTTGAAAGAGGGTGAATAGCATGCTGTCAGCAATGGGGCCTTGAAGGCTTATAAGAGGGAGGCAGGCCTGATTAGAAGTGCCTTTTATTAAGTTGGGAGGCCTAAGTGAGGACATGTGTACAAAACTCTGGTATTATAATCATATTCCTAGCCCCTGATTTTGATTTTTTGCTTATTTGCCAAATATGACTTCTTGGATAGCTCTGGCTTACACTTTTGGCTGACTCATGTCTGTGTGCTCATGACTAGGGGCTAGAGGAAGACCAAGCCCTCTGCTGGGGGTGCAGTGAGGGGGTGTTGCTGTGATAAAAGATTAAACTGATCAGGGCTGGGGGTTCAGTACACACACACACACACACACCCCAAAACAAACACAAAAAACAGCACTGGTAATGCAAGAGGGACCTGGTCTTTAGACTTAGGTGTTGAGAGAGGAGTCAGAGATGACTCATAGGCTGCTACCAAGGTTAGGGGACAGAATGGTTAGAAGAAGAATTGGGCTTTGGTGGAGGAGAGGCCGGAGGAGAGTCCCTTGGCTGAGAAGTGCCAGTGGAACCCCCAAGAGCTTTTTAAGGATACAAGCCTGACTCAGTGGGAAGCATCGAAAGGGGAGTCGTCAGCCTGTGGGTGGGAAGTGGATAGTAAGGGGGTTGCCCACATGACCACCCGCGTTGACTGTTCCATCCACGTGACACTCTGGTGGACCTTCCAAGGGCACAAGGAACACTTGCCAAAGGCTCGAGCACTAGTTATGAGGATCCTAATGTGTGACTGCACAGAATGAAGTTCGTCGGCGCATCAGAAAGACGTACGCTGTGGGCCCACTTACTCATGTGCTCATGGGCTTCCACGGAATAATGAATTATTCATCCATAATCACTGATTATTTTTTGGACACCATAATAAGATTTGGTGTCTCACTTTTGTATTTACCCATTTCTAAACGTCGATGTAAATCTTCAAGGTATAAAGTCAGCACATGCTTGTTATAGAAAACCAGGACGACAGGATACAGCAGGCACGCAGAAGGAAGGCGGCAACCCTCTGTCCTGCCAGCCACAGCCAGCAATTGTGTCTGCGAGTTTTGAGTGAAGTTTGAAAAAGGAGTTCTGTTCAGAAGTCATATATAAATTTTTTTTAAGATTTTATTTATTTATCTTTAGAGGGGAAGGGCAGGAGAGAAATATTAATGTATGGTTGCCTCTCGTGAGTCCCCTGCTGGGAACTGGCCTGCAACCCAGGCATGTGCCCTAACTGGGAATCGAACTGAGATCGTGTGGTTCGCAGGCCCGCGCTCAATCCGCTGAGCTACACCAGCCAGGCACTCAGGGTCATATATAAAACTTTTGTGTGCTTTTCTACTTGGTGTTTTGGGGGCAGGCCTTTTGTCATGTTTATACTTGTAAAGGCAGTTCTTACTCCATTCCTTAGCTTTCTTGTTCTCTAAGGAGTACTTGGCCTGTGGTAGGTGCTCAGTGAGTGCAGAATGAATTGAATACAGTTGAAGCGGCCCCAAGGACTGTGGTTGCAGGGGGAGCCTGTCCCTGAGGTCTGAAGGCATTGGTGGTGGAAGTGACAATATTGTCACCTGTAATTGCTCTGCCAAGTACAGTGCTAAGTGTGTCATGTCCGTGTATTCCTAATACAACTGTCCTTATAGTAAGTGCCATGAGGATGTGTGGTGGCTGGGGGAACTTGGAAATGGACTGTCTACTTTCACCAGGTACACATTTCTCCAGGTCAGGGAGCATCCACCCTTGAGTTTCTGAGTTGCCAGGTCATACCATTGGGCTTGGTGGCCCAGCAGCAGATGCCAGGGTATAGTTACTGGGATAAAAGCATCTGTGTCAGACCTGGGGCCCCCAGTCCACTGGAGAGGTTTCTTCCGAAGGCCCTGGGTGCAACATGTAAGCCTGTACATCATCTGGAATGATTAGAGGAGGAGGCACACACGTCACCACCCCCCACCCCGTGTGATGAAGGCATCGCCACGTTCGCCAAGTCCAGGTCCAGTAGAACTGTGTATGCCTTGCCCCAGAACTAGCACACATGAGAATATCAGCTGTCCGTGAGCCCTTCTTGAAGAAATTGCCCCTTTGATTGGGAACAACATCAGTGTGATATAAGATGCATTCATCATGTCAGGTAGAAATAAAAAGGCTAAAGACAGACAGGCTAATGTCTATGGCGAGTTCTTGTTCCACTGTCCCCCTGCCCCCCGTTTCCCTGTTCCATCGGTTAAAAGCATTAGCCTGCTTTTCAGTTCAGCCACAGCCGAGCCAGCTTTCCTCAGACGGCAAGGTCCCTAGAGCATCTCTGGGGGTTTGAATAACATGAAAGGTGGTGTTTCTTCTCGTGTTTGGTTGTCCTTGAAGGAGTGATGCTTCCAGAGTTAGGATGCGCTGGCCCTGCTGCATAGAGACTGTGCTCTTTGGGGAACTAAATGTACAGTAGATTTGAAATTTAATGCAGGTAAGAAAGAAAAACAAGGGAGGAAGGAGAACGGGACCATTGTTTGTTGTGTGCCCGGGATCTCGTTTCATCCTTGTAACAGTTCCTGTTTTATCAGAGACTCCAGAGAGGCTGAGTGACTTGCCTGGGTCATACAGCAGAGACGGAGTTCATGCCCTTCTGGGTCAGGGCTATATCCGCCACCCTCCACGGCTCAGGCCATACCTACTGAGGTTGCAGACTGAGTGCAGTGTCAGGTTTTGCCAGCAGGCTCTTGGAAGGCAGGCATGCTTTCGCAAAGTGGGTCTCCCTCAGGCCTGTTTTAGTCCAGTTGCAGGAGGAGGGACACCAGCCCCCTTGTCAGGTGCCAGGGAAACCTTGTCATTGTCTGGCCTTTCCCAGTGCTTGATGGCATCGGCGGACTTGTCCAGACATGACACCAAATGCAGGACTCTGTTGTCTCACTTTGATCCAAGGGAAGAGTGGTTCATAAATGGGAGATCTCACCCTAGACTGCCCCTCTGCACTTGCCAGGTCCCTAGTTTCAGGGTGACCTCTTGGTCAGAGGTCACTGGTGGCCTTTCACCTTGGAAGCCCAGGCCTCACCTTCTCTGGGCAAGGATTTCCAGATCAGTCTTTATTAGTGACTTTGCCCAAGGTGCCAAGCAGCTGCACACCCTGACCCAGTCCACGTGGTGGTCTTCAGGGGGGGCATCCACTTCCAAGTTGCAGGCAGGGGCTGCATTCAGGTGAGGAGACATTGACCAGGTCCCTGCCCCGTGTTGGACACGGTCCCATCCAGCCCCCACCATTCCTCCGAGTCTGTGTCAGTGCTGACGCCATGTGATCGGGGAAGTTTTGTCCACTTCTGCAAGCCAGCCGGAGTGCTCAGCAGCCCAGGCCGGGCCCGGTGTGGCCCACAGGGTGTGATGGACAGGGCTGCTGGGTACAGAGTGAGGCATTGTTAGTGAAGGTGCTCGGGCATATATGCCAGTGGGCCATTGGATGAAATTTGTTGTGTTAAGTGGTGGTTCTCAAAGTATGTTCCCTGAGTCAGCCACATCAGCGTCTCCTGGGAGCTTGCTCGAAATGCAAACTCTGAGGCTTTATTCCAGACCCCGGGAATGGGGTCTAGGGCTGTGTGCCGTGACTAGCCCCACAGGTGACCTGGTGCACGCTCACGCTTGAAAACCACTGTTGTAGATCAGTGCTTTTCAAAGTAACGCGTGCACCAACTGCCTGGGCATTGTTAGAAAAGGCAGGTTTTGCTTCAGTAGGTCCGAGATGGAGCCCAAGATTCTGCATTGTGAGAAGGCTCCCAGGTGATGCTGCTGCTTCTAGTCAAGCGGGGTTGGGGGTGGTGACCCCCTTTCTGCAGCAAGGTAGTGGAGAAGCCTCTGGAGGGTTCCTATTCATCTGGGGCCCACTTCCTGAGCTGCAGAGGTGCAGTGTTTGGGGTGGGGGTGGATTTTCCTGTTTGTGTCCTGGAAGAATGGGGGCCCCTGGGTCCTCAGGTCCTCCATTCTGCAGGAGGACTCGGTGAGAGCAAGGACCTGGCAGCACGCTTTGGTCTTTTTTCAGGGATTGCCCACGTGGCTGCCCCTCCTCTGCCTGACCGGCTTTCTCTCAGTCTTCCGTTCCGCCTGAGTTGCGGCAGCCGCTCCTGCAGCCCTCGTTCTTACCCCCTCCTCCCTCGCTCCCTCCTTCTCCCTCCCAGCATATCTGTCTCCTGGATGCTGCATGTACTGAATTCTTGATTGGTCCTCTCCAGCACTGCAGACCCTGGGGTGCTTCTCAGACCCACCTACTTGAGGAGAGCTTTATTAAATGGATGTTTCTGGGTGGGTCCTTATTCCCTGCAGTGGCCTTTTATTGCAAATTCAGGCTCTACCACTTTGAGGGGGAAATATAAAGAAGGGGCCTCCCTGGGTGGGGGAAATAGTCGGGAGAGAGACAGTAATCACCAAGATGCTGGTGTTGTGCCCGATGGGGAGGGCACTGGAATGACTTGGGGATTCTGCATGTACATGTGGGTACCGAGTGGGAGTCACGTCGTTCCGAAAGGCGAGAGTTAACACATCTGGGGTACTTGTGCCTTCTTACCGGGCCAAGCGCCTTTGCACTCGGTTGCAGCAGTGATGAAAAGCATTCACTGTCTCCTGTGTTTTCTCCCTCTCATGAAACTTGCAGCGGAGCTTGGGGAGTGTGAGCTTCCAGAACACACACCAGAGCTTGTGTCTGAGTTTCGGTTCATTCCAAATCAGACAGAAGCGATGGAATTTGATATCTTCCAGAGATGGAAAGAGTGCAGGTACCTTGATGCATTTATTTTGGGGTATGTAAGCGTTTGTAAGATGCCTGTATCTACTGTAAAACTGCAGCCCCAGTGCTTCACCTCTCTCCTGGGCTCCCGTCTCGTTTACCTGAAGGCCCACACGACGTCTCTCTTTCCAGAGATGTACATGCAGTAGAAACCAAAGCACACTCCCGTTTCTCTCTGAATTGTACAGCCCGGTCCTGATCCGCTTATTGCTCCCAGGTTCGCCTCCCAGAGAAAGCAAGGAGGCGCTACCTTGATACAGCCCACAGGCCTGGGTCTCTGTCCATGGTCTGAACTGAAGAGAAGCCCCTTGGAGGGACACTCCTGTTTGAGACCATGGATTGTGCGGGATTGTATTCCAGGACACGGGGTCGCCGCAGCTAAAACCAACCCTGCCATTTCTCTCTGGGCTTTTTCCTCCTTCCCCTCAACAGACACCCCAGTCTGGCGCTTCTATGCCTGGACGGCCAGTGGTGCCTCCACTCCCAGGTGTCCCAGACTTGAGCCCTTCTTCCTTCCCAGCCCACCTTCCTCACACTCTGCCATTCCAATGTCTGCCTCTTGGACTCGGAAACTTAGCGATGTTTCCTGTTGTCCCTCAGTCATTCCGGAGGTCGCACGCCCTTTTGGAACATGGAGGGTGATGGTAGCACCTGCCTGTATCTCATAGATATGTGTGGTTGCAGGGTCATCTGTACCCCTGCGCACCAGCCCCCTGCCCCCTGCAGGCAGCCCTTGTTAGCCCATGTGTGTTAGAGACACACACCCATGTCTACACACCAAAAAAGTGTCCCCCAAGTCACATTATAAACACTGCTCTTTCATCTTCCTAGTCAGGTAACGGTCTGTTCTGGAGGTATGTGAATAAAAATGGGTGTCCCTCGTCCCTTTAATCGCTGCATAAAATCCCTTAGTGTGTGGCTGTGCCCTTCGGAATGTGGGTACACGAGTTGCAGTTTACATGTGTTTCCATTGGTTTTTCTAAGGGGAAAGAGCCCTGCCCAGGCGGAACTCTCCTATCTGAATAAGGCGAAGTGGCTGGAAATGTATGGGGTAGACATGCACGTTGTCAGGGTAAGAACTGGGTGCGTTTAAGTCATTGGGTCCCGCTGTGACTGAGCAGTGTGTAAGCGGTGTGCACACCAAGTAACGCGGTGAGCGAACTGTTTTACATTCTGCTCTGTGACGACCTGTTAGAACCTTCTACCGATTGTCACTTCATTTATTTGTAGGGAAGAGATGGCTGTGAATATTCTCTTGGACTGACCCCGACAGGCATATTAATCTTTGAAGGAGCTAACAAAATAGGCTTATTCTTTTGGTAATTTAGTTTTGTCTAATATTAAAAATGTCTTTTCCTATTCTGTGGTGGAATTTTATGTGATGGATGATTATTGAGGGGTATTTGCAACACCCTGATTCATTTTAAAAACACACCATTCTCTCATCTATGTGGGTGTGTGGCAATGGCAATGAAACTTCTGGATAATCACCCTTAAATGAACGAATGATTTCTTAGCAAATTCGAGCTTTAAAAGTAGAGAGGAAACTGCTGTTTGATGTGTCGTTTTCCTGCAGACTGTATGTACTTTTACAATGTTTTCTCTCTGACCAGGCCTAAAATTACCAAAATGGATTTCAAGAAGAGCAAATTGACACTCGTGGTGGTGGAGGACGATGACCAGGTAATCCTTGCTCTGGTGTTCCCCCCTCGCCGAGAGTGGTCCTCCGTCCGTGCCCCGTGCGCCCACTGACACGGGAACCCCATGCTTCCCCACGCAGGGCCGGGAGCAGGAGCACACCTTCGTGTTCCGCTTGGACAGCGCCCGGACCTGCAAGCACCTGTGGAAGTGCGCGGTCGAGCATCACGCGTTCTTCCGGCTGCGGACACCAGGAAACAGCAAATCCAATAGATCAGACTTTATTAGGCTGGGGTCTCGCTTCAGATTCAGGTAGGAGCCTGTTTTAATGACATGATCGCTTGTTTTAAAAGAGGCAGCAGTGCTGCTTTCTGTGCGGGGAGCCATGGATCCCCAGGCCAGGGACACGGAGCGTGTGTATCCTGCCCATGCTTCCTTGAGACCTGACCTGTAGCCGGGTCCCCAAAGCTCCTTCAACCTGTGTTCTCGTTGATGTGGTGGGGATAATAATAACAAAGGTATTACTAGCTGTCATTTAGCTTTAGCTAGACTGTCTGATACAGTCAGCACCAGCCATGTGGGGCTCTTTAGGTTCATTCATAGTAAAGGAATTTTAAGATGTAGTTTCTCGGTCTCACTAACCACGTTTCAGGTGCCCGGGGCACACAGGCAGGTGGTGACCACCTTGGGCAGCCGCGGCCGTAGGATGTAAGCAGCATGGCACTGCACCAGGGCTTCCCAGGTGCCAATGCACGGTCCTCCTGGCAGCCTTCAGAAGATGAGTCCTCTGGTTGTCCCCATTTCACAGATAAGGAGACTAAAGCCAGGGGGTTACAAAATCTGCCCAGAGTCACAGACAGTTAGTGGCACCACCGAGAATCAACCCCACGCTGTCTGGGTTTTAACATTTTAACCACTCCCCTGTTGCCTTTCACATGCTGACATCAAGAAATCCGGTGACATTTAAGAATGAGAGCCAAGGTCAACATGTGTGTGAGTGACCCAGGGTAGGCTCAGTAAATACTTAAATCTAAGAAGACCCTGAAAAAATGGAGAATTTATTCTGCTCTGTTTTTCCTTATGAGCGTGAGGCCGTGTCTCTCAGTGTGCACGAACACCCCCTGGGTGTTGGTTAGAAAGGAGGATTTATGACCTCATCTACAGCCCTCGTCACCGGAATCTGTGGGTGCCCACCTATGCATGTGTGAATAAGGCCTGGGCACGCACCTCCAGAATGCACTCCCAAGGTTGATTTCCGAGGCCCGTTTACAGATCTGAGAACAGCGCTTACCAGATCTAAGACTGCACATGTTTCATAACCTCTACCCACACACGGCATGTCCTTGAACTTCGTTTCAAGTGCCAAAAGATCTGCTCGTTTCAAATCTATCTACCGTGCAAGGGAATGGCTGTGCACTTGTGTTTCAAGAACTGTTTTGTTTGAATGTATCTTTAAATGCCGCAAGGCGAGGGGAGCAAAACCAACTCCTTCCTGAGAATCGACTCCCGGGCTTCCGTGGAGGATGGAGGATGTCAGAATGGCAGAGGTTAACGGAGACGTCGCGTGGTGGGCTGATGTGTGCTCAGAGTCGCAGTGAGGAAGGCAGGCCTGTGGGGGTGGGAGCCAAGGCAGGATTTTCCATCCTGGGAGGCAGCTCCCCGAGTTTTTCGCCCAGACCAGGCTCCCTTCTGCTCTTTGAGAAGAAGCTTAGAAAGAAAGGGGAGTTTAGGGATGAGGTTGCCTTTTGGAGGCTCGTAGGGCAGGTGACCAGTGGCTCCTTCCTTGTGATAACTCTGCAACTGAGAGTGGCTGGAGCGAAGCCGCGACCGTCAGAGAAAAGCAGTGTGCCTGCTGCAAGCGGGGCGGCGCGTGGGTTGGAAGCCGTGGTGAGAACAGCAGGTTGCCCTCAGCGTGGCAAGCGAAGCCAAGGTTCAGAGTAAGTGGTCATTGATAACAGCCTTTTAAAAGATTTAAATGTCTGTGCAATTTGCTTTATGAGAGGTTATTACATGTGCGAATTGGTGCTCTCTCTGTCAAATGTTCCAAGTGCTTGAACCCGCTTGGACTGTGCAGCCAAGTAGCTGGTACCGAAATTGTAGGTTTTGTCCTCTGATGGCGATACTTGCCTCTGTCGTACAGCCTGGGTTTGGCAAAAGTGGTTTTATTTCCAGATGGAAGGCGAAATTCAGTGTGTTCTATACCAAATGAGTCACCAGAGGTTGCAACTGACATTGGAACTCTTGGAAATAAAAGCGCACTTTCAACTGTGTGTGACAAGCTGATATCCTCATATTGGTAACACATAGTAAAATATTTACTTTCCAGCGGGCGGACGGAATATCAGGCTACACACGGGGCCCGGCTACGAAGAACCAGCACCTTTGAGAGGAAGCCCAGTAAACGCTATCCGTCCCGGAGACACGCGACGTTCAAAGGTGGTGTTTTGTTCCTCTGCCTTGGAATTTCACATTACGGTTTTAGTTCATTAGCCCCTGAGGAGCTGGGTAAAGCAGATGTTGAAGGAACGCCCTACTGTTTGGCTCTGTCATTCTGGAGCCTTTATTTTTAAAAAAATTTTATTTTTAATTATAGTGACATGTAATACTATATTAGGTAAAAACAGTTGTTGAGGGAACTTCCTACTGTTGGCTCTGTCATTCCAAAGCTTTTTATTTAAAAAAAAATTTATTCTCAATTATAGTGACATGTACTACTCTGTCAGTGTCAGGCACACAGCGTAGCACATCAGCATGTATATCTGATTGGCCCGGCACCAATTCCTTCCCCTCTGGAACCTTTAACCCACTCCTTCCTCTACGGACCAAACGCATGATAGCCTGGCATCCAGAAATCCTCTGAAGTTGTCCTCTGCCGCTTTAGTGGAGAGAAAAAACACACCCAGATCCCAGGAAATATTGACCTCACCTTCAAGAAAAACCCAAGGATGACAGATGAGATGCGCGCCGAGAGGGGTGCCAGGCAGGGGGGGGTCACTGATTGCAGGAACAGTGACGGAGGGAAGGGGTGGGAAGAGGGGGCACTCCCTCTGTCCCCAGGGCTCTGTTACCTCCCTGGCGAGCATCATGTTTGTGCGTGTAGTCCATGGGGTCAAAGTTGAACAGAAACTCCTCAGGATAAGGAGGAGCTTTCGGGTGGGGCTGTCCCAAGATACTGCTATCTCAAGATAGTGGTGAGCTCCCAGCCCCCACAAGGAGTGTGCGGGCCCAGGGGGGAAAGACCCCAGACCCCTTGCTGTGGCTGCCTCCGAGGGGAGGGGGCGTCCTCATGCTCGACCCCGTGCCATGGCTTCGGGGCTCTTCCAGGCTCCAGGTTCTGTGTTTCTCTTCTACTTTCTTTCCTGGTCTCCATCCTCTTTTCCTCCTTTATTTTACTGACAGTTTCTCCAGCCAGAGTTCTGGCATTTTTGTGAAGCTTTTAATGGTTCCCCGTGCTGCAGCCTTTTCAGAATGAGGTGGAGTCTAGATAAATGGGCTCTACGTCTTCTCTGGCCCCTTCCGCAGACTCACACACTGGCCCCGTCTGCAGGGACTGCCCTGAGCTCCCCAGGAGGTTCAGCCTTGTATTTAGCCTTTAGCACCATACACCTCCCTGCCTCTGTGTCAAGCCTGGGGGGCTCCTTGACCAGGAGGTCTGTGCCTGTCATGTCTGCATCCCAGAGCGCTGGGCCCTGGGACCGGGCTTGGTGAGCCTTGACCGAGAGACTCCGAGGCCAGGACTCCGAGGAAAGGCCGTTTGCTTTTTCTCCAGGAAGGAGAAGCTGCCGGGGTGAAGAGGCCGCCTCCTGGCGTGGAGGCTGCTCTCAGATCCCAGAAATCTCTTCTGTGTGGTAAAAGTGATAAAGCTGTCTAAGATGTCATGCCTCTCTGTTTTTTCTTTTGTTTTGTTTTGTTTTTAAAGCAAGCAACCCGGTGATGGCAGCTCAGCTCTGGTAAGTGCCCCCAGGCTCTGGGGTATGACTCTTTTCTCTATTATATTTACTTTCAATATTGACTTTTCCCTTGATACAATTAAATCACCGAATGAGTCTGCGGATCTTTCTCTTTCTTTCTTTTTCCTTTTCTGCTGCCTGGCTATACCATCCCCCTGGCTTTCACTAAGTACACAGTAGAATGTTCCAAGACAGTTTATTTCGTTTTAGAAAACACAGCTGCCTTGTTTGAGTAGCTCTGTGCTTTGTTTATTATACTAGTGGGTGATAAAGGTGATAGGAATGTGAGCAACACACGGTGCTCAAGGCGTTGTGGGCGGCGGTGGGGAAGGAAGGCCATGCGGTGCTCGGGAGCAGGCACCAGGTGAGCGCAGATGCCAGGGTGCACTCGGTGGTGGACAGCGACCAAGCCATGTAGAAGACCTTTAGTAAACACTTTGACTGGAATTCCTGCAGGAGAGAGCTTGTCCCACGACCGAAACTCGAGCACAAAGTCAGCCAACTTTTTTCTGTAAAGTGCCAGATAGTTGATATTTTTTTACTTTGCAGGCTGTGCTGTCCCTTTCACAAGCACTCAGCTTTGTTGCTGGAGCACGAAAGCCACCGTTAGACAACTTGTAAATGAAGGACCACGGCTGCGTGCCGATGAGACTTGACTCACCACTACAAGCAGGCCAGGTTTGGCCCATGCAGAGTGGTTCGCCGCGCCCCTCCCTAGCACAGGTGTTCTTGACCTTTTGTATACATTGGAATCACCTGGTCAGCTTTGACACCTTCCCCATCAGCCAGGCCACAGCCCAGGCTAAGGGACAGTCTCTGCGGGAGGAACCCAGGCACCTGTGGTTTTGAAAGCTCCCGGAAGATTCCAGTGTAGGGCCCAAGTGGGAACCACCATCTGACTTAGCATGTGCCTCTTTTCCTCCCTCTGAAACTGTTCCCTTGGGTGGGTTTTGACTTATTAGGTGGACAGCTGGTAGAGAATCACAGAAGGTAGCTGTTTCAACCCCTGCATCCAGGCCCCAGCGAGTGACCAGTCGCCCAGTTAGTCAGCCTCTTGGCTGTCGGAGGCACAGGCCTCAGGCTGCTCGGGAGGGAGGGTGGCTTTTGAGGCCAGCACATTTCGGCTGTGCCAGGCATGCTGGATGGTTGGCTGAGCACGTGGTAGAGCCAGTAGCCAATGCCCTGGTTGGTGGTGAGATCCCTGGCTGAGAGATCAGGAGGCCTCCATCTTTCTTGTTTGAAAACAGGGAGGTTGGGCCAGATAGTGTTTCTTTGTTTGTTTTTCCAGACTTTTTTGGCCTCTGATTTTCAGCCACTGCCCCCAGTTGTAACCTGACAGAGAACAGAGGAAAGTCGCCCTCCTGGGGATGAAGCTGAGTGGGGAGGGTGGGGCCAAGGCCTGCTGATCACTGCACCCCACCCCCAGATAGCCCCCCAAGGCTCTAGATCCCCAGGGTTCTAGAGAACATAACTAACCCTTTTATCACCCATCTGGGAACCCAGCCTTGAGTCTCAGGTTTCAGACTCTCTGCAGGACCATTCTGCTGTGGTCAAGCCTCGGACTCTATGTGTAGATTCAGCTCTCAGCACCTGAGGACGGGGCTGGAAGGGGCTGGACGGTCCTGTCGAACTGCTGCTTCTCACGCCTGCCCACGGCCCTCTCCTCCCCGCAGGGAGGGGGAGGTGGCAGGACTCCCACGTGGGTTAGCTTTAGACCTTCCGACTTGTCCCATTTCTGGCATCCCCGTGGCAGGTGGTATGCTCACAGTATTTTCTCCTTTCTCTGCCTGAAGAGTTTTGCTTTTGATTCTCAGTGGTTTGTGAGTTACAGCATTTCTTTCTTTTGCTAAGGAAGTGATTATGTCGTTTGTTTGCTTTTCCCTAATGAAATTACATTTTCCACTTAGCGTCTAGTGGAGATTATATATTGGGAACCAAAACAAACTAAAAAAAAAAAAAACCCTCAAGAAAAATAAATAAATAAAACCCCAAGTAAATACACCCTTTAGGAACAAACGAGCTAATAACCACTGTCCGCAGCTGTTGCATTGTTCTCCGCAGCCTGCGGCATCTGGGGTGGATAGGGTTGCTGTGGGGGCCGGGAGCGTGCTCCGGCTGCAGAGGCGACACCAGAAAATAGCAGCTTGCAGAACACCGCCCCTTCCTGATGCCTGCAGCCCGAGGTGCATCTGGTCCAGAGCCTGGCTCTGGGCACCCGCCCTCCCTGAAAACTGGAGCACAGCGACGTTTAGACCCCAAGCAAGGCTCATCACCACGATACTTCCCTCTCATTGTGGGAGAAGCAGGAGAGCTTGATTTCAAGCTTGCCACCCTAGCGACACAGCCCGCCGATGGTGCCGTGCTTGAGGTTTTCCTAGCAGATGCCGAGCTTGCCTGTTAAACATACACAGTATGTTTTACACCGACCTTTGCTGTTCGTCCTTTTCACTAGAGCAGTTATACCTGAGAGTCCAACAAATGGGACTGTGCATGAGGAGCCTGGAACCTGGTTGGCTTTAGTGGAAGCAATGTAGGCTTTAGGATCGAGCAGACAGTCATTCCAGTTCCAGCTCTGCCTGTGATTAGCCAGCAGACCCTGAGCAGGTTTCCTGACTTCTCTGTTGGGCAGTCATTCCTTTATCTATGAAATGAGGCGGTGACAGTGATCAACCTCAGAGCCCTGCTGCATGGATTATAATAACAGCAGATGTGAAGTTCCCAGTACAGAGCCTTATATGGAACACACATTCCAGGGTGGTAGCCAGCGCCTGGCTTCCTTGTCCTTGGCAGGGGGACCCATAGAGTCAGGTGCTCGGAAGTGGCTGGTGGCTGTCCCTCCAGCTGTAGAAAAATCTGGGCATTGGTGGAGCTGCCTGGCACCACGGGCCAGCCGGCAGGGCCCGGGCAGATCTGGAATGGGAGCTAGCACGACTGGGTTTGCCTGATTGGAAGGACCTCCTTTTTGCCACCAAGACATGACGTGCCAGCCAGGATTCTGGGAACGTTACCCCTTGTTAGTATTTGTGAGCTCTGAAGGAAAGCTGCTTTTGGTCTCTGTAGTTGTATGTTCGTTTAAGCAGCTAATGACCAAGAAGAAAGAGTAAGAAGAAAGAGTATCTGTGAAAGATCCTCACAGAGTGGATAGGGCTCAGCATTAGTTTATGATGGTTAAATATGGGCATACCTCGTTTTATTGTGCTTCACAGATGTTGTGGGGGGGTGTTTTTTTATAAATTGAAGGCAAGACCCTCTGTCAGCAAAATGATCATGACCCCCTTTATTGTGAGACTTGCTTTATTGTGCTGGTCTGGAACTGAACCTGCACTATCTCCGAGGTATTCCTGTAAATCAGGAATAATGCCCCTGTACAATCTATTACTTTATCATTTTTCTTTCCTTTCTTTTAGCTCTAAGGCAAATCCTGAAGTTCATAATTACCAGGTAAGATCTTACTTTTAAAGGTTTTCATGTAATGCTTCTTAAAGTTTCCAAACTTTCCACACTGAGCAGTCATTCTGTTTATAATCGGATTTTAAAGAAATAATAATATGGTTTTTTTTAAAGATTTTATTTATTTTTATAGAAAGAGGAAGGGAGGGAGGGAGAAAGAGAGGGAGAGAAGCATCAGTGTGTGGTTGCCTCTCGTGCGGCCCTTACAAGGGACCTGGCCTGCAACCCAGGCATGTGCCCTGACTGGGAATCAAACCGGCAACCTTTTGGTTCACAGGCCGGCACTCAATCTACTAAGCCACACCAGCCCAGGGAATAATAATATGGTTGGGTTTTTTTTTTTTTTTTTCTTGAGAATATAGTAAGAGGAGCATCTTTCCCCCCACCCGTGGTTTCTCTTAGTCACGTGAGCTGCCTATTATTCTTTACCTTGTCAACTGGTAAGCAGCAGGGACATGTGTTTTAAGTTTCTGGGTGGTCAAACAGCCTTCTGGGGCACTCACATGAGGCCACTTCTTGTCTAAGCGTGTCCCAGGCCCAGGGAACGTGAGTCCCTTGAGCCGTGCCTCCAGGAAAGGATGCCTCGACCGCTCGTGTAGGGAATGTTGTGTCCTTCATTTCCCTTTTTGGATCTTGCAAGCGCGCACTGGGGTGTCCAGCGTACGGAGAAATCCTGCAAGAAAGACACATTTTTTTTTTAAAGCCAGTGTTTCCCAAGACCATTTGATTATTGGACACTTTCCCAGTTAAAAAACCTAGCCTTTCACCACACACACCCCTTTTTTTGGGTGGTGCACCATTCACATCAGTGCAGTGGAGGTTTCTAGAACCCACTTTGTAAAGCATTGTGCTGGGCCTGTTGCCTGTAGCAAGGGCACAGATGGGTTTCCGTGGCTGGCGTTCTGCTCTTTCCCCTGGTGGCCAGCAGGGCCCGCAACCCCCTGCCTGCCTAACCCCCACTCCCCGTGGGCAGCTCTTGCTGGCTGTTCGCTCTTCTACAGCCTGCCTGGGACGTACTCTCCTCCACGTATTTCTCACTGCCGCCCGTGATACCATGCGTGCTCCGCTCCCAGAGAATTACACCATTGTGGCCCCATAATTTCCTCCCACCGGTCCTTCGCCACGTGGTCTCCCTGCAAGTCCTTCGTCTCCAGTCTCTGTGGAGCCTCCCTCAGGAGCCACCTCGTCCCCAGAGCCTCTCGGCTCCCCTTGATTGGGAGGCGCCGGCACCAGTGGTTCTGAGCCCTGCCTGCACCATCTGGCAAGCTGCAAAGCAGTAAATAACCAGTGCTTGGGCCTCACCCTGGGCTGGCTGAGTCAGGAGCTCTGGGGGTGGGATCTGGGGGTGAGAGAGCCTCCAAGCTCCCAAGGTGGTTCTCACAAGCAGCCCGGTGGGGGGACCCTGGGTCACTGAGGTATCCCTCGCATCCTAGGTTGTCATTTGTTTGGGCTTAGAGGCAGCGTCCATGTCTGATGACCTCCTAACTCAGGATCGGCTTTCCTGTCCTGGGTGGTTTGGATGTCTAAAGGGACATGACTCCCAGGTTTCTGTGCCCTGTCACCAGTCCGGTTTTGAATGTCACAAGTAATGAAGTTAATTTGTAATGAGTTCCCATTGAAGCCTTACTCTGACCAGTCTCCTTCTTGATCTTCCGTTGCTGTGGATATTATTAACTCCCGAGGTGGGGGTGCGATCCCATGTACATTTTCTTTACGAGGCCTCCAAATTATGTTCCGGAAGGAATTGGTGATAGCGCCCTCTGGATGTGAAATCGTGTTCCCCATGTGCAGAACCTGGGGCGTGACGTCCAAGTTTTAGGGAATAACACCTAAAAGGTGCTTTGTACCCACCAGGGGACAGGCCAGGTTTCCCTATCTCCTTGCCTTCTTTAGGTTCTTGAATCTTCTTATTCCCATTGGGTTTGTGTTTGTTTCTGAAAGATTGTCAGATGCGAGTGGCTGAAATGTTGTGGGGGAAAGAAAGAGTTATATGTGGGTGATTACTGTTTGAAGGATGGGGAAAAAAACTAAGTGAAGCAAAGCAGTCCCAGCTCAGGGCTGCCCGCCCTCTTCCCCTGGCCCCCTGAGCGCTCTCTGCTTAGAGTGGCCCGGAAGGCAGTTGTTAGTGGACGTCAGATCTACAAAACCTCTTCCCCGTGTGATGGTGTCCCCCATATCTTTGGCAACCACTGGTCCTCTGCCCCTGGCCCGTCTTCCAGGTTCTATGTTGCTCTCTCACAGTTGGGGGGTCAGTTGACCAGGAAGAGGACATGCCGAGAGGTGTGGCCAGATAAGCATCTGGGTGCTGAGCTAGGGTTCAGGAGGACAGGGTAGAATTGCAGCGTTTTGTCTGATTCTGAGCTCAGCAAGGTTAGCTGGCCACAGAGGGTGGATTGCCGTGTCCCAGAAGCGGATGCTGTTGGCGTTGGGAAGGGGACAGTTCTTCCTTGTTTGGGCGTCTCTGTAGAGTCACCAGATGTTTCGGTAACCCTCCCATCACTGTGACAAGCAAAAGTGTGCACATGTATTTCCAGTTATCCTCAGGGGGACAGAACTGGCCTGCTTGAGAACTGTGTGGATTAACAAAACCCCAATACTTCTGGACAGCTTTTGAGTGTGCGTAAATTAGCAAAGGACACCAAGGAAGGTTCTGGAGTACCTTCCTCTAGATGGTTGTGGTCGAGGTCCCCACCCTGTCTCCCATGACTGTGACCTGGCCCTGTCTGAAGACAGGGAATAGGAGGTCCATGTCTAGTCTCGGTTATTCTCTTTTGTTGAAGCCCCAAGTGGGGCAGCCTCGCTTGGGGCCACAGCGGTCTGGGCAAATCATCTGTGTTCCCTGGGTCCCGTCAGGAAGGGAGACGTGAAAAGACTGCATCAGGGCGATTCTGAAGCCCTGGTCAGCTCTCCGATTCTGCTCCCGAGGGCTTTTCTCCTGCAGCATGTCTGCTTGGGGGCTGCAGACAGAGCCTGCTGACAGGCATCTCGGAAAGAGAGAGGCCTCTGGAATACAGAATAGGCAGGGAGGGCATCTGAGGTCCATGAAGATTGAGTGAGCAGAATTGCTGAGAATTTTCCATAACAGAGAGCAGCCCTCTGCTTATTAACCAAAGCAGCAGGAAAGGGAGTCGGAGGGGAAGAAATAATTAAAAGAGGGATGGTAGCAAGACTGAGTTGCCTTAAATGTCAGGAGGGCCTAATTTGCCAGGTAGAAAGTTTAACCTGGAGAAGCCCTGAGGCGTCTGACTGGGTCCCAGGCCACTGCCCTCTGCAGGCCTGTGGTGGAAATGCACCCGCCACCCAGCCAGCCCCGTCTCATCTTTCCCCTGCGTCATTTTGCGAGTCTCCAGTCTGGATCTGTTTTCTCATCTTAAAAGGGACACATTTCTTCCTTCCCTTTTGTCAAGATAAATAAGTGCTCTGGATGATTTGGGGGGGATTTTTTATCAGACTTTAAGAAATTATTTTTCTCTTCAGACAAGGGAGAGAGAGTGCATGGTGCCCCAGCCCTTGGGTGCCCCTGTCCAGGCCTCGTCTGTGTCAGTGCAGACGTAACTGTTACCCATGGCTGTCGTCACTTTCAGCAACGACAGACATTGTTTCTAAACATCGCCGACCATTCTCTCCGGCTTCCTGGCACTTTCCGTCTGTTCCCTCGGGAGAGGCGATTATATTGCCACGCCTGGGCATTCGGAGGCGGGTGGGGGGGCCCCCTTTCAGTAGCTGATGCATTCACCTTTCTTCTACAGCAGCTTCCCAGCCCCCAGCCTTTGTCTGGGGGAAAGGAGATCATCCTGGGAAACAAACGTCCCTGCCCCCACTCCGGGCCCTGGCCAGGGTTTGGTTAGAGCCTTCCCATTCACAGCCCCTCAGGTGCGTGCCAGTGGAAGAGAACGTGAATGAAGACCATTGAAATCAGAAGGCCATGGACTAACCATGTTTGGTGTTTTATTTCTAGCCTCAGTATCATCCCAACATCCACCCCAGCCAGCCCCGGTGGCACCCTCACTCTCCGAATGTAAGGTAAGTAAGTGGCTGGCCGTTCACAAGTTCTTATGTCTGGGAAAGTGCAGATTCAACTTAGTCATGCCTTTAGGTCCGCAGCAGCAGTGGCTACTAGGGCCGCCTCGTCACGGCAGAGATTAATTCTGTTGCAAAGCAGAAGAAGCCAGTAGACAGTCTGGATTTGCTCAAGATACACTTTTGGGGCATCAACATGAATTGGGTTTTGTTTTTTTGTTTCTTTTTTAAGATTTTATTTATTTATCTTCAGAGGGGAAGGGAAGGAGAGAAGGAGAGAAATATCAATATATGGTTGCCTCTCGTGAGTCCCCTGCTGGGAACTGGCCTGCAACCCAGGCATGTGCCCTAACTGGGAATCGAACCGAGATTGTCTGGTTCGCAGGTCTGCGCTCAATCCACTGAGCTACACCAGCCAGGGCTTTGTTTTGTTTTTTAAGTCATTCAACCTCAGATAGTTTTGAGTTGTTTCGGTGTTAGAAATGTTACTTAAAATTTCTAAGTCACCTTTTCCCGTCCTGAGAATTCTTTCACTAAGAATGTGACTAGAGCTTGGGGACTTTTGTTGTGGGTTCTTGGACAGGATATTTTTTCAGGGATGGGGTGATGAGAGTTTGCTTTTTGTGACAATGAATCTTTTTTTCTTAAACCCAGGGGTCAATAACCTGTCTTTCCATGAAGGGTCAGATAGACACTATTTTGGGCTTTGTCACAACTATTCACCTCTGCCCCTGGAGCTTGAGAGCAGCCACAGACAATAGGAAGTGCATGAGTGTGGCTGTGTCCCGGTAAAACTTATTTATGGAAGTAGATGGTGAGTGGAAGCAGATGGTGGGCTCACCTCTGCCCTAACCTCCCACAACCCTCCCTAAGTAAACTCGCACCTGCCTTGTGTGTGTAGTTAGGCTCCAGTGTGTTTTAGTGCGAGCCTTGCAAAGGCAGACTCTCCTTTCAAGATCAGCATTCATTGGTGTTTATGTGTGAAGCTCTTTCAGAAACGTAGCTGGTGAATTCTGTTGCACAGTTATTTCTTGGTGAGGGAGCCTTGCTCTTTGCGAAAGCCCAGAGGATGGAGTAAGGGAAATGAATCCGGTTAGAGCGAGGCAGGTGGGAGCACCTGGTTCTTGACAGTTCCGACCACGATTGTGGGGGACCCTGCAGAACAGTGCTGATCCAGCATAAACACTGGATGGGACTTTTAAAAGCAAGTTTAAACTGGTGGAGTAAAGGAGTCGCCGTGTCTCTGCATCACAAAGGCAGTTTATTTTCCAGACTGAGAAACAGAAGAGATTTATGGAAATGCTATTTTTAATAACCTTGTTTTGACACAGTTTTACACTTCTAACTGCCTAGTTTACCGTATTAATTTCCTCCGGAGGCATGACCTCGCTCAGCATCTCACAACAAGAATCGTGAGGAAGGCTGGGACAGGGCTCCTGGTACAGGGCCCTCGGGCCTGACAGCAGCAGCATCAGTCACCTGGGGGCTTGTGAAGGCAGAGTCTCAGGCCCGTCCAGACCTGGGCCTGAGCTCTGCAGTGGGGCCCGGCATTCTGCGTTTTATCAGGCTGTCCAGAGTTAGAGCAGCTCTGTCTGAGATACCTGCTCCAGGAAAAGAGGATGCACTGGCCCAACACTTTTGGTAAATGCTGCATAAGACTTTCATGGGGTGCATTTGCAAAGTAGCCCTGAGACTCCCCCAGCAAAGGCACCTTTTCACCCTCACCTGGCTTTCCCCAGACCGACCTTGCAGGGGCGATAGCACAGCCATAGACAGAGCTTTTCTCCACACGGAAGTTGCCAGATGACCCACATCTGACCGTCCACAATACAGTAGGCGGTCCATTCATTTCAGTGTGCAAGCCATTCCCATTCACACTGGTCACAGTTTTCCCTGCGCGCTGCCTTTGTGCTCATGTTGTTTCACTCACATTTCTGAATGTTCTTCCATTCCCCCACTAACCATTCACTCTGCAAACAAAACAGGCCATCCGTTCAGGATGACAGGCCGCCTTGGAAAGCGCCGGCCAGTGGAGATGACGGCCATTTCGATTATGTCCACAACCAGAACCAGAAGAACTTAGGAGGCGTGCAGAGTGCGATGTGTCCAGATAAACTCATGACCACGCTGTGAGAGACCAAGCACCTCCCCTCCACTCACCATCCCAGTCTCATTCCATCCCATGACAAGTGTCTCGGCCTCACATGGATGTGTCTGTGAAAGCGTCTGAGGAATAGTTCGGGAAGGTGTTTCCCGTGTCCGTGTAAATGTCAGGAAACAATCAATAGCTAGTCGTAACTTAACCGTTGACTGCATTCTCAATAAAATGAAGGTGGGTAAAGGCTCAGGAATCACTTCGATGTTCTGGTTTTAAAACTGGAGTGAAAGTCTGTGTTTCTTGTGTTTCTATGTATCTGATATTTCTTTGTTATTTAATGAATGGGACCAAACAAAACCAGAGAAACGTGGGAAGATAGCTCTGCAGAAAGTACCAGGAATACGGTGAGGCTGGAGAGGGACGGGGTCCAGCCCCTGCCGTCGTGTGATCGTAGACAAGCCGTTTCCCCTCCATTGGCCTCATTTTCCTCATCCGAAAAGATTGGCTTGGACTGACCGATCATCAAGGTCCTTTCCAACTCTAAAATTCGGTGATTGGTTAACCTTTAGTATTTTTAGGCTATCTCCTAGGAAAACTGCGGTTCCCCCTCTCTCATAGAGGGTACCCCACCCGGAAGCTAACCAGTGTGTGTTCACTTGTTAGATGTTATATAATGGCAGGGAGACTCTGAATTGCAGATCTTGACAGTGTAGCCACTTTGAATGCTAGAGATTTCACTAATCACAATTTGCATAGCGTCCATTCTGATAGGATTTGCTGCTCGAGGACAAGAATAATCTTTTACTGTCTTAATGATTGGTGCTGCTACCTTGCATGATTTCAGAAGACACGATTATGGATATACACTGTCGATATTTGTAGAATTCGAGGGTCGGTTTTCACCCTAGATTTCACTCTTTTAAAAAGCAGCCTGCAATCCGAGATGCATATGGCTTAAATTGTCGCAGACAAGGTTTTACAAAGGCGTGCCAAAGCTCTCTGTGGACTAGCAGAGGATGGATATTGCACAGTCTTACTGCGGAACCAGAAATTAATATGTTGCCCTTTAGGACAGAACTCACACCAAAATATTTATTTCCCCCCATTTCAAGCCATGAGTCCGCCATTGTTTCTCTTAATAGATAGGCCTGAGATATTTTCTGTTCATATTTTTGTGAAATCACTTCCCGTGCCATTTTTATATATGTCATTGCAATTTGGCCCATTTCAAGCCTTTAAAGCAATGTATTGACATCTCTTGAGATCTCTTATTGCTAAAGTCCAATCTTCTCTTGGGTGCCCCCAAAATCTATCCAGAAGGAGGGAGTCAGCTGCCCACCCTGCACAGGGGAATCTGTGTCCCGTATAAACTCCCCAAAGAGATTTGTTTACAGTTACAACCCATTTTAGCCGATGTCCTGATGCCCACTGTATGTGCTGTGTACAAATACATGTGTTCTGAAGCTTTTAATCTTATTGATACGTTTTTACAAATGTGTTTCCAAGGAATAAAGATTATTCTTGCTTGTTTTGACTCCATCTTCATTTTGTGCTGCACGGAAGTGTCATTCATGGATGACGCAGGTGACGCAACAGTGAGCGTCTAGGAGTCTGTTCGGTGGCACGGAGCAAGCTCGTGCTAGGACGAGGCTGTTCTGGGGGACAGGGGCTCTTGTAGGCAGTGGCTGAGGCATTTCTCCCCCTGGTGCAGCTCTGGCAAAGGTTCTGGCACCCGGGCACAGGTGACAATGGGGTTTCTCCTGTCACAGCCATCCAGTGAGGGTGGGTGTCCGCAGCTGCTGTCCCTGGTGGAGTGCCGTCCACCCCAGTGTCTGTGGCCTCTTGCCGATCACGTGCTGTCTGGTGCCCAAAGCAGCTTGAGTGGATTCTATTGTCTGCCACCAAGAATGACGAACCAGTTTGTGTATCCGTGGCTTCCTCATTGTTGGATCACAGGTACACTGTTTATTCCTCAGCTCTGGGGACCTCTGTCCACTACCTTTGACCGCTGTGGTGACTCACTCATGGCTTCTGGACACTGTTCCCTCGGCCTCTGCAGTAGCTGATCCTGTAGCCCCCTGACTTTTTCTTCGCTCTTTGGAACAGCCTCTGCTCCTGTCATCCTGCGAAATGTCACTCTTTCCAGGAGTCCTTCCCCTGCCAACTGCTTTTCTCGCTGTCACCGTCTACCTGTGTCTTCTCATCTGTCATGATTTGGCAAAGCTGCTGCCTCTGAAGCCATTATCTCTCTCTCAGATTCCTGTGCGTCTCAGACTGACTTTCAACTTGTATATTCCATGTTCACCTCACACTGCACATGTCAAAGATGAAAACTTCTCTTTTACCCAAAGGGGGAAAATACTGCCCCCGATTCTCTCCTTTCTATCTGTGGTTAGCATCTGTACCTCATCAGCATCTCCTCTCCCTCTTGCCACCCACTTCCAGGCAGTCTCCGGGTCTGCTTAACCCTCCGCACTGCTTTGGGCAGCTCACCCTCTCTCCTTGCCACCGTCCATGAAGCAGCCTCTTTTCTCTGGCTGACAGCTGGTCCTCCCGAGCTCCCTGACCCCAGCCTCTCCTGACAAGCTGGGTCTCCTCCCAGCCACCAGAGTGATCGTTCTGAAACGCCATCTGATTGTGTCGTTACGTTGCTTGCCACCTGCCAGGGTTCTCCATCACCCTTGGGCTGAAGTCCAAGGCCTGCTCCGTGGAATTCCCCGGCTCTCTGCTTCTGTCTCGTCGCCCTAGCTAGCATATTTTCTCATGTCCCACCCTCCTGTTGAAACTCCTACAGCACCACACTGCTCGTAGCTCCTGACTCTCACCATACCCCGCTGTCACTCCCATCTGCGCCTCTGCAAATACTGCTCCGTCTGCCGAGAATGCCGTCACTGCCCTGCCCTGTGCCCAGCGTCTGCTCATCACTCAGTTTCCACTCGGCCTCGGCCTCTCCAGGGGCTCCCACTGCTCCAGCTCCGTTCCACCGTCCTCCAGCTCCCATCCATTTCACGGGCGCACACACCACTTTGTATTAAAACTGCCTCTCGTCTTTGTCTCCTCCTGGAGCCTGTTGCTGTCTTAAGTAGGAGCTTTGTGCTGTATCTGCCTTTGTTCCCCGATGCCTGACAGATAACAGGTGCTCAAGGAATGTCTGTCCGTTCAGTAAATGAATTACTCTGCATTCATTCTAGAGGGAATGTCAAACCAGATTGCAGACAGTTAACACGTCAACCCTAAGCTGGCCCAGAGGCACCTGAACAACTGTGTCCAGTCCGCTGCCCTGCGTTTTGAGTAGGCTGAGGATGAATGGTCTGGCTTCAGCTTCATCATCTGAATATCATTCAGTGTGTCTGTGCTGTTCTCATAGGCACCATGAGGCGTTGGTACAATGTGGAGTGTTACCACCTGGCAGAGAACACTCCAGCCGCAGGGCGTTGGAAACCCAGGTAGATTGACATTGATCCATGGTAATATACGGGTGGGGCTGATAACCACATATGTGCTTCACACTCTACAAATGTCACTTCGCTTGATCCTCTGACCACTCTGTGAAGTCGGTGAATCCTTTTCCCACACGGGTAGCTCAGGCTTAGGGTTTCACTGGACACCTTGTACGTGGTCACATGGCCAGTAGGTGGTGAGTCAGAGTTCGGACTCCAAAGCCCGTGGCCTCCCCCTCTGTGCTCCGACGCCTCTGACCACTAACCATCCTACCATTCGGGACCCCGTGGACCCCCATCTCCATGATACTCTTAGATGACGGTGAGGAGTTCACGACACTGCAGTCTCGTTACTTACTGGAAAGCCGCCACCCCCACCAACAGTTTAGCCTGTGCACCGTCTATGCCATTGGTCTGTAACCTTGTCTGTCACCTTTGCCAGTGAGCCAGTAACCCCATTACTCCCCCCACACCCAGCTGTCTAGGAACTTCACACCCCACCACTCTCTCCCAGCAATGCGGTGACCGTGTCCACATGGGCACTCAGTCAGCAACAGCCCCCTTTCCCCAGGAGCAGAAAGGGAGCCTTGCTTTCTTAATGAGCTGCCCATTCGGCATGACCCACTGCCTCCTTCTGGAGGGCTCACACACCAGCCTCTTCTCTGGACCACTCACCTGACAGCGAAACCAGGCTCCGTGTTCCTCAGTAACTAATGGAGT
The DNA here is from genome assembly GCF_014824575.4 of Sturnira hondurensis. Lineage (NCBI taxonomy): Eukaryota > Metazoa > Chordata > Mammalia > Chiroptera > Phyllostomidae > Sturnira > Sturnira hondurensis. Next base: position 263,745 of record NW_028078644.1, on the reverse strand, counting down.
TTGCTTTTTTTGCATTTTAGAAACTTGGGTACTTTACTGGTCTTGGGTCATCCACTATTTTTCTGAGGTCCCTCGGGATATCTGACCGTGGACTGACAGTGTTGTCAGATGGATGTAATTCCAAAGGACTAGAAGTCTTGAAATCGTGCCAGCTAGTTACCTTGGCCTTCAAAACCCTCTTGCCTGTTTCGGTCCTTGGTCTACCGTTTCCACTGAAAATGGTTCTCTCTAATAGTGAAGATGAAGGAATAAGGACATTGCGGAGTCCTTCTTTGTTTTTCTTGCCGTTAATATTACCCCATCCTTCCAGGTCCATGACTCCAGCCTCCTGGGTCCTGCTCTGAACACAGCTAATGATAGATGGCTTCGGTTGCCCTTAGCTTTCCAGCTTTTAATGGGCCTTTGAAGATCTGAGCTCATCAAAGAACTCCCTGAACAGCTGCATTGATCCCCTTGGATCAATATTTCCCAAACTTAGCTCTAAGTTAATTCCCTGACTCTTCCAAAAGTACCAGGTAAATACCCTGAACAGACCTAGGGTGATCTGGCTTCTGCCATTTTCTTACAGAAGGCAATAGTCAAATGCGGAGAACAAGGCAGAGAGGGGAAAGAGAAAAGGCAAACTGCTGTTAAAAATAGGAGAGACCCTTTGTTCAGGAAAGGACACATTTTAAGTCCTGAGGGTATCTAAAGGTGAAACAAACATGAAATTGGCATTCTGCTGAGCCTGGGCAAAAGAAATCCTCAGCAATTCTGCACATAGGCCCCTTTCCCCCCAAATTAGGCAACCAAGGAATTGCTTGGACAGCTGATTAAAAATTGAGGTTGTTGCCCTGGCTGCTGTAGCTCAGTGGATTGAGCGCCAGCCTGTGAAGCAAAGGATTGCGGTTCGATTCCCAGTCAGGGCACATGCCTGGGTTACAGGCCAGTTCCCAGTAGGGGGCACATGAGAGGCAACCACACATTGATATTTCTCTCCCTCTCACCTTCCCTTCCCCTCTCTCTGAAAATAAATAAATAAAATATTTTTTAAAAAATTGAGGTTGCTTAACTGTTCCAGTGGTCAGGGGTAAGGCCTAACCACCTCCATTTTAACAGTTGTCTCAGGCGAATGAGGTGGGCAGGTGTGGGGCCTAGTTTTGGAAAAGCGTCATTTCCTGTCTGGTTATGTTTGCCCTTATTTCGTTGCTCAGTTTTAACTCTTCAGTGGAGGCCAACTTTTTAAAAGTGGACATGATGTTAATAAGTAAATGGATGGGCATCACGGTTCCGCATGTGTTTGTGATGGAGTCGGAATGAGAGAGGCGATACTTCCAAGTCTCAGCCCAGGAATGGAGTACATGGAGTCTAGAGGTGGCTTCACATCTCTGAGGCAAACGAGGTTTTCTGCCACTTTCCATCGTTTTCCTACGAAAACGCACGATGGCGCCGGCCACAGTCATCCTCTGTCCCCTCTCCCCTTGAAATGCTGCCGTTCTCTGGGCAACATCGAGCTTTCAGCCCTGATCCCTGATCCCTGACCACATCTTCTACATTTGCTGCCGCATCACCCCGTTTGAAAAGGAAAAACTTCCATTTCGATGACTGTTTTTAATAAGGTAGAAAAGTTTGATGTATATCATCTTTCAACGTTGAAATGCAGGGCATCACTTTCGCTCGAAAGCACCCTTTTTCACTTAAATTACATTTTGTTGTTGTTTAGAAGGTAAGATTCTGATTGGGAGTTTACTGAGAACTTTTCACTCAGGCTTTTTAAATACCCGCCTGGGTTTGTTCTGACGGAAAGAAATATAATTAAAGTAAATGGATGGATACATCACAACAAGCAGCTCGATCTTTCTTCTCTGTGTGGTTTTGCGCTTCCTGGGGCTCACGGTGAAGCAGAAGAGTGTGAGAATTCTAGTGGTTCCGTTACGGCTTTAACTCGTTATGACGTCCCTCCCCCAAGTCTGTCCAACCAAGGTTGTGTCCTCGTTCTGCTCTCCCTGCCAAAGCAAGGGGCTAGGGAACTCCAAAGGACAGAAGGGGTTAGGGCGTGGGGACACCCCAGCCTACCAACCCAGGCTAAGATTCGGGCCCATGTGGGGAAGTGGATGGAGGTCTGCCGAAGCAGAACGACAGGACTGACGAGAGGACCGCAGGGCCCAGTGTGGAGAGCAGGTTTTTCCTCTGGCCAGGGGAAACGTGGGCCCCTTGGAAGCTCACATGGTTTGAACCCCAACTTTGCCACTCCCTAGCCATGTGACCCTTGGCCAATTTTTTCTTCAGTTCATTTTCCTCATCTAAAAGGGAGTTTAACAATATCTATTTAGGAGAATTAAATGACGTGTATGTAAGGTGCTTTGCACAATGTTTGATGCTAACTGGTAGCATTTTTTTGGGAGGTGGGTTTTGGTTTTTTGATCTGGTTTTTTGGGGGGGGTTGTTGGGGTTTTTTGTTGTTTTGGGGGGTTGTTTGGTTTTGGGGTTTGGAGTTTTTTTTTAGATTTAAGGCCTTAGCAGTCCATGTGGTGAGAAATAGGACAAGGAAGTTCAAAGTTTAGTTCAAGGAATGGTATCCCTCCAGGTGGACAGGCTGAGATGTACGATCTAAGTTTAGCAACAGACAGAGGCACTTGCTTCTGAAGGAAAGGTCCCATGGAGGAGGGTTAATACAATCCATGAGAACACAACCCTGAAATGCTAACAAGCAAAGAGCAGACACACTGTGGGGAGTTTGAGAGGGGATGAAAAGAAGTAGAAGGGATATTTCTGTCTGAGAAACCTGGGGAGTCACTGTCCGGGCAGAATGTGCACAGTGCTTGCCCAGCTGCGAGTGACAAAACAGGCAGAGAGGCTGGCATTGGCGAGACCACGGAGAATCCGTCTGCTGGTACAATTGGGACTCAAGTTTGGAGAGTTGAAGCTTAGCGTCTGCTCAGTTCCCCACCCCCACCAATCCCCCCGCCTGCTCGCCCTAGCTTGGGATTTCATCTCACACAAAGCAGAGGAACCATTTAGCTATTTGGAGACTAAGGGAAAGTAATAATGGGAACCCCTGTGCTTTTAAACTTTTTTTAGTAGGAAATACAGAGACAGTGGTAAAAATACAAACCAAGGTAATCTGAAAGTTACTTTTTCTTCCCATCCTCTTGTTCCCCAGTTCCCTAGCTCTTCCCAGAGAAAAACATTGTTAGCCTTTCTTCTTGTCAATCCAGAGCGATTCTACATATAAACAAGCATGTGTGTTTATTTGACCAATCAATATTGATGGCCATTTGAGGCTGCCTCGAATCTCCTTGTGCATCCTGTTTTATGCACTTGAACAGATCTCTCTGTAGAACAAATTCCCTACAAGCAGAGCCTTGGGTTAAAGGGTATGTGCATATTTAATTGGGATATTGTCTGATGTAATTCCCCTCCAAAGACATTCTAGCTGATTATGCTGCCATCCCCCCGCCCCCACCCCAGTGGTCTGACGGGGCCTCTGTGATCCCGCAGCAGGCAGGCTCTGCCCCTTACTTAGCTAACCCTTCTGGACCTTTGTTCCACTGGTGGGTAAAACCCAGATTTTCCTTGTGAACTGCATCTCTCTACGTGTAGGGTTGCCCAGCTTTTCATGAAGGCCACTGGTGGCTTATTTTCTGTGAACCGTCTAGAATCCCTGTTCTTGAGTCATGTGCTTTAATAAAGATCAGGCTGATGAAGTAAAATGAATCATGTCATCCTAGCCCTTTTACTGGGGAAGAAAGGGAAGCCTAGGAAACGTTGATATTTACCAGACATTTTTTGAAAGCAGCTTTCCAGAAGTTCAGGGAACCATCAGCAGGACACCAGGCCCTGGAGCTAGAATACGGGCAGCGTAAAAATAGACAAGCTAAAGAATTGACTTCCGACATCCACGTTTCCTTTTCTGCTTGGGAGTTTATCGAGAACTTTCCACTCAGACGTCTTAAATACCCACTCAGACATTGTGAATTTCCCGGGTGCCTTTGATCAAAGAAGGGCGCATTTCCTTTTAGGTACGATTAAAATTCTAATACACCGGGTCTAAAATCACAGCCACATCCCAAGACCCAGCAGTGGCATTATTGGAGGAAAGACTGCAGGACTGAAAACACTGGAATGGCTGCGGTCTCGGTGACCCACTAAAAAGGGGGTTAGAATAATCAGAGGAACATCCCCGCAGACGCGTGTTATGCGAAACCCGCAGAACTCTACCTCGTCATCCCCTCCTGAACGGAGGATGGTTTCCACAGCCACTTTCTGCCGCCGAAACCTCAAAAGCCAGAGGCTTTGCTGTGCTAATGGCTCCCCCAGCATCATCCGCAGCTAAATAATGGACCTTGGACCAATATTAAAGGCAATTAAATAAGCCCCTAAAATATGCTTCAGAGGCTTACAGCATGGATATAATAGAAGCTTCCGAAAAACCTACTAGAATTGGAGAACGGAGAGAGAGGATATTAGAGGAGATCTTGAAGCACCCATGAAAACCGAAAGAGGTTTATCCCATCTGTATCACCTCAAAAACACATACCCAGGTTCAGTTCCAGCTCCTGCTCACACTGGTATCTTGTGCAGTTTGATTGTCTAACGCCTGCCCTTAACAGAGCATGAAATGGATGCATATAACCTGAATTTCTTCCTGGGATGAATGATCATGTCATCCATTGGGTGGGTCGGGTGATGTCTGTGAGGAGGGAGAATAGCACTCTTAGCTCGTGCCCACATCTGCCATAGCTCCTGCGAAGTGCGAGGGATGGAAAACGACCGACTGGCTCTTCGAACGTGATTTTACACACTAGCAGCTGTGCTTTCACGCAGTGATTGTTTTGTTTCTCTCTTCCTTGAGGGCTCCTGTGTGACACTGTGTAGGATGCATTTAAAGCAGTGGCTGGGGGCAAGCTAATGCTGTTACCCACTTGGAGAAAAACAAGCTTCATTTAAGGCAGAGTGGGCACTGGCATGAGAAAATGAAAGCCTCCGCGCAAAAAGCTGTAAGCAACGAAGAAGAAAAAGCACTGTTAGATCGACTGGAAGTGAATGCTGTAAAGGAAAACAACTATACTTATGTCTGTATTTTGTTTAAGGCAGGAAAGAAATGGAATAAACTCTTAGCCATAAGCCTCAGTGCAAAAATGAGCTCATAAAATATTTATTCTTCGGACTCAGATCCTGAAGTTGATCTGGAATGGCGGAAACCCTGGGCCTCACCACGAACGGTGTAGAGCCCTTCCCCATGGCTTCTTGGTGCCCCACGCACAGTTAGAAAGCCATTATAAAAATTAGCAAGAATATTATCCGCACAAGATGAGTTGTTCTGGCAGGACATATTCAGGGCCTACCATCTGCCGACAGCCATTCACTGAACCCATTTGATAGCAGTTTCGCCAAAGGAAAACTCCAGACTCTGAGAAGGAGCACACGTCCTGTTGTGGTCCACACAGGACAGACACGTGGTTACCACTAAACCGTAAAGGCTCTCGTCGCTCCTTAAGGTGTGGAATAGTTTACTCCACCGTTTGACACAGACTGGAGTGTGATGTGAGAGAAACCTGGGAGGTTCGTGACCGAAGGGAAGCTTTGATGGAAAAGAACCCTTGATAAATCACCGAGGGAAAATGAAAACTTAATGCTCTCTGATATTCATTTAACAAATATTTACCCAGCTCCCGCCCTGGGCCAGGTGCTGACACCGGCCCAGGAACTCACACTGAGATGAGGCCACCTTCGGCTGCAGGTAGCTAATGAACTGATCAGAAGAAGTGCTCCCTGTTTGTAAGGATTTAGACATCCCCTGCGCTAACACCAGAATTGGACACGTCCAGGTTGATTGCTTGGAAGATGTCTTCAAAGAAATACAAATTGGGAAAATTCCCTTCTGCCAATTAGTAGTCTATATAAAGACATCTAAACCATGCCAAAAAAATGTAATTTTGACCTTTTCAGAAAAGAGAAAAAATGAGGGAGGACATATTTTCTCTCCAGTTGCTCTTTAAAAAAAAAATAAAACTGCTAAGTTACTGAAAGAAATCATCTCTAATTAATAGCTCTAACATTTGGGATGTGTCACATTTCTAAGATGTTTACACAATTTTCTTCTCAAACCCATTATGAAAAAGATACAGTTTTTCAAATATATTTTCTATCTGTACTCACTGCCAAATGGTGTGCTTCCAGTGAATTCAATAAGAGCTTGTAGCAAATATGGTGGTCTAAGGGTCCACTCTGTGTAGTCTCCACCAAATAAAAACCAAAGAAAGTGACAGGTATCCTGGAAACCACGATGAGTAAATGCACCTTGTCCTATCTCTCAGCTGGACACAGCAGAGATCAAAATATGTCCTTAAGCTATACTTCCTGGCATATAAATGCTTAATAAATGTTGGCCCACATATGCCGTGTCTGGGTCCCAGATAAGTGAAATGAGTTACCTAAGGTCATATAGCTAAGTGGCAGTAAAACCAAAGCTAAGTGCCCATCAATGTTCCTTTAATGTCATTAGGCTCCTTCTTTCGTCCACAAAAAGATGAAACAGTGTCTCTTAGTGCCTGAGAGAGCACAGTGCTCTAGAGTCAGGTTGCTTGGGTTCAGATCCCAGCTTTGTCATTTGCTAGCTTTAGCTGTGTGGCTTTAGGGAAGTTGATTAGTCTCTCTGTTCCTGTTTTGTTATCCGTAAATAAAGATAAATAATACTTGTTCCGTTTTCAAATGGTTGTTGAAGATAAAATAAATTAATAGATGGCACAGCGCTGGCCACTCAACAAAGGTAGCTTTTGTGTTGTTTTGTTTTGTTTTCCTCTGTGAGTATTTAGAGAGCATGGTGAATGCACTGGTGTTCATTCAGGATGTCGGTTCTGGCTGACAGCGTCTGGTATAAAAATATGGTGCTTGCATCGATTCCACTAACAGAGTCCCCTTTGGAGAGCCACAGGTCCAAGCTAATGGGCAGGAGTATGGATGAGTGCTAATACTTCTAAATTTTTTCTCCTCCTTGGCACACATGGAAAAAGATATATTTGTGTAGCACACGGAGGTAAAGCAGATAAGGCTGCTTGAGGCTCCAGTCTCCCAGGTTCGGTCCACTGGTTTTAACGACTGAAAGAGCAAATGGTTCAACCCACCTGCCACCCTTCAGAGGCCCATCAATTGGGAAGAAGCTCTGCTGAGAGGTGTGTCAGCATCTCCCAGATGTATTAGTTCTAAGTAGGAATATGGGGTTGTCCCCGTAACGAGGGGCCAGTTTGCCCCAACCAGGCTCCTCTGGAAGGTGTCTGGAGAATTTCTGGGCTGCTTGGTGGGCTACAGAGAAGCTGCTCCTCCCTCCAGGATCCTGCTATGTATGAAGCTGCCATGTGCCTGGGTAGGTACGAGTCACTCAGCGTACAGGCAGCACATCAGTGTGCCGTGAGCAATCCAGAGAAGATGCCAGCAGCCGTCTTACCCACTTCCTGTTACAGGGAAGGAAACTGGGGCCCAGAGCAACTGTCCGAGGTTCCTCTGGAGGTTGGGGCAGAAGTGACACTGGGACTCTGTCAACAACAACTCAGGGTGCTTTTTGCTGCCCCCTTGGGGACAGTGGATACCTTGGGTGATGTTTCAGGTTGGAGAGACCCACCTGCCCCCAGAGGCCAAAGTCACACCTTCTTCTGCACACAATGTGGCACTGTCTTGGAGGCAACGCCTCCAGGTGGCAGCCAGGGTGGACCAGGGACCCAGCTCACAGGACAATGTGGGGGGACAACCAGCACAGTTTCTTCTGGAATGTCTCCTCCATTTGCAGCAGAACCCTTCTCCATCCTTCCCTCCATGCCCTAAGCGCCAGGCCTGCAAGCCCTGCTTACTCTGCTCTAGAAAGCTCCCAGAGGCTCCTCGCCTCACTCACTCCACTGGCTTATCCAGGCCCAGCGCCATTGCAGAAAGGGACTGGAGTCTCTCCACCAGTCTGTCCTCTACACAGCATGCAAAACGAACTTTCTGCACTGTAACTGCAGTCATGCTGTATCCTTGCTTAAGCCCTTTCCCCAGGGCCTTGTTACTCTCCAGAAAACCCGGCACAAGTAATCTTTCTTAACTGGCATCAGCTTGGCTTCTTAGCCTCACCTCCTGCTATTTCATCCTCACTCCTGTTCCCCCTGCCACCTTGCTCATTCAACCACCATTCCTGTGCTCATACTAGTTTGTACGCCTACAATAGCCATTTCTACCTTTTCACTTGAAAAAGTTCCACAAAACAAATTAAAAAAACAATAGCAAAATAACATACCTCCACTGATTCAGAGCCATCCGAGTTCTAAATGCAAGCAATCCAACCATGTGAAGCAAAAATAAATGACTAAATAAATAACAGGAAAAAATTTACTGGACTGTATCATTGAAAAGTTCAGTGGTAGATGCAGCTTCAGGTGTGGCTGGAACCAGAGGTTCAAATGATACCATAAGGGATTTGTCTCTCTTTCTGTCTACTTGTAACCTCTGCTCATCTTGTCACCTCGCCTCATCTTATCTTTCTTTTGTGCATTGGCCTCATTCTTACACATACTTCTTTGTGACCAAGCAGCATGGTCATAAGTAGCCTCAACTTATAGCCAGAGCCAAATTATTCATTAGCCTAGTAGGCACAGTACCTTGGGCACACAATGCTTTTAGGGGCCCACAGAAATGTTTAATTTCTTTTAAACTCAGAAATAAAAATGAACCTGTAGTAAAATAGTTTAATTTAATATGTGGTATTAATTTTTATACAAATGCAATAATAAAGAATAACTTTTCATTTTCTTATAGAGAAGTGATAAAGGCACAGGTGCTCACTTCAGGCACATAAAAGTCATAGTATGGCCCCACTTCACTCTCAAAAGGGAAGAGAAACCCTTCTTCTCAGTTTCCATGTGATAAACCTCAGGGTAAACTCCGCTGGTCCCTGATTGGATCATATCCCACAACAAATCACCCTACGTGAATGGATGGAGAACTTTGAATGGCCAGGCTTCTGTCTCAGGTCCACCCCGGAGGGGAAATATCAACCATACAGACATAGGAATGGAGTTTCCCGTAAGAAAAAGGATTCTGTTTCAGGAATGGTTGATAGTTATCAACACATAACTATCTGACCGAATGCTCCCCTCCTACACCTATGCATTCTCCTACACCTTCACTAACCCTCAGAGAATCAGTTACTTCCACCTCCGTAACTGACTGAATCATGGTGTTTCCTACACTGAGGTGTGAGCTCCTTGAAGACAGAAGGAGTAGGCAATAGAATTCTGGTCTACAGGGATGAGCAGAGAGTGTGTTTAGCTCCGCCCGGGCTGTGAGCAGGAGACTTTCCATCTGGTTCTTAATGGCAGGAAGTCTTCCTGGAGGAAGGGGTGTTTTAGCTGGGTTGAGAGATGAGGAAGGACTCCAAGAGACAGAGGTAAAAGGCACCAGGATGGGAAGGAAGTAGGGTGCAGAGAAGAATGTAGCAGGAGATAAGCTGAAAAGACAATGGGATGAGATCTCGGGGGACCGTGAGTGACACACAAATGAATTTGGGACTTTACCCTGCAATCCAAGGCTCTTAATCGCAGTCCACAGAGGGGCTGTAGAGAGCCTGAAATGGAGTGTGAAATGTTGCATCTTGGGGCCTTTTTCTGCAGGGAAGGTCCATGGCTTTTATCAGATTTCCAAAAAGCATCTCTGTCTTAAATGCTTGAGAATCACTAGTAATGGACAGGTGTGCAAGCACCTGGAGCGAGGAGGGCCACAAACGGGATCAGCACAGAATGTTCTAGAACAAAATCAGCCCCGCTCTGGCTACTGGTGCATGGAAGGTGGGCTAAAGGAGAGCACAGAGTAGGGCGAGCTGTTAAGAATCTGTTTGAGGCCTCGAAGTGGGAGGTGATGTGGACTTCAAATAAAGCAGTATTGGTTAAAGAAATAAATAAAAATGAGAAATCATTGGAATTCGAAGGTATCACAGCAGTGACGTGAACAGGGGCGTTCTGCATGGGGGAGCTGATGGCGTGGGAGGGAAAGTAACTCTAAGACTTCCAGTTCATTATGATCTTGTCGCAGGATGGTTAACAAATTATTTTTGTTATTGCTTTTCATTTCCTCCTTCCCATTTAGAGAGCGTCTTTTTAAGCAGAAGTTATTTAATTTCAAAGTGAAGAATGTTTTAAGGGTGAAGGTCTCTGATGTACATAAATTTCCACTTTCTGCCTTTTCTTTGAATGCAACGCTACCCTTCCGTCTTGCTCTACCATTACCCCGTGCGTCCATTTGTTGAACCGATTTCTCTCAGTTTTTCATGCTCTGAGAACATCTTTTAAAGTACGCACAGGAATATCAAGGCCTTTTGCTTTTCTAAATCCTGACTTTGACGCCCTCCACAGCTACCCGCTCCCTTCCCCAGGGCTCAGCAGCTCAGAGCGGCTGCCTTTCAGCATCGAGGAGAACGGGGGCACGCCGTTCACTACCAAAGCTTCGGGAAGACACCACCACCACCACCACCACCACCAGCACCAGCACCAGCATCACCCCAGCTATGGCCTCTCGCTGACCCTGGAGAACAAGGAGGGGCCTCTGAGGTCCCCAAACTCCAGCACTAAATCGCTTACAAGTGAGTAGAGCTCAGGGAGGGTAGGGCGAGGGGAGCTACAGGTCGTGGCAGGCATCCCTACATTCTCCAGACACACACTTCAAGTGCAGCACGGGCCGTTGGTAATGGCAGTGCTGGGTTCCCAGGTCTGGGCAGGGGCAGATGAGAGCCTTGAGCACTTAGGTAGGAACAACTTAGGGAGTACGGTTTACCAGTAAACTCTGATTTCATTGCAAGGTAGCAATCCTCTCTCCACCTCCTCATTCCTTAGCAGACCCGGCACTGGCTCAGAGCGATGGACGACAGAAGGAGGGGAGTGAGGCAGCCAGAATCTCTGCTTTCCTACTTTCAGGAAAAACCACTCTACCCCCTTTCTGACATTTCTCTTCTGAGAGCAATGTGACCTCAAGTGGACCCAGAGTGCAGTGACAGGTCCCCGCGAGAGAAGTTATGGAAATGCAGACAAAGCAGTTAGAGACATCCTTAGCAATATCTGTTAAAACTAAAATAAAATAGGCTTGGATGTTGCATGTCTGTATTTTATTTTTCTAGAAATTCGCTTTTTTTCTATTTCACCCAAGACTTGGTCTGTGACAGGCGGGCTGGAAAGAACTGATTCTTTATCATATGTGGTTTGAAAAGGCACTCAGATGGAGGCAGGAGCCAAGAGGCTGTGATTCTTATCCTCACTATTGAGTCAAATGCCCTTCTTGGATCCTCAGTTTTCTTGTCTGGGAAGTGGGGTAGAGGGTGTCCAGATGGATGGCCAAGAAACCTTCCAGCGCTGACATTTCATGAGTCTGTGAGCTGGTGAAAAGAAAGAGACATTGTACCTTCTCCCTCTGACAACAGAAATAATTCTGGGTTGGCTGAGCCAGAAATGGGACCTCGTTGTCCCCTTGGTGTTGAAGAATCAGATCTCTGTCCCCCCCCCCCATCACTAGCCACACTGCCCTTGCCCCAAGGGCAGTGACTGATCTGTTGGTAGCTGGGTAACTGCACCAGCCTCAAAAGGGCTCCTCCAGCACAGTCTCTGAATCATAGTGACCAGGGCAAGAACTTTCACCAGCGAGCTCTGACCAGATGCCTTGAGACCCTCCCATGGTTCTTTGCTGTCCTGGGATAAAGCCCACACTTCTGAGCGTAGCCACACAGACCTTCACAGCCTGGCCCCTGCCAAGGTCTCCAGCCTTCCCCCGACTCCTCACTATACATCAGCCACAGGGAACTATTTCTCTCAGGGAACACTGTGCTGTGTCCCAGCTCTGTTCTTCACACCTGCTGTTCCCACCGCCTGAAATACGTTTCTCCACCCTAGCAAACCCCTACACATCCTTCAGGAACCAGCTCAAGTGTTGTCATCAAAAGGGTCTCTAACATCCGTCTCTGATTCCTAGCTTTAGAATACCTTCCCTCTCACTCCCATAGCAATTAAATAAGCCTTTTATCACTCTTCTGTGGAGTGATCCGCACATGTGTCTCTCATTCATCTCTTCATTCCAGCTCCCCAGGTCCCAATTGCAAACGATTCTTGGCACGAGTTTTAGTATATAATGAGTGTTGAATATTTAACGTCTTAATGGGTAAAGACTAGCTAGTGGGAGGAGTGGTGGTGAACGAATCCAAAGCAGTACAGAAATGGAAATCAAAATGAATTTAACTTTGGAATTACACCTGAGTTTTCAAGGGCACATTCATATGCCTGGTAGCCTGAACACTCATCTTTCCCATTTGCATAGTGCTTTACCATGAATAAAGCCGCTGTACATGAAGGACCTTGTTTTTTATTCACAACAATTCTGCAAGGTAAATAATTTTATTTTCAATTAAACATGGCTTAGAGGCTCAGAGAGGTAGAGTGATTCACCCAAGGCCACCCACCCAGCTCCTCTGAGAGGGAGTTAGGCACATCTGCTAGTGTGTACTCAAGAGATCCGAGCTGCCAGGGGAGGAAGCAAGCAGAAAATGTGCTGGTGGCCAGGCTCTGACAAGTGTCTTTTACCACTCGTATCCCTCGGTCCTTTCCACCTTCCCTTATTCATCCCCCTTGCCTCTCGCAGAACTGACTCCGGGAGCACCTGCCCTGTTCAGTGAGACGGTCACCCATCTAAAGAAGCTGGAACTGGAGACTGTGAAGGCCGCTGGACCCTGGTCTGCTCTGCATATCAACATAAATAAGGTGCTGCGGGCTTAGCGGGGCGATGAGCGTGGGTCTGGGCTCACTTCAGACCGCTGAGTATTACCCCGGCCTGCCTCCTAACCCTGTGCCTTGGTCTTGGAGGGGTTTCTACTCAATCCTTTCTGACGTTTCTGCCCAGTGTGACTTAGTTCTGGAGGCTGGGAAGTCCAAGATCAAGGTGCGAGCTGGTTTGGTTCCCTGGTGAGGGCTCACTTCCTGGTTTGCAGAGGGCCACCCTCTTGCTGTGTCCCCAGTTTCCAGGACAGAGTGCCCTTTCTCTCTTCCTCTCCTTACAAAGCCACTCATCGCATCACGAGGTCCCCACCTCATGACCTCATCTAAGTCTAATTGCTCCCTAAAGGCCTCGCCTCTGCCTATCATTACCTTGGGGGTCAGGGCTTCTACATAGGAATTTTTGTGGGGTGGGCACAGTTCAGTCTGTAGCGCTTCCTGTCTCTCTCGGACTGACGTTCAGTGACTATTTGCGGATGGAAGGAAGGGGAGGGTGGAAGGAGGGAGGGAGGGACAGGGCAGAGCCAGGCTCTCTGTTGGCTAGATCTGTTCTCATCCAGATGGAGAGCCTTATAAAAGTCGAGTTTTATCTTAGAACTGCAGAACATTGGTGCTGGATTTGGTCAGTCATTTAGTTCAACCTTCTCAACAGCAGACGAGAGGAAGGGAGATTACTTTCTCCAGGTCACACAGTGGGGACTGAATCTGAGCACCCCTGACGCCTTGGGCAGGTGCCCTTTGTTCTCCACGTGGTCTTGATTTTCTCCTCCAGGTTTCTCCATTTCAGTACTGGTGACATTTCAGGCTGACAATTCTTTGCTGTGTGTGTGTGGGGGGGGGTGGTGCTGTCCTGTATGTTGTAAGATGTTTGCAGCACCCCTGACCTTGACCCACCAGATGCCAATACCAGCCCTATCCAAGTGTAAAAACTAAAGTGTCTCCAGACAGTGCCAAATGACCCTGGAAAGGCAAAACTGCCCTTGTTTGAGAACCGCTGTTGTGAACATATTTTCATTTTTAAAGTCCCCAAAGGAACAGCCTTTGTCACTCCCCAGTCATTTCTTCTGCTCTAACGCTTAGCTTTGCTCTTTTGCAAGAGGGAATAGGAAGAGTTTGGAGGATCTGGCCTTACCAACTCCTCCTCCTTTCCTTTGCTGGGGACCATGGAAGTGTCATACCTCCCACCTGGGCTGTTCCTCCACCCTAGCTGCCCTCTAGTCCACAGCAGACTTCCAGAGCTTCTCAGAAGACCCTCACTCCCTTGTGCTCCTCTCCCCTGCCAAAAGTCCTTTCGATCCTTAATGGGACCCCAACGTCAAAGCCCCCCTCGCCTGCTTTTCTTTTATATTACCCTCCCTGAGGGCCAGCTGGAAAGAATTCTCCCTGCGGAATGGCACTTACTCATTCGATCCACAACTCTTTGTTGAGCAAAGTACCTGTACCTGTACCAGCACTGGGGCATCAACCCAGCACATCATTCATGTGCCCTCCTAGACTTGTCTTTCTCCATCTCTTGGCTTTCCACTCTTCTAATGCAATGAACACAATCAGCGTTTTAACAGAGGTTTACCCAGAGTTTGACAGAATCCAAGCACATTTGGTGAGGAAGTATAGCATCTAATACCAGAGAACTCAGAAGCTGCATGTAATTTGTAGTCGCCATGAGTATTGGTGGGATGTGGACAACAGTGGCTTGATCTGGGCTGAGGCGAAGCTGAGACAGCTGTGAGTTATTAAGCTTCTCTCTGGAGCTTAAACTATAATGTCCCTCCTTTCTCTTCCACTTGAAGAAATGTATCAGTAAGCAAATACTAGGCTAAAGTGATGTCAGATAACCTTGACTTTGGCCTCGCACAAATATATTAGTGGCCTTGCAAAGTATATTACTTCACACTGTAATTTTTTATCATTAATAAAACATTCCTTGGATCAGACTTCCTTACTGATCATAATACCACAATTGGGACCAATGTCTTCCGATGACCCTTAAGGTTTTTTTCCAGCCTCATGGCTCAGGAATCTACTGATTCTTTTAAGCACCTATTCTTGATTTAATAGTGAGAAGACATTTTCATTTCCCAGTTCCAAAGCAGTATCCAAAATTATCACAAGGATTTAAATCTCATCAGAGTTCAAATGTGTAAACAATTTGTATCAACAATTTAAAAATGCATCTGATCATTTCTCTATCCCCACGCACATTCCCAAATAAGTGGACCATTTCCAGTGATAAGCCCGAGTGTCATTCATGAGTACATTTTGAAATCTGTATTTCCACGTTGAACAAGAAAGCAGCTTTTCACAATTCAAACTGAATGTAAAACACAGACTATGGCCCTGCAGAAGAGAAAGCTCAGTGTTCTCAGAGCCACCCTCCAGGCCAGAATTGGGGTCTCCTTGTCATCTAGATGGTTCTTGCCCCTGAAGACGCCTTTTATGCAAACATGCTCACATGCTACTCACATTTTCCAAAATTTAGATTGACCTCCACCCAAGTCAAATCGGAGAGCTGAACAGTAGGTCTCACTTTGTCCAGATCAAACAGGAGCAAGCCAGCTTGAATTTTATGTCTGAAAATCAGTTTACAGTTACTAAATTCAAGGGGGGAATCAACTGAATTCTCAGTCTTTTCTTAATTTAACAGCATTCAGTTTTTTTTAAAAGCAGGTCTTCGGTCATGACTGTGAGTGTAACTGAATTCCCTTAGCAATGGTCAAAAACCTCAAATGGGCTTTGCAAAGTATTTAATTTTTATGTTCCAGTATATCATTCACCAAAGTAAATCTGATCTTAAAATTAGCTCTTCATATACTGGGGAAAACACCCATTCTGGTAGTAAACAATTAATCTAACAGGATTTAGAAAAACAAGGTAAATTATCCTAAACGTGTACTGTAAACCTCATCTTTCAAAATAAATTTCTTATTTCCCTTTGGAAACTTCTAAATCTCCTAAGATAATGATTCCAGTCCAATGAGTCAGTTTTTTCACACCCAACTCGATGGCTTAAGATCATTTGTGTCCTCATGTCTGATGTTCTTTCTCAGTTATGTATTTTCTTTCCTCACCAAAGAATCTAACATGAAAGCGTCATTCATATCTTACTTGCTCATTTGAGCATCATCACAGTCTTGTGAAGGAAGAAACTGAGGCTCAGCAAGGTTGAGGGGAGCCAGTGCAGCTTCGAGGTCAGGGCTCCAGCTTCGGACTCCCCCAGTCCTGGGCGTGAATCTCAGCTCTTCTTTGGACTTCCTGTGTGACCTTGGGCAAGTGACTTACTATCTCTGTGCTTTGTTCTTTCCATCCATAAAATGGGGACAGTGATGGTATCTCCCTCCGAATGGAATTCAGCACAAAGGAGATGGCTGGTCAGTGCCTTGCCCATAATAAGGGGTCACAACTATGAGCTACTAGCATTGTTGTTCTCTTTGCCGTCATCACCTTGTTTTTTATCACGCTAGTCCGGGAAAGGGCTGAGATTCAAATCCAGGTCTTCTGTCTCTGCTAATCTTGCTGTTACATGCAATTGCTGAGTTCTGCTCAGTGGACCAGATGTCACTCTGTGCATTTGGAGGGCCCACTGAGTCTCTAACCCACAGGTGGCAGACACAAAGCCCACGGGCCAAGTCCAGCCCTCCACCGTGTTTCATTTGGCCCGGCACCTTGTTTCTGCCCGGTGGCAGCACCGAGCTCTCGCTTAACTGTTAAGGAGTAGTTATATTTGTACAGTCCTAAAGTTACATTTGGCCCTTTGAAGGCAACCACGAGGCCGATGTGGCCCCCGATGAAAGTGAGTTTGACAGCCCTGCTATATTCTAGGCCCTCTTTTCTTTATTAAATGATGTCAATCAGCTAATTGCCTGATAATTCCTCCAGGGCCTTCATAATGCTCCTGCGATGAGGAGCGGTGTGCTCCACAGGGCTTTTGAGTGAGTGCATGAGATTAATTTTGGAACCTGCAGAATTTGAGGGCCTTTAGATCATTTTTGTTCTTGCCCTGGTACATTGTGGCTGATATGCTGCATTTAGTCCCAATATCATGAAACTGAGTTTTAGCAATCATATCGCCTTGTATCTTTCATATTAAATACATGTCTTCTAGCCCTGGCCAAGTGACTCAGTTGACTGGAGCATTGGTTCATGCACCAAAAGGTTGAGAGTTTGTCTCTGCCTTCCCTGCCCCCGCCCCGGTCAGGGCACATACCTACATTGCAGGTTCAATCCCCCGTCCAGGGCACATTTAGGGGCCATCGATTTATGTTTTTCTCTCTCTCTCTCTTTACCTTCTTCTCTCTCTAAAATCAATAAGCATGTCCTCAGGTAAGGATTGAAGTAAATAAATACATAAATACACAAATAAACAAAATACATCTCTCTAATGATAACTATATATCATTATCATCTGCACTGGCTGTTTACTGAGTGCACACTGTGTGCGCCCTTGGAATAAGCAATGACCACAGTAGGCAGGTTCACAAGAAGACATTATTTCCCTGAGTGTGATGTGCCATCCAAGATGATTTCGGGTTATAGACACAGATGAGTATTTTTTGTAGTTATGTACCTATCATGATGTATATAATAATACAAAGAATGGTCACCAGCCTATGGTGTCCGATATTATTGCCCAGAGCACACTTAAAATAGGTAGCTCCGGGGCAATCCACCTTAACTGGATCGGACGGCAAAAATGGTAAACTGGGGAAGTCTGGGACACTCTATGGTGAGGCAGCATAGGGACACATTTCTCATTGAGAATCTCATTTTTCATCAAGATTTACTGTAAATACACCAAGGAATATTTTGTACTTTTTCCCTTGACCCAACAAGTCACAGAATTAGATCTTTATAGGTCGAGGTAGCAGTTGTGGTGGAGATAGCACTGCCCTGGGGTGTGGAAAACTCGAAGCTTGGGCCCTGGACCTGCCTCTGGATGTAGCCACATGACTCTCCATGAGCCTCTTCCCTTTGAACCGTCACCCCATCTTCTGGCTCCTGGGCTCCCTAAAGTACCCTCCCCCTACTTCTCACGAGAATGAAGGGAGGTGCTCGCGAATCCTTTGCAGATAGTAAAAGCGCCGATGCTAGTGTAAGGATTTGGTGAGAGACCTGTCTATATGCTCAAGGCTGTGTTATTTGCAGTTATGGTTAATAGGAAAGGCTAACATATATGCTTTTCTTTTTCTTTGCTTCCAATCTGTTGTGTTTTGGCTCGTCACAGGCTGAAGAAAAAAAAGTTTCTGAGAAGACTCTTCAGACCCCACTCTTGCCTTCCCCCGTGGCCGATCATGTGAAGTGTAACATTTTGAAAGCCCAGCTGGAGAATGCTTCCCGCGTGAGTGCCCAGGTGTGTGGATCACATGCATTCCTTTGACTTCACCCAGCAGGATTTCTTCCAGGCCGTAGAGAAGTCTAGGATGTGGGTCAGGGTCCAGCCAGGAGGCAGGAACCACACCTGTTATGTGAAGAGAGATTTTATTGTATTTTATTATTTTAAGATTTTATGTATTTATTTTTAGAGAGAGGAGAAGGCAGGGAGAAAGAGAGGGAGAGAAACAGTGTGTGGTTGCCTTTCATGTGGCCCACACTGGGGACCTGGCCCAGGCATGTGCCCTGACTGGGAATCGAACTGGTGACCCTTTGGTTTGTAGCCTGAGCTCAATCCACTGAGCTACACCAGCCAGGGCAAGAGAGATTTTAATATAAAAAGTTATTAACTGGTGTGCAGGTTTGAATTGGAAAGTAAAGGGGCCAGCTCTGTATGTCGCGATGGGTGTCTGTATGTGCAGAGGGTTGCGCGTCTCCCATTGCCTCCCAGTGTGTGCTCAGCCAGCCCTGCTGGCCGAGTGGGTGTCCTTTCCTCCCCTACCATTCTTTGTGGGACTCACCAGAAGGAGGAGGACAGGCTTCTATCAAAGTCGTATGACACAGTTCCTCCCAGGGTGTTACACTTGTGTGAAAGGACCGATTCTGAAACCCTTTATAAGCGGTAAGGGCTGTGTGAGAGCTGGTTATTATTCCAGATCTAATAGGCGAGGTGGGGGGGGGGTGGTTAAACTGTGGGTTTGGCTTTTCCCGCACCATCCTCTTCTCATTCAAGCATGAGCTGGCACATAGGAGGTGCTCAATGAAAGTATGAAGGCGAGCAATGATTGCTTTTGAATGATGAGGTATTAATCCTCGTGATGGGGAATGACTCAAGAAAACATTTTTTGTTAACTTACATAAACACCTGAGAATATTTGTTATTGACTGAGTGCTTGATAACTACCTCCTTTATCCACCTTCACATTTCTATAATCCTTTGAATGTAGGAGACTTGAGAACACTTTTGCATGCCAAGATTGTTCGTTTTGACAAACCTGCCTCTTTCCTTTCACAGGCTGGAAAGGAGGACTCGACGTTTGTAAATATCAATAAGAAATCGAGTCTTCAGGACGCGAATGTAAGGTCTGTGGCTTCTTGTTTGAATGGGGAAACTGTATCATCAACATGGTCCTCGAAACACTATGCATGAGGGTTTTGCTAATAAAAATCAGAGAAGAAGAAGAAAACTAGGAGAACGGGACCCTGGAGAGGTAGAAAAAGGCTGGCTTCCACAATTTCCTGTAAAAGCTTCAAAAATGCCTTTTCTCAGTTTTGATATTGCTGTACTAACAAAGAAATCACTTCTAGTTGCTTTTCAAGTGTATAGACCTGACGTTGTTACTCAACCCTGCTGAAGTCCTTTAAAGGCTCCCCTGTGCTCTCCATCCAAAGTGGGGTGCAACCCAAACTCCTTAGTAGGGCATGGGAGGCCATTTTTGCCCTGGTTTCTGCTTGCTGTCCCCGCTTGGTTCATTATTGTTCCCCTGGGCCATCAGTGCGCTACTCATGCTGAGCTCCTTGACAATACTAGAACCACAATGTTCTCGCACGCTTCCTGACCACCAGCTACCCAGAGGAAAACCTTTCTCTCCTGATCTCATAGGAAGCAGACATGCTTCCCTGCTCAACCCAAGTGAGTAACCGCCTATAGATCATGGCACACCCCCAACACCTGGGTGGCCTACACCCGGGTGGCATGGTCTTCCTATCATAGTTTTCCGAAATGGGTCCAGGGATGACTGCATCAGTCTCTTGTTAAAAGCAGAGACTCTCAAACAAACAAAGATTCTTGGGTCCTATTCCAGACCTTTCAGATCCTTTGGTTGGGGGCAGGGTGGGAATAGGAACTAGAGTTTCAATAAGCACCCAGGTGATCTAGGAAACTGCTGTGGGAAATTCTTATACTTGATACTAAAAATAAAAATTAATAGTTCTCTATGTCATCTTATAATGCCCAGTTATTCTTGGTATACATTTTTCTTTGCTCCAAAGACACATACCCTGCTACCTTCTGGACTTTTCAAAACCTTAATTCACCTGTTCCCACCCTATCCTACTATCTCTTTACCTATTTTCCAGTGGTGGTTAATAGCATTGTTACCTATTTGTTATCCAGACCTGACACCTGGGAGTCTTTCTCCTAACCTGTCCCCCTCATCCAATTGGTCATCAAATTCTGCCGATTGGGCTTTCATATTTTCTCCCACATCCACCCTCTCCTCTTCATAACTCTAACTATGACCTCGAGCCCTCACCGTGTCTCACCCTGGGTAACTACTGCTGAAGTCTTCTCAGATTCCTCCAGCTGGCCTCCTTCACCAGCGTCTTCTTGGTTGCTCTCAGGGCCTTTCTAAAATGCAAGTCTGACCTTGCCACTCCTTTGCCTGGAACCTTTAGTGACTGCCACTGCCTTCAGTGTAAACCCCTCAGTCTGAGGTCCCTCAGGACCTGGCCCTTGCTCTCCCTCTTCTCAAGCCCCTGCCCTTCCACTGAGACCTTACCTGTCGGGAAGTCCAGGTCTCCACTCTGTCTCCTGCCTGGGAAGTCTTGCCTCCATCTGGATGAATACAGACTTCTCCACGAAGCTTTCCAGATGCTGGCCATTCCACACAAGCAAAGTTATAGGCTCCCTTGGGAGACTCTGAATTCTGCCCGGACTGTGTCCAGTTGGGTCAGGGGTTCCAGCTTGAGGAAATCATGAACCCAGAATACTCTGACTCTAATCCCTTATTGGCTCATTCATGTGTTTATTCAACAAATATCTACTGAGCACGGGGCACATACCTATCACCCTGTTAGGCCCCGAGTAGAAGAGAAAATGGACACGGTAGCATTAACTTGCCAGAGGTCCCTTGCTGAGGACCTCAGCTTTCTCTGATGTCCTTTGGTCTCAGGAGGTAATGTCTTATTTTTGAAATGAAAGCAGTCATGACCACTACAAAAATGTGTGAGAGCTTTTCCTTAAAATCACCGTGTGTAGTAGGGCCCATTGCTTATCTGGCACATTTTCTTGAGGAAATCTAAAAGTGCTGTTTACTGTTTCACATTTTCACATATGCATTGAATTAAAATGTTTTAAAACAAGTCTTAAAGGCCTTCTGGTCATGCATTTTTTTCACATTAACTACTCTATGGTTATAGGTATAGATAAATAGAGATATAGATATATTTCTGAGAATATGTTTAAAATAAGATGACTACAAGATTACTTGGAAGCAAAAATTGGTTCTCCACAAATACATCATTTCTCACTTTAGTAGTAAGGCCTGGTAATGAATCAAACCCTGATATTGGGGACGGGTGTTTTGGGCGGGGAAATTTTGTCGGATACCTCAATAGCACTCAGTTCCTGCTTGCTGTATTTTCTTTCTTGTGAGTTTGGGTTTTGTTTTTGGATTTCCTATGACATTCTTTAAAAATTGTATTTAATTAGTAGGGTGGGGAGGAGAAAAAATGGGTACCTTGACTATCATTTTTATCAAGGTATAAATGAACTGAGAAAGCAGTCCCCCTACAGCCAAAACAATGCCACAAACGTTTTTGTTGAGGTTGTTCTGTTCTGTTTTGTTTTACATCTTTCATTTATTTATTTATTTATTTAAAAAGGATGGTTCGCATACAATATGATATTAGTTTCAGGTGTACGACATAGTGATTTGATATTTATGTACCTTATGACGTGATCACCATACTAGTCTAGTAACCATCTGTGCAAAGTTGTGATGCAATTATTGACCGTGTTACTGATGGTGTGCATTACATCCCTGTGACTTATTTTACAATCCCTGTCACCTTTTTCACGCATGCTTCCTAACCCCCGCTTCTTTGTCAACCATGCTGTTCTGGTTTTTTTTTTTTTTTTTTTGGTATGTCTTCAGAAGCCCTATTCCTATACGTGTGGAAACGACCCAACCAGCAGTGGAAAAGCCGGAAATCAAGCCTCCCCGAGTGAGGAAGTTAACGAGACAATACAGTTTGTGAGTTCTTACTGCAGGTTTTCAATGATAACGACAAAGGTGATGCTCAATGTTCAGTTATGAATGCTCGTGAGCACTTCAATCATCCCCAAAGAGCCATCCCTAAAAGACAGTTTATTTCCATTTTAGGTTATAACAAGACCAAACCTTTCTCCCTGAAAACACTGCATAGTTGGCATCTGTAGTCATCATGAAACTTTGTGGACAAATCACTACAAAACTTCGTGGCTTAATGAAAACAACCCACAGTTATTATCTCACCATTTCTGTGGGTTGGGAGTCCAGGCATGGTTTAGCTGGGCCGTCTGTGTCAAAGTCTCTCACAAGGCTGCATTCAAGGTCTTGGCCAGGGCTGCAGTCTCCACTGAAGACTCATTCGTGTGGTTTGGGATGGTATTCAGTTCCTCGAGGGCAGTTGGACTGAGGGCCTCGGTTCCTTGCTGGCTGGTAACTGGAGGTTGCCCTCAGTTCCTAAGTGATGAAGGCCTCTCTAGCTTTCTCCATGAGAGAGAGCACACATAAGAGCCACAGAGAGTGCCAGCAAGCCAAAAGTCACAGTCTCCTATCACCTAATCACAGAAATGACATCCCATCATCATTCATCAGAAGCATCTCACTAGGGCCAGCCCACTCTCAAGGGGAGGGACTTCCACAGGGATATGGATACCAGGGGTTTGTATCACGGGGAGTCGTGTCAGAAGCTGCCTTCTCGTCTAATCACTGAACAGTACGAGACCTGTGGGAGGAGCCAAGTGGCCCAGAACCACCAAGGTCTGTCCACTTCTGTTCAGCTGAACAAAAGTTTCTAGGCTACCTACCCTTTGCACTGGGCTGTTCTAGGTACCATGGGGAAAGGACAAAATGACTTTGAGAGTCCAAAAAACAGATTGCAAATACTCATAATCTGAAGAAGGTAGGTAAATGCCGTAGTGAGGGTGGCAGTGGTATTTGTAATAGTAGCAGTACTGACCATCATGGCACGTTTTACTTCTTGACCTTGGCCGCGACATCGTGTCTGGGTGCAGAATTGGTCTGTGAGCTGCAGGAGGATCTTTGGGTGCAATGCAAAGCTTGTGGAGCTCTGATGTGAGATGGAGCCTTGTCCAGTTTACGGCTGGAAGCTCTTGGGGAAATTAGTCCACAAACTTTTCTTCCTTCATCTGTAAAGTGGGTGAGGTGTTTCCTACCTCTGAGGAATCTTGGGAGAGTTGACCCGAGCTAATGTGGGCAAAGCCCCTAGCCGGTGACATGGCCATAGGGTAAAATAGGTGCACTTCCTTTCTTCTCAAGGACCTGCAAGCTTCTGAGAAAAGGTCAAGTTTAAGGGTTCCCAGCACACAAAGTGTAGGACAGAGAACGTGACTCTCAGAGAACGATCCAATTCTGAGGGGCAATTAGGGCAGACACGCCCCACCTCATTAAC
Source organism: Sturnira hondurensis (assembly GCF_014824575.4). Classification (NCBI taxonomy): domain Eukaryota; kingdom Metazoa; phylum Chordata; class Mammalia; order Chiroptera; family Phyllostomidae; genus Sturnira; species Sturnira hondurensis. The sequence continues at coordinate 240,223 of NW_028078644.1, read as the reverse complement.
TTCAGTAGAAACTCCTAGGCAGTATAAGCAGGGCCTTTCCTAAGAAAGCCCAAACGAGTAAGATTCAGATAATTAACAGTCCGAATGATCTCGCAGGGACAAATTAAACCTTGAAAATTCTGCTCCCCCAAGGGTAAAGCTGGTGGGATTCGCCTTTCCTTTTACATTCTGAAATTCAAAGTGTTACTTACTGTCTGCCAGTCAGGATATGTAATCATGTTGGAGACAAAAGCTAATGCATGGCCTAGGAGGGGAGAAAATTTAACCAACTTGCCAAATTGCCTCCTTTAAGAAAACCCCGTGTAAAACCTAGTGTGTTCAGAAGGTGATGAGCTGCTTTACTGTTCCGCAAATAGAGCTTTCCTGTTTATGTAAACATAGTGTAAAAGTCTAAAAAAAAATTCACGCAAGACAGAAAAGTCCAAGGAGAGAAGTAACCAATTCCCTAGACTCACGCCATTAAAAATCAGCAACGTTCCCATTTGATGACTTACTTTAGACAGTTTTCTATGCATATATACTTTTCAAATAGAAAGAAATCATTTTGAAGAAAATAATAGTGCCACACATCAGCTTTTACTTATTCAAGTGTCGTTTCATGAATTTAGCAGGAATTATTTACCTCAAAGCTGAGGTAAAGTTGAAAGACCTGGTGAACTTTAGATATATGTTTCTTTGCCATAAGACCTAAGTTAAGACAAAAGGTTATTTTTCAAAAATAAGAATTTGAAGTCTTTTTAATTTTAGACAGTATCAGTTGACTTTCTTCTGTGAAAGATGACCTATGTTTTTTTATTTTTATATTTTTTAAAAAATATTTTATTTATTTATCTTTAGAGGGGAAGGGAAGGAGAGAGGGAGAGAAATATCAATGTATGGTTGCCCCTGCCAAGGACACACAATGTATTGTGTTTCCCCCGCCAGGAACTGGCCTGCAACCCAGGCATGTGCCCTGACTGGGAATCAAACCGCGATCCTCTGGTTCACAGGCCCGTGCTCAATCCACTGAGCTATACCAGCCAGGGCCAACCTATGTTTTTTTTAAATGGCTTTTTATATAAAATTAAATAATAACTATGCTTTTCAAGTTGCAGTTTTTTTTAATGAGGTAAAAAGAAAGTTTAGTCCCACCCTCCCACTTAACTAGCTGTGTGACCTTGGGTGAGTAATTTCACAACCAGCCGCTGAATACCATCTGTTTCTCTAAAAGTGGAAACCACAATATAGCGTGTTGTGAAAACTAAATGGGCTATTCACGTAGCTGACCTGATTTCGTTCGTCAGCATGAATCCCAGTTCATAGCATCTTATTGATTTTTCCACTTAACTGTTCAAACCCTCCCTGTCCTCCTTTTCGTAATCAAGTCCTAAGTCCTCCTCTTGAGGCCTCTCCATTCACAGAATGACCTCCGATGCCCAGGGCCCCCTCAGGCTGTCCCACCCACACTGCCGCCATATACCATGGCCACATGTTTCCATGAGGCCCACCACTGTGGTGAGGCCACCGTGCGGGACCCCATACAGGCCACATTAGTGCCCACTGGCCACAGGTCTTTCATCTCCACTTTGTCGTTCAGCTGCAGTTCTGAAACTCAACCCTTGTGCCAGGGTGGCCCCAGAAGTGCCACATGGAAACCAACCCTTAGGGGAAGTGTGTCAGGGTCCCCGAGATGACTCTCATGTTTGACACTTCACTAGAGGACTCACAGAGTTCAGAAAAGCTGTTCTACTCTCAGTTAGGGTTCATCAGAGTGAAAGGATGCAGCCCAAAAGAGCAAAGGAAAAAGGTGCACAGAAAGGAGTCCAGAAAGACCAGGCACAAGCTGCCCATTGTCCTCTCTTGGACAGGCCACATGAGCAGTGCTTAATTCTCCCAGAAACAACATGTGACAACATACATGAAACATTGCCAACCAGAGCAGCTCACTCGAGACTCTCGGCATCCAGAGCTTTTACCAGGGGGTGTGGTGGGGGGTGTGGTTCAGTCATGTAGGCATGGAACACTCCTGTGACCAACCTTAGTGACTCAGTCTCTGCCCACCCCTAGAGATAAAACTAACACAGTGTGACCCAAAGCCCTGGGCGTTCATACAAAAACAGGCGTTCGCTGTAAACCACATTGCTAGCACGGACTCTCCGGCGTGGCTCAAGCCCTCAAGTACACACAGATACTCCTATCTGTGGTAGGAGTATAGGGCCCGATAGTCCAAGGGCCCGAAGGCCTCAGCCCAGAGCTGTCTGTGACCAGTGCTTCATCTGGAACGTGCAGCGTTAGTTTTGCACACCCAGGCCTGCTGAGCTAGCTACTTACTGCTCGGGCAGCAGTCTGCTGGCATTAGGGCCTGGAGGCTTGCGTGAATTTCTGTATGTTTGAGAAAGGACTGGGCATACTAAAAATGGGGCATTGATGCCGCTGCTCTGGTCCTGTGCCCGGGTGATCAGATCAGAAGGACGTACCCTTTGGGAGGTCAAACCTCCCCCGCAAGTCCAAGCCTTGGAGATGAGCCAGGGTGCCAGCTCAGACTTCTCTGACCTTCACGGGACGTCCCTTCTAGTGTTCTTTTTCTGCCCGTGTCATCCCATTTCATCAGGGAGATTCTAAGACCAGAGCTACTTGGCCCCAAAACAGAGGTGCCCGACTCCTCCCCATGCTGTGACCAGCGTATCACACCAAAGGGACACTAGCTGTTAGGCCGCAAAAGGGCTTTTACATCCTTTCTCAGAGCAGTAAGTTCCAACAAGCCTGGCACGTACCCTCCAATGGGAGGCCACTTAAAATAATATCCCTTCGCCCTGGTTGGTGTAGCTCAGTGGATTGAGCACGGGCCTGTGAAGCAAAGGGTTGCTGGTTCAATTCCCGGTCGGGGCACATGCCTGGGTTTCAGGCCAGGTCCCAGTAAGGGACACATGGGAGGCAACCACACATTGATGTTTCTCTCCCTCTCTTTCTCCTTCCCTTCCCCTCTCTCTAAAAATAAATAAATAAAATATTAAAAAATAATAATAATATCCCTTTGTTTGCTGGTTCCTTATAAAGTTACACACAGAACTACGGTATGACCCAGGAGCCCCACTCCTACGGGGAATTTCAGTCCAAAAGCATCAAAAGCAGGGACTGGACCAGATACTTAGGCACCAACGTTCATAGCAACACTCTTCATAATAGCCAAAAGGTGGACACCTCCCCAGGCCACTCACTAACAGGTGGGTGGACAAACAAAGGGCCTCCCCTCCGTGCAATGGAACCTCCCTCAGCCGTAAAAGCAGTGAATTGTGTCATGTGCTGCAACACGGGTGGCCCTTGAAAATGTTGTGGCGCATCAAATAAGCCACCTCCAGAAGGACAAATGTGGTACAACTTCACTTCTCTGAGGTACCTAGAGTTGCCCACTTCACCCAGACAGGAAGCAGACCAGATGTCACCACGGGCTGCGGCAGGGAGCAATGGAGGGCGGTTGCTCGGTGGGTGTGGTTACCGCTGGGGATATGAAAAAGTTTGGGGCCGAGATGTGGTGAGGATCGCACAACACTGTGAATGGATCTGTGCCACTGAGTTGCACATTTGCAGATGGATAAAATACTACTGTTTTGTATACCCTTCTGTTAAAAAAAAATCTTTCACTCCCTTGGCAAGTGACAGAAAATCCAGCCCCAATCCAGCCCCAATTTGCTTTGGCAAAAATGCCACTGGATTGGATCCTGTGAGCGGGACCGCTGGGAGACCTCTGTTTGGGGGAGCCCCCCCTGCCCTGGCTGTCCTGCCCCTGCGCCCCCCACCCACTCCCCACAGCCTGCTTATTATTGTAATGAGCAGAGCTGCATGTGCTTTTAGTAACCGCAGTGATGAAGACGACCTCCCTCCAGAGCTGGCCGAGGCAGTAGGCGTGCCCGTGACCACCGCGCCAACCACCACCACCACCACGACTGCCACCACACAAGTCTCAGCTCCACTGGCATCCCCGAAGGTCCACAAACTCAGCTCGCCTCAGGATTCAGAAGGCAAGAGCCAGCTGTCCCCAGGGGCCAAGGTATGGGGACGGAAAGCCCTGAGGAGTGGCTACACTTGCTGGGACTTGAGTAGAAATTAAGTGTATGGCATCCGTGTGCATTTAAAAAAAAAATTTTATTGCTGTGCAATTACAGTTGTCCTCATTTCCCCATCCTTACTCTCCCTTGCCCTTCCCACCCCTCACCTCCCACATTCAATCCTCCCCTTCTGCTGTTCTCAGTGTCCATGGGCCTTCACACATGCTCCTTGATGCCCCTTCCCCTTCTTTTCCCATTATCCCCTCCCTCCTCCCCTCTGGTCACTGTCAGTTTGTTCTGCATTTCCATGTTCTATGTTGCGTGCTTGTTTGTTTTGTTGATTAGGTTCCACTTACAGGTGAGATCATATGGTATTTGTCCCTCACTGCCTGGCTTGTTTCACTTAGCGTAATGCTCTCCAGTTCCATCCATGCTGTTGTGAAGGGTAGGAGCTCCTTCTTTCTTTCTGCTGCATAGTATTCCATCGTGTATTTAAATTTTGCATAATCAACCCTTGTAGGAGACTTGAGCTTGTAAAACAACGTAACGACCACCAAAGCATGTTTTTGCTATAACTGCCCCTGGAAGATAGGCTAAGCATTTGTGAGAGATAAGCAGTATAATATGAAACCATTCGTACTGTACTTTAAGGGAAATTAAAGAGATTTTTGAGGGCGATTTTGATGTCAGAATGTCATCACTACATAGACTGATCACAGGAAAGACAGAACGTGAGAATCGGTTTCCTCCCATAACGGGACGCTTGGAGGAGTAGAATGCAGAGGCAGCCCCATCCCAGTCCTCGTATTGGAGAGCCTGTGCATAGTGTGACGATGGGAAACAGCATTCTATTCAGTAGTTTGGAATTTCAGGAAATTGCCAGCAACGTGAATGGGCTGTGACAAAGGCCTCAAACAAGACATTTCTTTTGGTTTCCTCTGAGTGATGCTTCGCTGTGCTCACTCTTCAGCATCTGGTCCAAACACAGTTGAATCGATCACTCTCCAGGTAGATGTTGAGATGGAGGTGGCTTGGTCCAGGGACCCCACTGAGGCATGGGATCTGCAAAGGGTTGGGGGACACGGGAGGACTGAAGGCAGGACCTGAGGCCCAGACTCAGTTCACAGCTGCTCCTTTCTGATGCTTTATGGCGGCTTGAAATGAGCTGTCAGCCTGCAGCCCTTGTTTCTCCCAGCCTCAGTTTCCTCCTCCTGAGAGTGGGAATAATATCTGCCACCCTGCCCAGCTCATGGACTGGCTTCCGGTCCAGAGGGGGTTAAAGCGCTTATGCAAACCAGAGGAACTGGATGTGGGAGGCTTCTGCGGCTTAGGGATGATGACTCCTGGCAATGTTCCAGTGCCACAGTCCTGGCTCACACCTGCACGACCAACACCCCTCTTTCCCAGGATCCCTTCCCAGCATCTCCGGGAAAGCTTTCAACTCCTCATAGCAACCTGGCCAGCCCCCTCAGCCAGGACTGGCCCAGACTGAAGTCCCTGTTTTTCTGTGGGTCACCTCCTGGTACCTTGAGCTGGGGTCCCCTCTGCTGTGCGGAGCCCCTTGTTCTGCTGTGCCCCACATGTGGACACAGGCTCCTGTCACGTACCCCACCCCCGCCCCCGGGTTGAGACCAAGTGAAAACATGCACAGAACAGAAATGAGTTCAGGAAGGGTGCAGGCGGCAGCATCCTACCAGAGGCCACAGGGCTCCCCCTCCTGGCCGTCTGAGTCCTGGAGGTCCTGCTTGTGTCAGGTGGGTGGGATTCCCCCCCTACCCACCCCCCCGCCCTGCAAAAGGCCTCAAGGACCCCGTGGTGCTGAAACCGGCCCCCGCCCCCCCCCCCCCAGGACAAGAGAATAAAAGTGTTTTCTCCAAAAATAAACGTGACTTTCAGAGGCACCCCTCCTTCATTGTCAAGATTGTGCCCATTACTGTGCTGGGGAGTTAGCTCCTGGAGGCCTTGACCCTCTCAATCCAGGATGGGGGCTTTGCTCTCTCCAAACACGCAAAGGACTCTCTGCAGCATTTTCCCCTCAGCAGACCAGTCAGAGAGCATTCGAAGTGTCTCAGAAACATTGTTTGCGGCTTCCAATAAAAGGCAGTTATCCACCCTACACCCTGCTCCTGCTCATTAAGACTTCAGGGAAAAAAACACGGGAGCTTGCTTTGTGCATTGCCAAGTGAGAGAATGGCGTGGGGAGTTGGCCTCTTAATGAGTTCAGTATTAGAAATGGGGGAGAAGTGGGGCTCGGGAACCTCTTTGTTTTCTAGTGACATTCCACTGTCAACCCCAAAGTGTCACTAACCGGGATATTTTTGTCTGCCTTCCTAGAGTCCCTCTGACCATGGAGGTGCCTTTACCTTGGAGCCAGGCGATCTCCTGATGGACTTCACAGAAGCCACTCCTCTGGTAAACTTCCCATTTTGCTAAAACCAGAAAAGCCACAGTCCATAGAAACGCCTTGGCAGGGGGACAGATGGACAGAGGTGGGCATCGCTGTTGGGAAGGCCCTTCCTCTTGTCCTGCTCACGGCTGGCAGGCTCGGGGATCAGCTTTCTTCGAGGGTTCAGGCACCACGGGTCCCTCCCAGAGTCCTCGAGGAAGGGCGGTGCTCCCTTTCCTCTGAAGGGGGCCACCAGGGTCCCGCCCCCACCTGTCCACTGCTTCTCACCCCCGGGTGCTTGGGTCTTGGCTTCCTGGCTTCCTGGGCTGTGCCCCCCGCATGCCCACCCAGAGGGCATCACTTGTTGCTTCCAACAACACGTGCTGGTCTGAAGCACCTGCTCAGCCCTCACCCTGGCTCTCCAGGCCCCTCGTGCCCCCCCTGCCATCCCCCATCATCTGCATCCAGGTCTCCCCTCAGGGAGGGTGGCCTTCGTGGGGCTCGTGCCTCTGAGGAACCCTTTTGGGAGAGAGAGCACCGAGCCTGGAGTCATGCAGGCCAGGCCTGGCTCCAATCTCTGCTTGCTCCCTGAGAGCCTTGTCATTGGATGGTTGCTGCCTTCTCTGTTGAATGAGGCAGATCTTCTCTGTCATTGTTTGCCCTGTCTGCCTAAGAGTGTGTGTGTATGAGAGAGAGAGAGAGACAGAGAGACAGAGACAGAAAGACCTTCAAGAATGCAAAACACCATAAATAGGTGTAAGATATCACTCCCGATATTATTAGAGGACACAGGCAAACTCGGATGTATCTTCAGGCCAACCTAATATCCAACTGTACTTGAACATAAGTCATGGTCCTCAAATTGGGGGCACAAGTCAAAACGTGAGTCAGACTAAAAACTGTCTCCCGAGAGCTTGCTGTGCGCCCAGCCACGCGGAGGCCCTGGGAGTGGAAAGGGCAGCTAGAGGTGGGCGGGGAGTCAGGCTGATAAAGGGCCAAGGCGGACGGGCGAGCCATGTGGAAGATGAGCCGGGAGAAGCCCGAAGTGGGAGTCATTCAGGTCTGGCTTGCGGGGGAGGGTGTGGTGCCTAGGAAGGCTTTCTGGAGGCTTTCAAATAAGGCAAGATGCCGTCCGGGCTTTAGGAACGACCACCAGTCCGGCCTCAGCTGGCACAGGGAAATCATCTGTGATTTCTACAGTTTCACTTCTTACCTGGAGATTGGTACCATCTCAGAGCTTCATGTCAGCTCCTTTGGACAGACAGTGGAGAACCAGTGGTTCTGGGAACCGAGTTGTCCCCCATGTACAAGTCAGTGGAACCAAGCTATGCATGGTCTTTTCATTAACAAATTGTCAGGGCGGGTGACTCAGAAACAAAGGGCCCTCCTTCATCGCCTCGGTGCTCCTTGTCCCAGGGCAGGAGGCTCAGCCCCAGAGTGGGGAAGTCACACAGGGACCGAGCTGGAGCCCCAGTGTCCTGACTCCTCTTCCCATGCTCTGTCCGTCAGGTTGGGCTAAATCTGGCCTCTTCTTTGGGGAACTGCCACTTTGGAGAAGAACCTGGAAGAAGGGCTGTGTGTACAGCACTCCCCTGACTGAGAAACTTTGACAAAGGGCCTGGAGGAAAGGACAGCAAGTTAGGTGACCTGAGCCCGATGCCACATCAGCATCCCAGTGAGACACCAGTTGTGTCCTGGAGGGGCCGAGTTGTGGGAGACGGAAGCTTGGTAGCAAGCCGAGGACAGCCAGTCTAGCTAGGGGGCAGCATCCCCCAAAAGACCTGAGAACCCTCGGGGTACAACCTGAAAGCCTATGAAGGCGAAAGGGGAGAAAGCTGAGTTCTTAGGCCTCATGGTACCAGGGTTTTAAAGTATGACTAGGAGGAGCTGGAGTTGGCAATGTGGAGGAAGTAGACCAAAGCATTCTGTACAGAAGGCACAGCATGAGCAAAATGCTGAGAATTTATTTAAAAGGCCTGATAGATTTGAGAACTAAGATTCATTTACAAAAAAGTGTATTGTGGCTTTGACGGGAGCCATGGGATTCTCCTAAAGAGTATCATGTTACAGATGCAGCTCGGAGATCGAATTGCCCATCTTCTCTTTGAGTGGAACAGACTGAGACTGGGAAGGAAGCAGCATCTGGCAGGGACCAGAGGTCCCATGATGAGATGCAAATGCCTAACAAGTGGCTGTCCAGGCTGTTTGCACCGATCCGGCAACAGGGAGCTCGTTCCTTCTCCCCGGGACATCCCACTTGCATCTCGGGGGCCCCCTACTTGGCTCTGACACAGGGTCCCAGGTCCCCCGCTGCCCAGGCACGGCACAGCTGAGGTCCTTGTACTGCACCGAGACCCAGCTGCCCGCTTCACAGCTGAAGTTGGCAGGGAATGCGTGTTCTCCGGGTGAAGCTTCCTTTGTCTTGCTCGTGTGCATTTGAGGCCCAAGTGCACGTTCACACGGAAGGGAGACTGAAGGGCTGGGATTTGGGAGACAGCCCACTCCATTTGGGCTTCCTCAGCATCCCTGGCTTTGCCCTTTCTTCGCTCCAGAGTCCTGTCTTCCAGGGGTCCCTAGGGGTCCTGGAGAGAAAGAGAGGCTCTGGCAGCCTGCTTCTCCCTTTGTCTGGTCCTCCTCCCTCCCTCCCCTCCATCTCCTCCGTCTGCCCCTCCCAGTGTCAAAGGAATGCCAGTGGCAGTCTCTCTGCCCTCGTGGTCAGGGTGATGGAGGGTCTGTGTCCCAGGACAGCAGAGGAGAGGCAGGACTTAGTGTCTGCGGCCAAATGAGACTCCTACAGCCACATGACTGGCCTGGTTCCCTGGAGAACGGAGGAAAGAAGAGAGATCTGAGCTGGACAGACAGGGAGCTAGAGGGGTGAGGGGACAGCTGATCTCAGTTTCGTTGGACAACATTCCACTGAGACTCTCTCAGGGCTGGGTAACGCTGAGCCTCTCCCACCTCGTGAGCTGGTCTATGTGGGGCAGTTTCCAGGGAAGCATAGTCTAGACAGCCAAGAGTAATAAAAAGGGTTTCAATCTTGACTGGTATCTCTAAAAACAAACAAAACCACTCAAGGACATTAAATTCATACCTGGTAACACTTCTCGAATCTCTTTTTGCCGCCTTCTTAATTCTCTCAGCCCCTGTACACCTCCAGGAACTTTCATCGGCAAGCTCTTCGCAGACACTTTGTTTCTGGCTTCACTCTCGCAGCATTTTCCCCTGCCTCCCAAATCTGTTCTTCCCCAACCCCAGCTCTTCTATTAGGTAGCTCCATTTAGCAATCTAAGTCCCTCCACATCGGCAGCTTGTTGTCTTCCCCGGGCCCAGAATCGGCATCGCAGACTTCCCCATTGGATCAGCTTCTGCCTGGGATGGAGGAGGTGGGGCGTCGGGCTGGGGAGAGAAGGCGCGTGAGTGAAGACAGCACCCACTCTCCGTCTGGCGTTCGCTGCAGGGGTGTGAGCGTGAGCCGTGCGTGGAGGGTGTCGGCGTTGATAGAGGAGGGCAGTTGGAAGGAAAGTACACTGACAGGGAATAATGCCGACCCCCAGGGATGCAGGTTCCTGCCCCGCTGCTCCAGGTCAGCCATGCCAGCTTCCCTCCCCGGGAACACAGACCTTAGACACCCGTGTCCCTGTGTTCCTGATGCTTTCTTTCCCTTTGAGGCTTGTCCCTCCCTGGTCCCTGTGCTTCCTAAACCACTCACCCGACTGCAAAGCAGACCTGGTCAGAATCTGGATCTCTTCTGGGTCAGGGATGGTCGGTCAAGTTCGTGTGTCAGGGACGAGAGGGGTCTAACCAGAGGCAGGCTGTGAAGGGCACAGAATGGGCCCTGCGTTGGCTGTCAGAAGGACTGGGTTTCCAATGGTCTCAATAACAGTTTTTATTTTGAACTTCATTCTATCATGAGGGCCAAAACTTCATCTCCAGTCAAACCAGGGGGCCTCTGAGTTCTCCAGGGCGTAGGCAGAGGGAAGGATGATGTGTGGTTTGTGATGTCATCTGCGTTCCCATGCATGGGGGCACCCCGCTTCCCTCACGCAGACAGTGGAACGGAAATCACTGCGCTGCTGGGATGGAGCCCCTGTCTACTGGACACACCTCACAGCCCTTCTGCTCTGGGCCCTGCCGGTTCCCTAGCTCTCCCTGGGCAAAGGGGCACAGGTCCTCCCCAGCTTTCATTTCTGTTCCCCAGCCTCAGCCCCTGGACAGGGACCTAGGGCCCCTTTTCTCAGTACTCCCTAATGTCTGCCCCACCTCCCTTCCGCTTTGACTTTTCTCCTCTGTCCTCCGATCGCTTTTCCAATTTGGATGGTGAAGCCTCACACAATGTCATCATCATTCATCCAGGCCAGACTCCTTCCCAAACATCGGATTTGGAAACCTCAAAGCACTCTAGGACCTAGCTGCCTGAATGTGGGAAAGGCCCAAGGAGCAAAGGAAGCACCAGGCAAAAAAATGAAAATGGCCTTTCAAAGTAGTATCCTATGACATGTGTTATCTTATTTCCTGCTCGTGTACCAAGAGTCAAGAGCGTGGAAGCCTCAGGAATGTCCTTTTGTTTAAATACACTCTGATGCATATTTAGAAAGGTCAGAGATGCTTTGGGGATCAACATTTCTTGACCATAAAAGTCCAGTGCTGGGCAAAATCCTAAATCATTCACGATAATCTTCAATTCAGACATTGGTGGGCTGTACACATTTTGGCTTATCGGGAGCATGCCCGTGTGTCTTGGTTATTTATGCCTGCTTTTATTGGCTTCAAAAAGCACACACTGGGTGCCTGCTGTGCTCTGCAGAGGCAAAGGCCCCATGACCTGGGGTCCCTGCTGTGGTGGTCCCAGCTGTGAGCGAGGGGCAGTGGTGGGAGTCGAGGCCGAGGGCAGGCAGGAGGCAGCCCCATGCAGGCTGTGGGTTCTGCCTGGGCAATGTAGGATTTGGCCTGAGAACCAGAGAGAGCAGTGGGGGGATTGTAAGCAGGCAGGTAAAACCTAAGTACAGGGGACTAATACGGACTCACTTGTTTCCGGAGAATAGGTTTAGAACCAATCACAAAAGGGGTCTAGACCCATGGATTTAGACTTTGCAAATGCCGTTTCTGCACATCCCCGATTTGAAGAGGGAAACCAGGCTGTCAAGAAGGCCGTGGTGAGACGGTGGCTATGGAGGCCCCTGGAAGCTTACCAGAACGGCATGGCTGGAAAGGGGGTGGAGTTAGCCCACTTTGGAGACCGGAAAGGGGCCTTCGGTTCTCTTGATCCGTTTTCAATGCAGCTGAAATGCAACACAGCCTTGCTTTATTCATTACGGCAGGATCATACCAACTACTTAAGGAAACTCTCTTGAGATAAAAGATGCATGTATTTATTCTGTGGAGCGAATGGTTCCTCTGTGAAACCCAAACTACCCCCGGCAGTGGTGGTCCCCTCTCCTAACCTCAGAGCTTTCTCTCTTCACCATTGTCATTTTCACCAGGACAAGCTGTGGGACCTCTGCCCAGTGCATGGCACAATTCAGGGCTGCGCTGGGGAACCTGGCATCCCAAGTGACGTGGCATTTTCTCACAATGCTTGGTATCTTCCATCTAAGCAGCAGGGTACCCCAGTGACCATACGAGATGCCCAGGCATGGGCCCATGGGTCTGGGAGGGGGCTCAGGGCATGTATGTTTTCTGAACACAGATAAAAGATGCGACAGATTAAATCCTAAAGTCTGTGTTCCTCCTCGCTGATATATCTCTTTCCTGGGGCCCTCTGCTGGACAGCTGCTCACCAATTCACCATAATGTGGACCCTTATGTAGCAGAACGCAGAAGGCCACCAGGCACCGGAGGCAAATACTCCCACGTGGGTGGCCCCTCCTCATAGCGCCCCCTTGTGGTATCACTGACTCCTCACAGCTTTCTTTCTGGCTTGGCCTGGGCCATGTGTCAGATTCCTCCACAGCATGCCAGGAAGCCACTGCCAGTCCTGTGCAGGTGGCACAGGAGACGGCCCCTACCTGCCCACCCCGGGAATGGGGTTTCGATGTGGTGTTCTGCTCAGACAGTATAGAGAAGACAGATGAGAGCCAGAGAGGAGGAGAGCAGGTGGAGAGCGGAGGGAGGCGGGAGGGGCTCGCCTCCAGTCGGCCAGGGGCTGGAAGTAGGCTGCGGGTGAGGCCGGCTGGCAAGCAGCACTTGGCAGATCCGTCTTGCACTGTACTATCTTTCTCTCCTTCCCCCTCCCTTATCTCCTCTGTCTCCTCCCCCTCTCTCACCTCCTCCCCTTCTCTCCACTCCTCGTGAGCAGGCAGAGCCCGCCAGCGCCCCCCACTGTGCCCACTCTCGCTGCTCTCCTCCACTCTCTCTCCCCATGAAGGAAGAGACCACTGGAGTTTGCATGCACCCTCCAATCAAAACGAGGCTGGTAGGTACCTGCCAGGGAGAGGGGCCTGGCCAGGAGAGGCGAGAAGGCCCCAAGGGCGTGCAGGAGCGGCAGACCGCGGGAGAGGCCCGCTGACTGACAGGTGCTGTCTCTTCAGGACGGATGCAGAGTTTGGGGACCAGCTGGCTCTGGTCGGACGGAGACAGGGGGCCGTGGTCCTGCCCCTCATCTCTAGGTCTCCAGAACCAGGAAGAGTTTGTTTCATGAGAGCGTCAACGAGCCGAGATGTTTTCCCAGAGAGAAAAGTCTTAGTTGCACTGCTCTTGCCAATAAAAATGTTTCAAAACTCGTCTTTCTTGCTATTTATCAAGACGAGTCTCACATGATGACTTGAAAGGAATCACTCATAACCCCAGCCTAGCACATTTTTTCCTTTTTGCATGTTTCCTGCTAATAGTTCTTCATATTTATTCATGACTTTACAGGGTTAAACTGCAGTATCCACAGCCCCTCCTGTTTTTCGCCTCATGTTGTGTACTCTCCGTCTCGTTACTCCATTCTCTCTAGGGCCTTGTATGTCCCATGAAGTGAGTGGCCCACCATTTGCCCAACCAGCTATTTTCCTGCAGGCTGTGTACTTGGTCTCCAGGTTCACTTTGCCAGGGAACGCATGGAGGCTTTCGCGTCAGGCATTTTGTTTTCTCAGGCTAGACCCTGCCAGGTTCGATAGTGTGACTTTGACATTGCTCCCTTGCTAAAGTGGCTATACCAAGGGACAGTGCCCTCAGATGGGTGAACATGCCTGGCCACATTGGCACAACACAGGGTGGAACTGTTGGAATGCATTTCTTCTTATTTAGAGCAGGTACAACAGAATTCTTTGGAGTTGCCAATTTTCACATTTCTTTACTAGCAATAATGAGCCTCTTTCCCCTTCTCCTTCATGAAGGTCTGAGAGTCTTATCTGTACGTTACTTTTCATTGGGCTCTTGGTCCCAGAACACCACGTGGAACCAATAGGCAAACCTGCAAGAATGCACCACGTGGCTCTGCCCCCAGTCCCAACCCCGCTGCACTGCAGGCGGTCTCCACCAGTAGTCTGAGTTGGCGCCTGAGTCTTAGGGCAGTGTGGGGTCCATTCTGGGAATCAGGAGTTGTTGAAAGAGGCAGAAGAGAACTTGGGAGAGGGGAGCAGTCTTGGACTGAACTTCTCAATATAGATTGCAAAGACATTGTCATCCCCAGGCCAGTTGGACTGAGACCTATGCCACCCATTCAGAAACCTCAGAGAATTTGGGTCTGGTCTGATGTGTTTTTGCACATTCCTACCTTACTCCCCATTAGAGTGACTCAAGAGAATGAGGCAGTTGCCCCAGGGTCCATAGACAAGACCCCGAGGGACACAAGGGCTGCTGCCCTCTGGTGGTGGGTGGCAGAGTGTGCATGCATGAGCAGGCATGCAGGCAGTTTCTATGCCCTGGGGCTGCAGACAAAGGTAGTGCCAGAGTCATCAGGTCCCTGGGTCTGCTGGCAGTTCTTTTAGGCCAGCTTAAAGAAATAAGCCTCTCCCCCCATTTCCCAGGGCTCCGGGGGGCCAAAGGGGAAATGACCAGACAGAGGAGTGGAAGCAAAGATTCTCTGGGCTACTCACCACGACCTGCTCAAGCTGGGGTACCCACCCTCTCTCAGACCAGCCCTGTGCTGCTGCCACCTCGGAACTGGGCACTTCTGATCACCATGCCTTCTGTTCCCAGAGGCCACAGTGGCGAGATTCTCATGTGCTTCTGTGGGTTCCTTCTTTTGCCCAGAGTTTACAGGGAGTTTACCAACTAAAGTGGGCAGATAGGGAATGCTTTCTGGCCCAATTAGTCCAGGTCAGGACTAATGGTATGACTTTAGGTAAGTCACTTCTCTGTCTACTGTGACAGACTGTGTCCCAGGATGTGACCCTTCAGCGGTCACTAGCCCTTTCCCTTCAGCCACAGAGAAGCCATTAGCAGCCACCCCAGGCGTCTCTGGCCTGTCTCATCATACACCCTGATCAGTGGAGCAGGCCGCGTTTAGGGCCCCGCATGCCTGGGAGGCCAGGCAGACCCCAGGGAAGGGGGTTCCAGGGCAAGGTAGGCGTAGGGTACCCCCAAACACAAGGCACTAACTAGCCTCTCATCCCTACTGCGTCCCGCCCTACAGTACGATGACCACAGATACAACCACTGGTCACACTCCCGAGGGACCTCTGTGTGTTTCTTTGCACGAGCAATGGAGGCTCTGCATGTGTCCCCCCGAATCTTTCAGTTTGATTTTGAAAGCACACTGCCAAAGATCGCAAAACTTTGTTTTCTAATCCGAAAGTAACACTCTTGTCTCTTCTCTTTTTTGAAGATAAAAGCATTCCCGGTTGATACAGTGACCCCGTTTCCCGATCCTTTCATTACGGGGCCACAGTTTACGGTAAGTAGCTCCAGAAAGCCAACCTGCGTTCAAAGGCGTTGTCCCCACGGGGCATGCTTTCCTGTGGGGCGCCAGGCAGCCCTGCTCACAGCTTCTTAGATCCCTGTGAACTCTGTGAGCGCAGGAGGTTCTGGGGCGTGGTGTGTGGGCGGGGCAGGGGGGTGTTCTCCATCTTTTAGTTATTTTATTGAGATGAGCTTCACAAGATACTATGAACTATTTTAAAGTGACAACTCAGTGACATTTAGTACATTTAGAGTCATGCAACTACTGCCATTGTCTAGCTCAGAAACATGTGTTTCACCCCCAAAGCAAACCTCGAACCGAAGAAGCAGTCGCTCCCCGTGTCCCACCTTCCCCTGGCTTGTGGCAGCCACCAGTGTGCATTCTGCCCCTGTGGACTTACCTAGTTTGGGTATTTCATATAAATGGAGTTATGTGATATGTGACCTTTTGTGTCTGGCTTCTTTCATTTAGTGTGATGTGTTTGAGGTTTGTGCGCATTGTAGCATATATCAGTACTTTGTTTCTGTTCATGGCAGAATAGTATTCCATTGTATACCCACAGTGCAATTTGTTGATCCATTCATTTATTGATGGGTATTTGGGTTGTCTCCACCTCTTGGCTGTTATAAATGGTGCTGCTCTGAACACACACGGACATGGTATTTGTTTATTGGCTCTTCATTCTTTTGGGTTGGATCTGCATCTTAATAATGGTGTGATGTTAGGTAAGTCTCTTTATCACTTTGAACACCACTCTCCCCTTATTTAAAGTGGACACAGTGATAAGAATATCCTCCTTATATCCAGCTGAGGCAAGAATCAAAAGAGATCAAAAACTTGAAGAACGTTCTTTAGTGGCCACAGAGATGGCACTGTGGCCACAAACGTCAGCTATGGTTATTTTTCAAGGCTGGAGAGGCAGGTGTTGTAATTAACAAGGGCTGGTAGCCGTGACAACCGGCGTCATGTCACCACCTCTCTCCCCGTCACTGGACAGCTTATTTACACTCACTGCAGACAGGTGGAATGTTTTTTAACATATAAGTATAGTTTTCTTATCTGCAGAATGAGTGTTCAGTGGTTTCCAGGCTCCTTTTCAGCTGCTCAATTCCTTCCTTAAATGAAAACTTTGCAGGAGGTCACTACAGTGTGGGCATCTGTCTGGAGCCCAAGTGGGGAATCCAGGGTCCTTCCTCTTTCCCCTCCCCTCCCCTCCTCCCAGGGATCAGTGGTGATGATTCCTAGAACCAAATGACTCCCGAGACTCCTCCCAAAGGGTTTCTGGCCAATCTGGAGGATCTGTGCGGTGAGCTATGGGTGTCCCGGGAGTGGCTCAAAGCACGGCCTCATGAGCAGCAGCATCCCTACCTCAGGTGGTTTGAGTCACAGGGAGAGGGAGGGTGTGACCCGTGGCTGATTCAGCACAAACAGAAGGGAAGGTGTTCAGCAGTCCATGAGGAGGCAAAAAAACAGGCTTCCAGAATGTCCATTTCTAGGGTTATAAGCTACTTACAGCATCTGCCTCTTAAGAACCACAGGGCAGAGACACGGCTGGGCCAGGCTGTTAAATGCATCCCGCCCCTGCAGTTCTGCTGGGCACGGTTCCCCAGCTGGAAACTCCGGCTCCTCTTCCCTCCGCTGGCCATAATGGGCACTCTGGCCTCCTGCCCAGCCTTGGCAGTGCTGTGGGACACCCGGGAAGCCCTTCCTGAAAAGCCGGGGGCCAAGGTGGAGCAGGAAACCAATGTTAGAAACCACCCCGGGACTTTCAAGAACTGGGCAAGTGTGGCTCGAAGACAGCTGCAGTAGGCAGAGGGAACAGCAGGAACGTCAGGCAGGAGGGATCCTCCCACGTTCCAGGGGCTGAAATGAAAGCCAGAGAGACTAACACGCAGAGCACAAGGGAGTGGGGCGTGAGAAGAGGAAGGGGAGGAAGGAACAAACACGGAAGGGCCAAAACCACGCGTGGCCGTGTAGGCCACGGTAGGAATCCTGACGTTTATCCTAGGAGCAATGGGAAGGCTTTGGAGGACTTCAGCGGGGCAGTGACAGGGCAGGTGCACTTGGAAACATCCCTTGTGACAGGCAGAGTGGATTCAGGGCAATAGTCTGGAAATTGAGGACAGCGGGCAGAGGGCAGAGAACTTGACCCAAGTTTTGGTGGTGGCTGTGGCGAGAAGTGCAGAGATGGGGAGACATTTAGGAGACTGGTAAGAACTGGATTGGATAAAGAAGTGGGAAGGTCAAGAATGGCTTCCAGATATCTGAGCTGCGGAACACAGATGGATGACAGTGGGTTCGTGACTGGGTTAAGGAAATCTGGAAGAAGACTGGATTGGGAAGGGTAATGAGTTGGTCTCTGGCCATGATGTGTTAGAAATGCCTTGGAATGGAAAACATATAATAAAAATTAAGTCAAAAAAGAAAAACATACTTAAAAATGCCTGGGAAACACCCAGGTGAAAACAGTGAGTGGGCAATCGGATATCCAGGTCTGTAACCGAGGAAAGAAACTAGACTGGAGGTCATAAACAGGAAGTTACTGACAGCCCAGTGCTAATGAAGCCAAACTCATGGGCTTCAGCCTCCATGATTTTCTCACCCCTGGGTGTCATGTGCTCTTCTCCTCCCCGCTGAGGTTAAGAAACTTGAGCTTGCTGCAGGACTGGCCTCCCCACAGACCCCCAGACATATCCTAGCCCTAGCTGTTGGGGAGTCCAGCAGTATCAGGGAACTCTGCACCAAGTTGGTCTGGCAATTGATCTAGCATTGACCTTGAGCCTGGTTTCAACAACTGGGCTCCTTGCTTGATCCTAAAACTAGTTCCTACCTTATATTCAGGCCTGTTAACCGGGTTTCTGCTTTGTACGCAGCAGCCCAGTGCCTTGACCTGTCTGGGATAAGGGCCCCAGGCTGGTTCTGGTCAAATTAATATCCTATGTTCTCCCGAACCTGGGTCTGTCCTTCTTTTATTTGCTTTGTTCAATGACAGTTCATTCATTCATTCATTTCTTCATTTAACAAATATTTTAAAAACTCACATTGAGATTCAATAATACTGGTTCTTCGCGTATCCCCAAAGTCGTTCTTAAGTGCAGCTAGCTTTTCTTCCTGGAGTGCATGACATTGACGAATATAGTGACTGCTAACATAGTTTGGCGTCACTACCTTGGTTCATGCTGAGGCCCTGGCACTTGTACCCACCATTGCCTTTGTGCCGTATTTCCCTCTTTTTTTCCAGAAAGCATCAAAAGCCCAACCTCCACCCACTCCACTGAAACAACAACAACAACGAAAAAACCTTCTTACCCTCCCAGCTCCTGTATTAGGAGAGATGAGGAGCGAATTCCTGCTTTAAAATGACAAGTTGCATTTCCTGCTCACGCTGCACGTCTGTCTGTCCTGGGCGGGCTCCGGGCTCTGCTCTGTGCTCTTTCCGGGAGCCGGGCTAAGGGAGCAGCTGCCATCTGGAGCATTGCTAGTCACAGTGGCAGAAGGGTAGTGGGGGAGAGGTAATAAATCACATACCAGCTCTTCCATCTTTCAAAGGAGATGAAATAGGGCACTGCAACCCACACTCCCTTGGCCGCAACAAGGCACGTGGCCACACCTAACTTCACAGAGGGTGGGGAAGTGCAGTCCTACCCAGTGCCTGGGAAGTGGCGAGCCAGAATTGCCTGCTGGACTGAACAAATGACTGCCAGAACAGTGAATTTTCTGTGAAAGCTCATTCATTCATTTGACATGTGTGCAAGCTCCTTGTAGCAAGCACGGTGTGCTGGAAGATGTATGAGGCTCCTGTTCTCACGGTCAGCTCTTTGGCATTGCTTTCTCCCAGGCCAGGTTGGTCAGTTCTCCTTCTGGAGACAGGCGCAAAACAAATAGGCGCTTGCGTTTTTCAGCGATAGCCTCTCGTGACACCCTCAAAGCCTTTCTCCCTATGGCTCAAGCCAGATATACCGTTACAGAACTATAACTATACTTGGTATTTTTAGGGGCCTCATATTTTCCTAGAAGGGATAGCTTGTCTTCTGTCGAGTCACTGCAGTGATAATGCACATTTGGGGACCAGAGCCTCTTCTTCAGAAAGCTACATGGTCAATTCCTCCAAGTTTAAGGCCAGGAACTAGTGTGAAAAACCTAATCATAAAGTATAAATGTGGCATTATCCAAAAGATATAAAACAAACAAAAAGCATGCATAGAAAAATACTATGAGGAAATATATGGGGGGACCCAAAAAACCCTGGAATTTATTTATTAAAAATTGTGTATTTATTTTTACATGTTTAAACTTCAGTCACCTTCAAAGTACTCTCCATTTGATGCAGTACATTTATCGAGACATTTTTTCCCTGCTCAAAACAGTTTTTTGAGCTTCGGGATTTTGAGGCCTTTAAGTGTTTCTGCTACTTTTTGTTTCACCTCTTCCACCCCAGTAAAATGTTTCCCTTTGAGGACCTTTTTCATCTGGGGAAATAAAAAAAAAGTCACTTGGAGAGAGATTGGGTGAATAGGGAGCGTGGGGCATGAGGGTCATGCCATTTTTGGTCAAAAACTGCTGAACACTCAGCATGGTGTGGGCTGATGCGCTTGTAAACCACCTGTCATGAAATGGGCAAACCTGTTGAGTCTTCAAAAAAATTTCACTGAGGCCGAACACAACCTCTCACAACAACACCAGCTGGTGCACTGGTCAGACAGGTTCCTAGAACATTCACCTAGTAGGGGAAGTCTGTGGTACAAGGGGCCCGCCCTCCAGGAGATAATTCTGGGTTTTGGGGGGTTCCCCCATATACTGCCAAAAACGGTAAGGGATTATGGACTTTTTATTTATTTGCTTTTATATATCTTTTAATTTTTCTATATAAAAGTAATAAGCATATCATGCTTTGTAATGTGAACAACAATAATCAGTTATTCTCTCCAAATGAGGTAGTGTACCTAAAACTTGACCTTGTTTCAAAATCATCTCGAGGTCTTGTAAAAACACAGATTGCTGGACTTCCCACACATTCTGTTTCCAGAGGTCCTTGGTGGGGCCTGAGAATCTGCATTTTGACCAAGTTTCGGGGTAAAACCGATGCTGCTGGTCTGGGGGCCCTACTTTGGGGACCATTGCTGTCCTGGTGAAAACACCAGTTATGGCATCAGCTAACCTTGCTTCTAAATACTGGTTCTGAACACACCCTGTGTGACCTTGGAAAGATACCTAGCCTCTCCTAGCCCACTTCCTTCTTCCATAAAATCAGTCCTAAGATGCACATTCTTTTCACCTCTCCGAAATCAGAAAGTCGTGACAATGGTGGGTGTGACAAAAGCTCACACGGACACATTTTTCCTTCTTTGGGGCAATGCAAATATGGTGCATTTTACAACGATGGTGTCTCAGGTGTGATGAAATGTCATTTCAGGAGGTAATGTATATAACGTACTTTGCATAGTGTCTGGCACAAAATAAGTCATTGTATTAAATGGCCATTGAGTTTAACTGTTATCAAAAAACACAACAGAATCGTTTGGTAAGGCTCAGAGAGAGCTGACAGCGTGGAAATGGAACTGAAATTGAGATGGATTTCTTCTTTCCCGTTTCCCCTCCAGGCAGACTTCAGAGACGGTAAGTTACCGTGCTGCCCCGGCCAGTCTTCCCCGCTGATTCCCGCAGTGACCCTGAGGCCTTTGACCGAGACCATCTCCACAGTGCAGACCATCTACACCGCTCGGAAGCCCGTTTCCCTGGCAGCCAGGTGAGGCGGGGACACCAGGTGCAGGCTGAGGTTCACTGTGTGTGTGATGTCTACAACACTCTCATTCATTCTTTCATTCCTTCATTCTGTATTTGCTGAAATGTCTTCAAAGGCTAGACAGTACTCTAGGTGCTAGGGATGGACAGTGAACAAAACAGACGAAAGTCTTACCTTTATGAAGTTAACAGTTTAGTATCAGGAGAGGGGAGACAGACATTGAATGAATGTGTGTGCGTGTGTGTGAACAGTGGAGACAGATTCCATACAGAGGCAACTGGGCCTGAAGGCCAAGGAGTCAGAAGTAATATTTTGAAGCAGCCAATTTTAGTTTAACTCTATTTATTAAAACGGTAGGAGGGCCCTGGCCAGGTGGCCCACCTGGTTGCGCATCTCATTCACCAAAAGGCTGCAGGTTTCATCCCCAGTCCGGGCCCACACAGGAGGCAACTGATTGATGTTTCTTTCTCTTTCTCTCTCTGTCTCTCTCTCCTTCCCCCTCTATCTTCCTTCTTCTCTTTCTGAGGTCAATGAAAACATATCCTTGGGTGAGGATACAAGAAAGAAAACGTAGAAGGGAATTCCAGGAGAAAGTGCATCCGAGACCAATTGAAAGTGTGATTTAAAGAAATCTAACCTCTAGACATCTTCCCAATCACTCAAAAGGCTCTTCCTGAGAGGTCCCTAGGCACCGGCTCCTGTGCTGGGCTCTAGGAGTTCAGAGGTGAATGACATCTATGCAGTCAGGCCCCTGAGGGGTGGTGCCTGGAGGAGCTCCCAGTCTGGTGGGGGAAGCCCTTAGGTCTGCAGATGATTTCAGGCAATTGAAATGCAAGCCAGTGTAGGGGGTGCGTGAGGAGCCTAACGGAGAAAGTCATGAACGGCAGTCGGGAAAGAATCTTTGAGACATCTTCAGCCGAATTGCTCTCGTGATTTTCCAGGGTTTAGCTCACTATTTTGTCACCTCCTCTTTTTCAGTGCAGAGACGCTCCGGCAGGAACTGGAGAGAGAGAAGATGATGAAAAGACTGTTGATGACCGAACTGTGAATTCTCCCCTGGTTGCCTGGAGGATGGCATGGTGCCTTCTGTCATTTTCCTTCTCCGGGTTGCGTGGGCTCACTCTAGCACAACATGCTGATGTGTGCTCTGTCCGCCCAGGTCTCCGTGGTAGTTGCAGCCATGGTAGTTGCAGCCAACCTCTGGCTTGACCTCTATTGGAAAAGTTATTATATGTCTCCTGAGTATTAGAGTTGTTCTATTACTCAATGTAGTTGAGACAGGATTGGTAAGCCTTGGAGAAGAACAATGGAAAAATGTGGATTCCTTTTCAGAAGCACCTGTGTGTATACATCAATGACCACAGGGGTTAATAAGGAGCAGAATCCTTTGCTATCGATCTCAACCATGTGATTTTGTATGATTGAAACTTACACCAAGCTTTGACTGTTTGTTAAAGTCATTTTTAATGAGAGAATAATTCTTTTTGCTGGTTTTTCATTTACACTAGTAAATACACAGATCTTTTAAAGTCTTTACCATTCATTTGTATTCAGACACGAGCTAAAAAGGAAAGCTGCATTCACCAGGACTTAAGGTACTTCAGCTTCACCGGAAACACAACTTCCCTTGTGACTTCGTGAGATATGATCTTACTTGGGATACATATAATTTATCATGAAACCCAAAGCAGGAAATTACAGCTTAAATTCTAAAAATCCTTACGAGGTGAAGGTGATTCGGCATCAGCCTTCATTTGGGCGTTCCGTAAAGGAAAATCATTTCTAAAGTTGGTCCGTCCCGATCCCGTCGATAGGACCTTGATCAGAAGAAACTCTACTCTCTTTTTATAAGTTTCACAAACTGTGTTTTTAACTTTTTATTATGCACTTGAACAACTTTGCAGGAATAAAGGAACCCCCTAACCACACACTAGCCCTCCAGGTTGTTTCCCGAGCTTTCTCAATGCACATGCACACCGTGTTACACAGGTACGACCGATGTGTACGTGCTGTTTGGTTGTACTCTTCCACCTAACACAAGGCTTCTCTTTTCAACACAGAGTCTGCTCTCACCCATTTAAATGTCTTTATGTCCGTATAACATGGCTAACCTCACTTCTTCCCATTATTAGACATTTGAGATATATCCAATTTTTCACTCTTATAAATAGTGCTGCTATGAATGTCTTTGTAAAAATATATATATATCCTTCCTTTGGATTCTTCCCTTGGGAATGTCTCCAAAGAGGGGATTACCAGGTCAAAGAGCATGAAGTATTGTATAGCTCTTGCTTTATATTGCCAGCTTTCTAGAAAGATCCAATCTCTGGGTTGGAAGGACCTTAAAGGTTACCTAGTTCAACCCGCCCCCCCCCCACCCCCCTCTGAATGCTTGAATTCCTTCTACAATTTATGATGCCACCAGCAATGTGTACGCATTTCTATTTACCAATAGTTCTGCCAGTATTGGGTTTTGCCGTTTTTATTTATTTTTGCTACTTTAACAGGTGTGCATTGTTGTTCTTGAAATGTTGTTTTCTTTCATTAATTGCTAGCAAGGCTGAGTACTTTTCCATGTGATGATTTACTAGCTGTATTCCCTTGTGTGTAAAATGTCCATCCATTTCTTAAGACCACTTGTTAAGTGGAATTGATCCCATATATTTGTATTAGAACTGTATTTTTTATGTTGTATTGTATAGTTTGCTCTCCTGTCCCTGTACTTACAACTGAATGGTGCCAATGATTTCATACTAATGATTATTTAAAAAGAACAATGCCTCATTGACTAGCGTTGTTGTAACATGAGGTATGTAAGCAAATATGCCAATGTCAGAGGATTAGCCCTGGAAGTGCTGAATCTTTAAAATATTAATATTTTTGAGGGGAATCTTTCTAAAACGTACCACACACTTCCCTGCCTTAGTAAACAGAGTACACTGGAGAGTATTTAAGCTTTTCTTGATGAGTCATGGCCATCACTGTAAACATCAGCCCCTTTGGTACCTTGCTGTGGTGCAGTAACGTCATCAGAAGCTAACAAAATGTGTGGGGCTTGGCTTTGCCTTTCACAGACTATTGTGCTGTTCTCATTGATGGCTTTTACTTCTGTCTGCTCCTCCGGGGAAGCCACCTGGGGCAATTGGGGTACTTGGGACCTTTTAACCCCCATACTACATGACCCCTGGCTGTACTTTTAAAACAGCTTTTGCAGTCTTATGCACACAATGATGCAAAATGTGGTCTTGTACATTTTGGGGGGAGCTATCTGTGTCTGGGCTCGTCGCCTCCTGCCAACCCAGCACCCTCCCTCCTCCTCTCCTAACTGCTTTCTGACTCTTTTGCTCTTCACCTGCTGCTCTCTGATGGAAGCCTTTCAGGTGAAATGGAAGTTTTCTTGCAGAAGCCAGGAACCCCGATGTTCCAGGGTGTCAGGCGGGCTCTGCTTCTGAGGAGAGATGCATGGGCTTTTTGGCTGCTGTGCTAGGGGGCTCTCGGCCTCCTGCTTCTTCCCCACGTCCCCCTAGGTCCACCGATGTTCAGAAGGTTGATGTCACTGGAAGTCTGATCACAAAGCAGTTGGCTCATACTGTATATGAAAACCCAGTACTTTTGGCAGCTCAACACTAACCAGTAAAATCAAGAGGATTCCATTGTTTCAGCAGTTGTCGTGGTTATTTGCCTACATTAATGTATAATGGGTGCCTGGCATGGTGAGCTGAGCAGATGACCTTGGGTTGGGTGGATTTATTGGGCTACAAGTGAATTGGTAAAACCGCTTCATCTTTGTTGTAAACTGAAAACCCAAACAATAGCACTACCAGGTTACACAACACACATCTTATTTTGGGGGCTGGGGGGGGGGAGATCAGCCTGCTGACATGATCATTGCAGAGCGAGGGCCCCAAAGTGTGGGCCCCAGACTCCTGGTGGACATGGGGTTAGTGCAAGGGGTCTGGGACGCCGGTGACCCACAGGGTGGGTGGACTGTAGACCTCGTAGGAGATTCTTATGTTTGAAGAGTTTTAAAGCTACGTCCTGGAAAATTCAGAAGATCCCACTTGCACGCAACCCAAATTTTATATTTCTCAAACCTGATATCCTTATCTTTATCTTTATATTTTTTCACCGTCTCCAAAGTCACTACTTTTGAAAAACTCAAAATTCACCATTACCACTTTAAAGTGTACAATTCACTGGGTTTTAGTGTATTTGCAGTGCTGTGCCAACATCCCCATTAATTCCAGAACATTCCAAAAGGGAACCCCACATCTAGAGTTACCACCAACTCTCCCCTTTCCCAACCCCCAGCAACCACGAATTGACTTGCTGGTTCTGATTTACGTCTCTGTATTTGTCTATTCTGCACACTTCCTATAAGTGGAATCGTACAGTATGTGGTCCCCTGTGTCTGGCTCCTTTCACTTAACATCATGTGTTCAAGGATCACCTGTGTTGCAGCATGGATGAGCACTTCATTCCTTCTCATGGCTGAAGAATATGCCACTGTACGGATAGACCGCATTTGTTTATCCATTCATCCGTTGGTGGACATTTGGGTTGCTTCCCCCTTTGGGGCTATTCTGAGCAATAGAAACATTTGTGTATAAGTTTTTTGGTGAACATACATTTTCAGTCCTCTTGGGTGTATAACTGAGATTGGAATAGTTCGGTCGTATGGGAACATTTTGTTTAACTTTTTGAGAAACTGCCAAGATCACAGCTTTTATTTCTGAAACAATTGAGACTGAAAAAGAAATCACAGCTATTACTACACAGTGAGAGCGTGGGCAGATCTGTTACTGGTCCGATAAGTGGGAAGCAGCACTAATTTGGGGCAGTTTTTATAACAGAAAAAAAAAAGTTGTTTTAGGGAAACGGCATTGATGAGAACAGAAAATAAAGGTGGTGTCTTTTAAAAATGAAAAAGAACTCAGGTGTATTTTCTTGAATAGCTGGCTCTTGTACAGCCAGTGGTCTCGGGATATTCAGGGAAGTCCCCCACCCCCACAACAAAATGTGCACATAGGAGGAAAAGAGCAGAGTGTTTCTTGGCCACTCAGTGGACTCACATCACTGAGGAGCAAGGAGTCTCTGTAAAACCTGCAATGTGTCTAAGCTCAAATATTAGAAGAAAAGATAAAGAATAAGGAAATCTCTGAAGGCAGTTTAAGTGGGTAGGAGAAACTTTTGAAAAGAAGCAGCCCAGTTGGTACAGAACTGGGAACCAGAGTAGGCTCCAAGACCTCGGAGAGGCATGAAGACTGAGTGACCCATGAAACCTGTGGGTGTTCTCCCTAGAAAATAACCATACACTACAACATTGCCCCAGCGTGTTCACAGGGTCTTCACGTCACCCCTGGAGCCCATGTGTGGCCCCTGTGAGTCTATGGACCCCGGGTCCTTCAACATGGGGAAATCACTGAATCCACAGATGACCGGCAAGCCTTATTTTAGGCCGAGGGTGCAAACACTCCCACAATGTCATCTCCCTCATCCTCTGCAACCCCCCCCCCAAAAAAAAACCCATGGTTCTATCAGACCAATTTACCAAAAGAATAACCTGGTTTTCTTTTACTTTATTTCTGGCATCATCACTGTTAATTGTAATAACTGAAATCAAGGCAATAAAAAGGTAATAGAATCAACACTGAAATCAGAAATGTGGTACTTCATTTTTCTTTTTTTGCTAAATTTCAGTCTATTTAAAACTGACTATATCTTTCCTGGTGAACAGAAGAAAAGGAAGGAATTTCAATTTTTAAGAAGGAGAGTTTTTTGGGTTTTTTTAGAATTATGTGTTAATAGATTTTCAATCAATTGGCTTTTTAGTATTTTAGAATTTCCTACATTGCAAAGCTCTTTTGGGGGAGAAGTCTCTTTGCCTGATTTTTTTAAGTAGTTGTAGTTCATCTAACCTTTTGAAAGCAATAAATCTGATTTCTTGCAGCTTTCGTCACACCGGGGGCTCTCGCGAAGCCTAAGGTTTTTAGGAACTACACCTGATTCACCTGCCAGGGTAAACATGCTTCAGCTGTCCCTGCAAGCCCACTGTCTGTGTCAGCTGACACCTAACAGCGAACACGTGGTCTCTGGGTCCCATGGCACTTTTCACTATCTCCACCACAGGACTGTCTCCCATCTCCCCCGGGCTGAGAAAGGTTGAGATCACTAGTTTTGTTTTGTTCTTTTTTTCAATGTTTGTATAATCTTACATATTCATTCATGCCATTGGTATCCCTGAGCCCTATTGATTCTTACCTATATCACCTTATTTCATCTTTATGGCCATCATAGAAGTCACTGATCACCACTCCACCCCAACTGACTTCCGGGTCTGCATTTGGAGCTTCCATGTCTTTCTGCCTTCATAATTATTTTATTCGTGAAAAAATAAAATAAAGTAAAACCTAGAAAAGGCAGGCAAAAATGCTGACTCTGCACCACCAGCACAAAAGGTATTGTGTTCATATTTTCTGGCAGAAAACAGCTTAGCAGTTTGAATGTGTTATGGCTCCAAAAAGCACATTAGGGAAGACGTGGCCTGTGGCTAAGGGCTTGGCACGAATAAAGGGATGGCTGAGTAGGCAGCCAAAGTGAATCGCACGTGGAGGTGGGGACGAGCCTGAGAAAGCTGAGAATTCAGCGTGGCCATCGGGCCTGGTATAAACTTGCCAGGGCCTGAGTGTGTTTGCTGTGGGGAAACCGAGTAGACCAGCCCGCCCAGTTCTGAAGGAAGCAAGTTATGCAGAAGCACCAGCAGCCTCTACTGATTACACACTCCGAAAGTCTGGAGAGGGAGCAGGTGTAGCCAGCCCAGAGAGAGGGGCTCTAGTTTCCCTCTGGCTCTAAGCGCCTCAGGTTACTTACAGTGAGGATCCTCCTGTTTCAACTTCCTTCTGTGATGAGCCCAAGACATAATGGGTGATAGGAAGGGCTTTAAAAATATATGCATCAAAAAGTTCTTCAACAAGGTGGGGGAGGCAGCATTTCTGACAAGGTGTGTCCAAAGAGCTCTTCTTCTTGAACCTGAACGTACATTGGGGTCTTTGGTCAAATGCAGATCTTGATTCATGCGTCTGCAGTGAGGCGAGGATGCTAACAAGGTATGTGGGGACACTGATGCCGCTGACTTGACACATCTGAGTAGCAAGTCTAGAAGGGACAAACTGTGTCTGTGGGAGACGTGTGGAGGGAGGGAGCAGAAATGGAGAGGCTGGGAGAAAGGACAGAGGAAGTTAAGAAGGAGAAAGCTTGGCGAGGAGGAAAAGATGGTAGAAGAAGGGGGAGGCTTCAAGGCCCAAGCGAGGATGCGCAGACCGAGGCCAGGCGGTGGCGGGTGCAGGCGGCTTCGCGGCTGCGCGGGCCGCGGGCGGGGGACGAACTGGCGCGTGCTGGTGACAGCGGAGGTGGCGAAGTCCCGGCCCCGCGCCAGTGGCGCCCCCGCTGCGGCCGCGCGGCCTGACTGTGGGTTCGGTGCGCAGCGATGGCGCGGCCGCTCCGGCAGAGCCCGGGGGCCTGGCTGCCGCTGCTCTCGCTGCTGCTGGTCGGTCCCGTCGCCTGCGCCGCCAGCCCCGCGGACGACGGCGCAGGAGCGGGGGGCCGAGGACCCCGGGGCCGCGCGCGGGGGGACGCGGGCACAGACGAGGCGGTGCCGCGCCACGACTCCTCCTACGGCACGTTCGCGGGGGAGTTCTACGACCTGCGCTACCTGTCCGAGGAAGGTGAGGGCACAGGAGGGTAGAGGGTTTCGGAACGGGAGACTCGGGATGGGGGGTAGGGATGGTGGCAGGAGCGGAAGCGAGGGCGGAACGGTGGTACGGATGCTAAAGGAGGCAGCCCTGGCACAGCCGAGGCCGGGACGGAGAGCGCAGGGCTCAGACCCCCATCCATCTGGGGACGGGGCCCGAATTGCTGTCCGCGCTTTCCACCCACTGTCTGCTTTGCAGATGGGGAGACTGAGGCTAGGAGAGGGAGGTGGCCGGCCAAGTCCTGCGAAGCTGCGGACAGGTGGGGCACCCCGGGATCTGGCTTCCATATCTCTGTCAGGGGGTGGGGGTGGGGGTGTTAGGGGAGGAAGCCGCCGTTGGTCTGGGGTGTGTGAGATCAGAGCGGTCGGTGGAAAGCAGAAATAACGAATTAAAGAAAGATGTTGCCTTATTTCCACCCTGTGTGTATTGACCTAGATTTGCAATGGCAAGCTCCCTAACCTCTTAGTGTTCTGCCGCCCGAGCTGGGTCGCGTCTCCTTCCCTGCCTCCATCCCAGTTCTTTTCTGTCATCGTGAATGGTATCGTCCCCCGGTGTGAGCCACCGTTGTTGAGGCCTGCTGGGCCCAGAGACTGGGGGTTTGTCAGCCACAGACCTCCGGTGGAGATGCTTTAGTGAACACAAAAGCCAAGCTGATTCTATTCAGAAAAACGGAAACTGGCCTATTTTTTTCCTGCAATTTGGAAAGTAGTGATTTTCTTTCTCTTCTGCTAAGAGGAATCCTTTTTTTTAAAAAAAAAAATGAAATCTAGAAATAGCAGTCAGAACTGATCTTCAAAGACACTGGATCCCAGTCTTCTGCTTCTTTACAATTCTTAGGCTGTAACTTCATGACCCAAAAATGGCTGCTTGACCTCCTGCCATTACATTCACTTTCCAGACAGTAGGAAAGAGAAAATGGGAAGAAGAAGGTCACTGACTATGAGCAGATTACTCAGAAGTCCCATATAACAATTATACTTATACTTAACTTAGTCGTGTGGTCACTCATAGGTGCAAAGGAGGCTGGGAAATGTAGCCTTTCCATTGAGAAGTAATATGCACAATTAAAAAAAATGGAATTAGTGTATTAAGGAAGATGGAGAGAAGAGATTTGGGGAAATAAATTAGTTGGGTGGAAGCTTAACTGCTGAAACAGAGATCTCAATGTACAGTGGCTTAAATAAGGTAGATTGTTTTTCTCTCAGGTGAGTCTGGCTGGTCTGGGCTGGAGGGACAGTTCTGCTCCACAAGGTCATTCAGGGACCTAGGTTCCTTCTGTCTCATTGCTCCACCATCTTCTAAGGCTTTGTCCTCATCTGTATGGAATTTGAGTTGCTTGCATGTCCTTGCTTAAGCTTGAGGAAAGGAGAAACAAAGGAGGCAGTTTCCTTTTAGGCTAGTTGCACAGATCACTGCTGCTCACATTCCTTTGGCAATAATATGATTATATGACCTAGCTGCAAGGGAGGCTGGGAAATGTAGTCTTCAACCTGGGCAACCATGTGGCCAGGAAGAAGGAAAGAATGTATAAAGGGAGTGTGGGGGGACAACGAGCAGAAGAATCTGTTACTCTGGAAAACAATAAATATTCCAAAGTCCATCTGCTTCTGAAAATGTCTGATACATATTTATTCTGTTTGTAGTCAGCCTAATACACTGCCAGGTAACTCAGATGTGCCATGTGAGAGCTTACATTCTCATGGGGCACATGGACCTAACAAATGAAGCACGAGGCCAGATGTTCTCTGTCACTTTACACCTGTGGAGAGAATGAAGTTAGTTATGTAGTCCAGTTTTATGAACACGGACCAGGTGGGCTGCAGCCATAGACTCCTCTATAGAGTTAGCTGAGAAGTATAAAGCCCTTGCTGGGACAGAAGAGGGAGGACATTGAGGTGAGGTGGCTGCGCAGGGGCAGCAGAGCCTGTGATGTGCATACAGATCCCCAGATTGTGTGCTTGCCCCTCTCCCCGATTCTGCAGGTACAGCCGGAAGCCTGGCCTTGACCCTCAGAAATCTGTGACAATTCCACCCTGCTCCCTGGATGGCGCTTCAACTCGTTCATCTAGAATTTGCTCTCTGGCCCAACTTCCTTTTACAGCCCTTCCTCACTCTGCTGCTTCTCTCATCCCGAGCTTTCACTATCCATTCTTCTACTCTTCTTGCTGACCGCCTCACTCATCTTCACATGCCAACCCTACCATCGTCTGGTGGGTGCTAGCGGGGTGTTTGTAGGGCACGCCTCTCAAGGGGCAGTGCTCCACTAGATTATCCTGGGCCGGGGCTTTAGCCCTGTGGGTCTTGAATAAAGACTTTCCCGAGGTCCTTAGAAATAATTAGTGACACCACCTTCAAAGGGGACTGCCAAACAGGGAGAAGCAGAGCCAGGAAATGTCCTAGAGGGCGTCCCAGCCAGAAGGTGCAGGAAAGAAGGGTGTCAGGAAACAGAGCCCTGTGCCATGGGGAAGCCCAGTGGTGTGAAGACTCAAAGTAAGTGGGTGGATTCAGGAACTGAGGGGAAATGGGCAGACCTTCCCAGGGTGGATTCAGTGAAAGAAGGAGGGAACCTGAGTGATTTTCTGGAAGTAGCAAGTGAAGAGGTGGAAGTAGTAGGAGTAGCACCTTTAAACTATTCTATCTGTACAAACAGGGCTGCCTTTTTCTAGGGACTGGGCTACTTACTTTTTCTATGCCGGGTACCTTCTTCTGAGGGTCAAAGTAGCCAGGAAACTGAGTTTTTAATGAAAAGATAGCTTAGTATTAAGAAATTGGCGAAAGGGAATTAAATAATGGGGGGTGGGAATGGAGAGTTCACTGAACCTGTGGGCGAGCCCACTGACCGTTACCCGCCCTCCAGGTGCCATTTCTGCGGTGTGTCCAGATTGCCTGAGAACCCCAAAGCCAGAGGCTGGACACTGGCTGATTTGGTGTCCTAATCACCTCCTATGTTCACTTTTTTTAATTAAATTATTTTTTGGTTTAACTATGTTTTCAGAATTTTTAGGGGTTCCCACTGTCTTAGTCTCTGCTGCTCATTCCCACCGTCCCAGCTCAAACGTCACCTGTCTTGGGGAACCTCCCTAATTTTCTCCCTCGCCCATGCCCTGCCACTAGGCGAGGATGTTGACCCACAGCCCTTTATCGAGCCTGCCATGGCCCTTTTTGCTGTCCAGAGTCCCGAGTGTGAATAATGTCTTGATGCTTGAATCCTACCACTCTCACGCCTCTTCATTTTGAAGTTCTTATCCCAGAATCTATATAGTATTAGAACAACAGAACGTGAAACAGATTACCGCATGGTTATGAGTAAAGGGCCTGTTCTGAGGGTGCTCTGGAAAAGAGACGGAGCTGCATGTTGGCGTAGGGGGAGTCCCATGTGAGGTGTCCTGCTCACTTCTCCCTGCCACTGAGACATGCAGGCCAGGTCCCAGGAACAGACCCTGGAACAGACCCTGAGTCTGGCCACAGGCAGCCCAGTCCACGAGGCTCTGACCACCGAGTGCCGACCAGGATTTCCCCTACCTTGGGAAAGAGCTAGCGTGGCAGCAGAGAGAAGAGCAGAGCTTGGGGAAGGGCATGGTTTCCTTCACCTGCACGCATCCTCCCTACGTCGACCATGTTGTGTGGGTGGCTGCATAACTCATCACCCTACACGTGAACATTTATGTGTAGATGTGCCCTCCACACTTTTCCCCTGGCTGTGATACATAGACATTTACTCTCTGAGGTAGGAAAATAAAATGGAAACAAATCACCAAAAAAGGTAAATAATTTATAAAAATAATCTATACCTTTAAAGATAAATAATCTACATCTAATTTGCCTTCGTATCCCCCATGAATCTAGCCCAATAATAACACTCATTGGAGCTAATTGTTAATAAGTGCTTACTATGTTCCAGGCACTATTCTTAGTGCATTCTACATATTAACCTTAATCTTTATAGCAATACTCTGACCTAGGTACTGTTATTATCTTCACTTTAGAGTTAAGAAAACTGACCTACAGAAAATTTAAATATCTCAGCTAAAGGCTCACAGCCAGAAGACAGCAGAGAGCTGCATGGGCTGTTGATTGACCTTATGGATGAGGTGCCAAGGTGTCCAGCCTGCCTGGAATAGAGGGTCCCTGTTGACGTGCACTAGGAAATGCAGTGGGGCAGGCAGACTGGAGTAGTTTTTTTTGTGAGTGAACTTGAGAAGAGGGGTTTGGAGTTGGTAGGCAGGCGGTTAAGAATCGCGGGTTCCTGAGTGGAGGAGTGCACAGTGAAAGCCTTGCTGACCAGGCTCCGGGTGGGTGCGGAGTTTTGAATGTTCCCAAGTCCTATGACATTTCCACTTTGTTACATGACTCCGATGAGTAGAAACGACATCTCAGGCAGTCCAGAAAGAGAAAGAGGCTGATGCAGTAGCCCTCAGAGATTGGAACGGATAATTTCTGGTTAAAATATCAAGGAATCAAGTCCTAAATTAATACCTGAGGGCTGTGATCCAAGCAGTTAATTAGAGGCAATAAATAGCAAACAGGAAGCCATTAACCACCCAGTGGAGTATAGCAAAGCAGGCCCGCGGGATTGCAAGAAGGGAACAGATAGGATCTGTGAATAAGACAGAGATGGAAACCACGAAACCATACTGAGAACCTGAAAAAAATCAGCCAAGAAAGTAAGTACCTCTGTGGTATAGAAATACCTGAAGGGAGAAAAAGTAGCTTGATTGTTCTCACAACAGAATCGTTGTTGGAAGGGTTTTCAGGGCACCTGTGAGAAGGAGGAGAGAGAAAGAAAGAGGAAAAAAAAATTGGCCCTAAACTAATATTATTTGGTCTCAGTAAGTTTTGAAAAATGGCACCAAAATGGAGGGAAGGGAACAAAGAAAAGCAAACAAACAGATAAAATTTAAAAATCAGTAATGAAAAATGGGGAATGACAAAATAAGGGGAGGAGGAGCTGGCTCTATCTTGGATGTCTAACCCAGGGGCCCCCAAACTCTGGGCCACAGACAGGTGCCGGTCCAGGCCTGTGAGGAACCAGGCTCCATGGCAAGAGGTGACCTTGAATGAAGTGCTCTCGAATCACCCTGAAACCCTTGCCCCCAAACCAGTATCCATGGAAAATTTGTGTTCCACAGAACTAGCCCCTGTGACAGACTCCATCCAGCAGAGTCCGCTTGTTGTGGCTGATGACGAGAATAAATGCACAGGCAACAAGAATCCTATGGAGAAAAAGGAAACGGCATGACTACTCTGTCAAGGGGAGAGCACCTGTGGGTGCCTTGGCCACTCCCTCAAGAGGAGAGCGCCCTGACCCTTGCCTAGACAGGCTTTTATTGTTTTCCTGGAGTCTTACAGCAGAGAAAGATTTATTATCTATCACATAGATTATTATTGTCTACATTTTAGGTACAATCAAGAAAATGAAAATAACATGCAGAGGGGAATGGCAATGAGCTCAGTAGCTCTGTCCTTGGGAGAACTCATACAGGCCTTGGAAATTACCTTGAAAATAGACAATACACATTTGTTGTTTTAGACCAGGATGATAGAGTTTTAGCAAGAGCAAGCCATAACAGTCTGTATGCATTTTCTAGGCCTGATTCCCACGGGAAAACTCGGTTTGAAGGTCTGGCTCCTGCCCACCACTTCGCTTCTGTAGGTTTTCCATACAGAGCTGAGTCACATTTGTCAGACCAAAACAAACCAGTCCCCTATAAGCCCCTGACGCCAAAAAAGTTGGGAACCGTTAGTCCAACCCATATGTCTCAAGACCAAGGAATAGAACAAGTAAGTGTAGGAAAGAGAGAAGGGAGGGGCAAGGGGAGATCGGTAAAGGTCTTTTAAATGGTGTTGTGGCAAGATCAGGTTCCTGTTCTAGAAAGATGGCACGTGGAAGAAGGAGGAGGGAGGTGGGGGGTCTGAGGGAGATCGACTGAAGCAGAGGGCAGGCCTGGGTTTCTAAGGTGGGATTAGAAGGAACGATGAGTAAGTAATGGACCAGGTGGAGAAATCTGGAACTGTGACTTCAGGGTTGGGAGACTGTGGGTGGGCAGTGGCGTTCTTCACTGCAACAAAAAACAGAAGGAAGAGCGTCTGGGGGGCGGAGCTCCATGTTGGGCATATGTAATTGATATACTTGTGGGATATCCGGGTAGACACCCCTTGTCTGATGGTGGGGCAGAGGTGTAATGGCCACTCTAATGAGAAAGTATCTTTAGACTGAAGGACAAAGCAAGTGATTCCATAGACTAGAACAGAATTTATTGTAGGGTAATTTCCTTCTGGGAAGATTGGGCCAGAGCGGACAGATGGCCCAGCATTTTGCACGAAGTGTTCTCCACTACTAGACACGGTTACAGTACTTTTTTTACAGTATAACTCAGGTACTAATGATTGACAAGACAGGGGACAGAGGATGCAATAGCTCCAGGGGCCATGCCTCCTGTGGTCTTGTGACAGAACATTACTGTAATCAATACCATTACCAGTTGGATATTGATCTCCATTGTCATGTCATCCTGGCTGTTACCAGGAAAAATATCTATATATGCATGTAGATATGCATACATATGCATGCATATCTACAGCATGACTACATTTGAAGGAACGCTGATAATAACCAACTAGAAGGCTCCGATATGCTTGCCAAAGACAGTGGTCAAAGGTCACAGCAGGAAACAAAAATGAAATGAAGTTGGAACACAGAGATGGACTTGGTTTTGTTCACATCGACATCGATACACCGTGGAGGTGATCAGTTGTTGGGCCTACATGCTGCTATAAGAAAAGAAGAATTAAAAAATATACATGAACATATAAATAAAGAAAACACAGCCCTGTGAGATTGGTAGAGTGGGCCCAGAGGGTCTGAGGCTGGCCTCCAGATTGGTAGTAGTGTGTGTGTGGGGGGGGAGTTGTTCACCAATCTGTCTTGATATGAACATTTATGCAGAAAACAAGAATCGACAAACAGATATAATCAAGAGGATGCAGTAAGGTTCCCATAAACACACTAAACCAAAAGCTCTCTTCTAGCAATAATAAACTAGGGAAGGTAAAGAAAACAAGGTGGTGTTTAAAATAGCAGCAAAAATCTAAAGTATTTAGGTTTTACCTAACCAAGGACGCATCAGTCCTGCATGGAGAAAAACTTAAACTGTTAAGGGGTGTAAAAGAGGTGACGGAATGGAGAGCTACACTTCATCTGGGAAGGAGTAACTTGGTATCCTGCGGCTGCCGATCCTCCCCTGGCTTATCTGAACATCTAACGCAGCCCCAGACGTGTGCCCAGCAGCAGTTTTGGAAAGAATTTGATGAACCGATTACTATACTTCACATGGGAGAACTGAGTTTTGTGAATTGCTAAGATGGTTTTGCCTTGCCAGATACTAAGACATGTTACGAAGCCTAGCGATTAAAATAGTGTGGTCCTGGCTCAGGAACAGTCAAATAAACCAAAAACAGAGCAAACAACAACAATGAAATGCCCTTACGATTCAGAAATAGATCTACGTTTGTATGAGAACTAGTAAATTACCGAGGTGCTGTCATAATTCATTGGGGGAAAGATGAATTATTTAGTAAGTGGTGTTGAGAAAAACTGATTCAACATAGGAGAAAGAGTTAAACATTTTTTACTTCATACCATAGGAAAAATAAATTCCAGCCCTGGCTGGTGTGGCTCAGTGGATTGAGTGCCGGCCTGCAGACTGAAAGGTAGCTGGTTCAATTCCCAGTCAGGGCACATGCCTGGGTTGTGGGCCAGGTTCCCAGTTGGAGGCACACGAGAGGCAACTGATTGATGTGTCTCTTGCACGTCTCCCACACATCAATGTTTCTCTCCCTCTTCCTCCTTTCCCCCCTCTCTAAAAATAAATTACTTAAAATCTTTAAAAAAATAAATAAACTCCACATGGGTTAGATCTAAATGCGAAGGCAGCACTACGAAGTTAGTAAATAAACATGTACAAGAATATCTTCATGTTCTTAGAGTGGACGTTGATCTCTTAGACAAGACTGTAAAAATGCACAAGCCAAAAGATGAAAATTATTTTCTCGAATACATCAAAGATTTTGGTCCGAGAAAGGACATCACAGAAGAAAGTAAGATCAGGGGCAGACTGGGAGAAAAAATTGCAACATCTGAAATCAGCAGTGAATTTACATCTGGAATGCACACAAACTCTTATGAAAAAGATCCAACACCAAGGAATACAAGGACCAAAAACCTGTATCACTGAGCTTTGTGGAACTAAAGATTCTTCAGCTGTTGCTCCCTAGGGTTTATTGAAACAAAAACCTGTTGTGTATTCTATAGAAAATGTGTAAGGATGTCTATCACTTCATTATTAGAGAGAGCAAAGATTGGAGGCACTTTCAGTGTCCAAACCTGGGAGAATATTTCAGAAAATGTTATATGCACATCACAGAATACTTCTCAGTCAGGAGTAACAACAGGTCTCATGCTAACATTGTATGGATAGGTTTCCACAGGAAATAATGAACACGATGACATTCAGTGCACAGTGTCATTTGTGTGAGTAAAAACATACACAAACCATATATTTTCAAGATGTACACAGGGTCCAGCAGGAGTAACGCCTGCTTGAGTGTAGTTGGTAAGATTATAATATGGGTATAATAATTTATAGTTTTAATTTGAACATTTCACCTAAAGTGTCATATGATGTGCTTGAGTGTGATATTATTAGGTTACAGAATTACACGCTTATGATTTTGTAATAAAAGGATTTTATAATAAAAAAGGGACATTCTTTGTGGTGGATCCTATGGTCCAACATAGGGACAGTGGACATTAGTCTGCCCTGGTGCTTCCAGACCTTGGGCATGGCCAAGGACAGGCCAGTGCAGTTCAGCTGTGGACAGCAAGGCAAAGCAGCAACTGTTGGCACAGTGAGAAATTGTGCCTGGAACCTGAACTTCAGACCCAAGTTCTGCTGAAGGCACTTTAGGTAATTTATACCTTACAAGGTCAAAGTACAGGAGTTTCAGGACACTGGTGTTGGGAACATAAAAGGCTTTTTGCATCTTGGCAGGATCTTAAATACTGGCACACGGTCCAAAGGTATTGTATGCCAAACCGATCATTTAATTCCAGGGGAAAATTTGCAATATTATAAAATCTGCTTATTTCGGATGCCAACCCCAACGAATATACTGAAATTTATTTCTGGTATTAATGACCCAGAGTTATTACAAGTTCAAGGGCATGCTCCACAGAAAGACTGTCCTCACTCGGACTAGCTGGCTACCAATGCAGGAGCTACCCAGCACTAGCATGTCTCATAGTATCGTTTTGTTATGAAGGAAACAACTCAGGAACAGTCAGTGAAGACACACACACAGGGCAAGGTCCAGGGGGCTCTCAAATGCAGAATTTCCGAGCCTCCTCCTCGTGGAATCAGGACATGTCACCTTCCTGGTACCTCAATGTATTCACCAACTAGGAAGCTCCACTGAGCTTCAGTGTCCAGGGGGTCTCCTGGGGCTTTATGACATAGGCACGATTGATTTAATCACTGGCTACAGTAATTGAACTTGATTCTCTGTCCCCTACTCCCTCTTTGGAGGAGGGGCCACCTCAAAGCCCCAACCCTCTGATTACGTGGTTGGGCTTCTAATGACTAGCCTCCATCCTGAGTCATTGCACCTTGTAGCATAAACTCAGATGTGATCCCAGGGGCTCATGAATAAGAGACAATCATTACTTGGAAAGTTCCAAGCACCTAGTCTTTCAGGAACCAAGGACAAAGCCAACCAAATTCTTTAACACACAACAGTTTACAGAACAAGAGAAAATGTTGTCCTTAAATGGGTGCCCACGTCTGTTCGGCAGAGTCTCATTGAGTTTTAGAAACATATGAAATAATGTAACTGGAAAACGGTAACAGGGAATTGTAACCCACCCCACCATTCTGTTGGCATTGTTTCTGTAAGTGCCGACTCTGACTAATATGTAGCTTGTAGATGAACAGCATGTTTGTGTAAGAGTCCTAGGAACTAGTTTCAAAAGATATGGACTCCCACCTTCCGGCATCTCAGCTCCAGGAGATGTGCTGACCTTCGGCCACGGAGCCAGGATGACATGGAGCCGGGATGGCTAACCCGGGATGAGGCACACCGGACCATCACTCACCTCATCGGAATGGACTGTGCTCGTCTGTACATAGAGCACTTTTCAACCCCCTCCCGCCTCCTAAAAACCTCTGCCTCCACTGAGAGGTGGAGATGAACTTTGAGAAGCGAGTCCCCCATCTTTCCAGCAGATGGACTTTGAGACAACAGTCCCCCATCTTCTAGATGGCTGGCACCTGAACATAAACCACTTTCCTTTACATCTGCACCCGCCTCTGAAGTATTGGCTTTCGTAGTGACAGGCAGTCGGACCTGCTTTCAGTTGTAATGATGGGAAATCAGTCCTAGAAGAGCCCCAAGAAATAACCTTTTTGCCAACACTATGAAACTAGTACAGTACATATATAAATTAGTTTTGTCCCAAAACTTGCTCTTATTTGGGACTTAGAAACCTGTACTTTTTATAGAGACAGTTTTACCCGGTAGTTATTAGTTCTCAGTCTAGTTTAGAAAATTTAATAATAACATCCAATAATAATAATGATGGTATTTTTTGAGCTGGAAATCTGCTGTATGCCAATGTATTATTCTAGGTGCTAGGAAGTAGTAAGGATAATATATTTGAAAAAATAGAAGAAGATAAGGAACCTGAGTCCAAAACCACAAGACATTAACTTTCTCAGTCAGCTGTAGACTCTTAAAAGCATAAGTAGCCATTGCTCTCCTGGATAACTATTCTGAGAAAAAAATGGCCTCCGCATTGTAGGGAGAAATATGAGGAAGAACACTGTGTGAACATGCTTAACATAATTTGCAGTATTCAGCGGTATATTCAAAGTATAGTAAGAGAGAAACAAAAACTCATGTAAGGCAGGATTCAGTCTACGGTACTTTATAGAACTTAGCATAAAGTAAGCATAAAACTAGAAGAAGCAATGCGTTTGGCCCAGTTGTTAAAAAGTGGTGGAGAGGTAGGGCTATATTTTAGCGTGTGGTGAAGGTCTAGGGCTGTAGAGATGAACTGTCCACACTGCACAATTGTGTGCCAGGAATGTGCAGCCCAGTGTTTTTTTTTCTTTTCTTAAAGGATAATTAATAGAACACAATACACAAAATCTCACTTAAAAAACATTGGACAGTCATTTATTCAGTGGCCAGTGCCAGGCACAGTGCTGGGCAGAGAATGCAGGATGAACCGTGCATGGTTCCTTTCTGCGTGGAGGAAACAGTCCAGGAGAAAATGACGTTTGTCCCAAATGGAAGCATAATGTAGGCTTGCCC
Organism: Sturnira hondurensis; assembly: GCF_014824575.4. NCBI lineage: Eukaryota > Metazoa > Chordata > Mammalia > Chiroptera > Phyllostomidae > Sturnira > Sturnira hondurensis. The sequence goes on along the minus strand of NW_028078644.1, from coordinate 200,121 downwards.
CTCAGTGTATGGTTTAATGCGTTGTGACACTAGGTAATGTTACAAGAAGCATACGCAGCTGTTAGAAGCAATGTGTTCAAAGGATTTGGTGAGACATGAAAATGTTACATGCAGCATAATGCAAAACGGAAGTTCCTCTTCTCTTGTAGCCATCTTTTCCGTTATATTAAACTCCCGAAGTTCTAGAGCTCTCAGCAGCTTCCTTCCATGATGTATCTTTCTTTTTTGTTTGTTTCCAAAATGTGAAGCTTTAGGCCCTAATTGTTGGAAAGCATCAGGATTACCAGTTATTTCAAGGAAATTTATTGGATTTTAGAACACATAGCATGACTCTGAAGGATACCATTATATGTTTTATATGTTGAATGTGAATAATTACTGTGTATGATAAGGACATTACTGTTGAATATTTAGAGAATCATTGTTAATTTTAAAATTAGCAATTTCCTCATTGAATAAAGTGTACCAGGTTGACTTCAATAAAAACCTGTGGCAACCAGCCCTGGCTGGTGTAGCTCAGAGGATTGAGTGTGGGCCTGGGAACCACACGATCCCGGTTCCATTCCCAGTCAGGGCACATGCCCAGGTTGCAGGCCAGTTCCCAGCAGGGAACTCCTGAGAGGCAACCATACATTGATATTTCTCTCCTCTCCTTCCCTCTAAAGATAAATAAATAAATAAAATCTACAAAAAAAAAACTTATAAAAAGAGCCCCAAAACCTGTGGCAACCAGGTTTGCCAGTTTGTAGAAACTATCTAACTCTTTTTTTCTCTCACATCGAGTTTTGTAAAATTTAAGTGGAAAAATAACATATGGCTTAAACAAAAACTTCATTTCTGACTGTTTTTTAAAAATATAACTGGCCGTCTTTAAGAAAAAGATGATATATATAAAATAATTTTCTGAATTATTTTACTTTTTTCTTTGTAGCAATGAATGCTAAATAATTTTGGGCATCTTTTTATTGTAACTTATTTCTTCCTTATTCTCAAACCTGGTGCCTTCTTATTACCTACATATTTCAAGTGTTCATATTTAAATTTCTTTGGGGAGAATGAAAATCCGATGGCCCACGGATTTTGAAAAGCCGGAATACAATTGGAAAGGCCGGTAAAGTTAAGGGAACTCACCAACTGAACTCCTGTAATGTACAATTTGTGTTACAAGTAGTATCCTGGAAGGGAAAAGTAAAACTAATTATTCTTCAAATGAGAGCAACTTTTTACAGGCAATATATTGCCCTGTTCTGAACTTCAGCAGCAGGTCTATCAGTAGTATGATTGAACTTGGATGTACTTATATTATTTTCAACCTTGAAAATAAATTTAGGTCTACCCTTTTTCTCTAAAATACCAGTGAAATTTTGGACTATTTATTACCTGGCCACAGTAGAACTCCTCATAAGGTGAAATAATACCGTATTTACTGGTAGCTCTAACATAAGGGGTACATGTTTATGCTCCTACCCAGGTTTGTGATGAGCAGATTATGTGACTGGAGAGCACAGCCCAACCATTAGCGGCCGACATTTTTAAGATTGCTGTTTAAAAAGCTTTACACCTGTTTATGATTTCAAGCTGAAAAGGCAGACGTCACTTTTCTTCTGTTTGATGAAAACTGGCTTAAAATATTTATAAACAGAGTCAAGAGCAAAACTGTATAAATGTGCCTGTTGAAAAGCGCAACATGTCACTTTGAGTGTGGTACACATGTTTACTGTTCCAAAAAATGAAAATTGGAGACTTAGCCCGGAAGATGAACTCCGAAGTGAGCCAGTTGTTGAAATGATTGGAATTCCCCGAGCCAAAGTGATTGCGCATCCTCATGTCTCTAGTTAGCGTTCCGTGTCATTATATACAGTTTACAATACCTGTCGGCCTTGTAGCTACAAACAGTCTGTGCTATTAAAGCTCTCCCAAAACTCAAAAAAAAGGAAGTTCACAGTAATGGAAATATTCTGTTATCACGTATACATGTGGAGAACCTCTACTGTTGAATGTATAAATGGATCATGGTTAATTTTTTGCTCTCACAGCATGTGTGTGGTACTAAAGCAGTGATTTTTAAACTCCCGGTGCACCGTGGGGAGCGGGTGTTTATATGAAATCATGCCTCCTCTCGGGGCCTCAGGTTCCTGGCCTGTCAAAAGAGGAAGACGCCACTTATTTTCAGTTAACATGGAAGACTCTGTTCAAAGATGGGTACCCCGCACTCTCTATTCACGAAGAGGGTGGTTAGGCTAACATAGCGCCCTTTTCTGAGATCGGGCACGCCCCTAGGTAGGTGTGATAGAAAATGGTAATGCATTTTTAAAAGTTCTCCTTGGGAAAGTTGTTATTGGACTTGCTAAGCATTCTGTATTCTCACTCTTGCCCTTTACTCTCGCAGGTTACCCTTTCCCTACTGCTCCTCCTGTGGACCCGTTTGCCAAAATCAAAGTGGATGACTGTGGAAAAACAAAGGGATGCTTTAGGTGGGTAGATGTGTGAGTTGGAAGACTTTAAGACTAAGGTGTTGATTTATTTCTCAGGGTAGCATCGACATGGCAAGCCATCCATTCTAATTGGGGCCCTGTACCCCTCCCTAACTTCGACTGGGATGTGGCCTGTTTCCGATCGCCTCCTCAGTTTTCGGTCTTAAAGGCCTTAAGCTCTAACGCGCAGCTTGACCCTGGAACATTCTTCATTTTTGACTGTACCACCATTGGCACAGGAGTCCACTCCAAACCGATCGGCTGTAGGAAGGAGAATCGTGTGACACAGAACAGGTCCATGCTCGTTACGAGGGGGCGTGGTTGCAACAGGCAATGGTGGACATGTCTGACACCCAATTCCTTTTCAAACAGTCATGACTCACTGACCTCTGAAGGATGCTGACTGGTCATTAAGCATCGATTAGTGTGGCCAGCACGGCATCTCAGGTGTAGGGAGTCCTTACAGGATTGTTAGTAGCGTTCTGTCCAGACATGGTGGGCTGGAGCCAGAGAACCGTGGTGCAGGCAGTGTGCCCCCCATGTTGCTAGCTCTGTGCTGTTGGAAAAGCCTTCTTAAGGGAGAAAAACTGAATTATAGGGGTTTTAAGCTTTGTTTGGATTACTAGAACATTTCTAAGGAATTTTTGAAAATCCAATAATACTAATATTAGGGAAGATGGCTAGTAATATATCATTTTGGTGATTGGGGGATATTTTTGAAAAGTGAAAGAATTTTAGTGCCCTGCTGGCTTCAGAGTGACCTGTTTCCTGTCTCATTCGTTCTTCCTTTAGCTTTTTGTGACCTTTTCCACCCCAGTCCCATGTTTTCTGGAACTCACATCTCACCCTGGCTGCTCAGAGCACCTGTCAGCAGAGTGGCCTGGTCCTCGCCTCCCTCCCCCATCAGCACATCGCAGATTCGTGTCTTGTTCCCTCGGATACTTTCCATCTGAGTTCAGACTGTCCCACCCAGTGCCACAATTTTCTGTCCTTCTGAAAATGGTGTAAAGCAGCGTTCCTCAACCGAGGCTTGTCAGTTCTTAAAGGACCCACAAGTTCTTTGTGAGAAAATGTAAACTTGTGTTTTCAAGACAGAAACAGTCTGTCTCATAGATATAAGAACGGGAGGGGGTGGGTGAAAAAGGTGGAGGGATTAAGAAGTAAAAATTGACAGTTGCAAAATAGTCGTGGGGATGTAAAGTACAGAGTAGGGGATGTAGTTGGCAGTATTTATTCAATAATAACTGTGTGTGGTGTCAGGTGGGCGATCACCCAGGAGATCACCTTGGAAGTTATAGAAATGTCTACCCTCTGTGCTTTGTGCTTAAAACGGATGTAATCACAAATGTAATAAAAAAAAAAACTTTCTAATTTTTTAATTAAAAAATTGCTCAGGCAAGTTAAAGATGACATAAATTTGTGTCTTCATTTCATTGATACTTCACTGAATGCATGAAAAGATTAATGAATTCATAATCTGAGGATGTGGCTAGCCGCCTTGTACCGCTGCATGCTTTAGTGCCTGAAGCCATAGTTGCATTAGTACAAGGAGAGCAAATAGGCAAATCTTATGAACAGATGCGGCATCCACGCCTGGCGACTACGGGATGGGGTGTTCCTTTGGTGCGTTGTGCGTACGAGGGTTGTGCAGGAGTTCAGGTGAAAGTGGAGGAGAGTGCATCATGTTGCATAGTGAGAACATGCTCAGTCAGGAGGCCTGCACGGTATAGTCAGTCATACCACATACTCGTAAGCAGACTTTTACTGTAAGTAAAACCGCATCATCCATCGCATGAGCGATGGAAGTTTAGATGTTCCTTGGTTTTGTAGTTCAGTTTACGCATAGACTTAATTCGCAGCTTGGTGTTAGCTTCATTGCAGATTTTAAAGTAAAAAGAATCGGTACACATTTAATTAACAAAAATAATGTAAGTGATTAGTTCAGAGGATCTTTCCCTCTACAATGGATTCAGAAATAATTCAGTAATGATTAGTATTTGAGAGACACTAATCTAGTACGCTGGAACACTGGCTGGGAGTTTGGAGACGCGGGTTTGAGTCCTGCCGCAGCCGCTGACTTACTGGCAACCTCAGGAAAGCCCCTTCCCGTCTCCAGACCCCTGTTTATATGCAGATAAAGTGGAGCAGATCATCTCCGAGGTCCCTCCTAACTGAGTGGAACGGTTTTGGGGGCCCCAAGGGGCAAACATCTAGTTTATTCAATAATGTTGCTCGGCGTCCTGCCTGATACAAAGATGTCCTCTTAATGTATTTTGAACAAGAAGATGAAAGAGTGATGTGTGTTTTATTTATTAAGTTTATTGGGGTAACATTGATTGATGACATTATATAAACCTTAGGTACACAATTCGCTAACACATCATCTGTATATCCCATTGCGTGCTCACCACTCGAAGTACAGTCTCCTTCCATCACCATGTATTTGACCCCCTTTACCCTCTGGAGTAAGGGCTCTTTTGATGTTTCCTACAGGTACGGCAAACCAGGCTGTAATGCAGAGACCTGTGACTACTTCCTTAGCTACCGGATCATAGGGGCTGATGTGGAATTCGAGCTGAGTGCGGACACAGATGGCTGGGTAGCAGTTGGATTCTCTTCAGACAGGAAGATGGTGAGACACACTTCATGCCAGAAGTTTATTTTTCCCTCTAGTTTGCTGTGTGACTTGAGAGTTTAGAGAACTGGTATGGTTATGTTTCTCTAAGCTACCATGCCGCTTTTAAATGGGAGACGATAATTTCTGGCATTAGATCGTCTTTTGCAAAGCATCACAAAGCAAAGAAATTCATCATGGGAGGATAACGATTATATTAGTGTGGCTCTCTGCCTGCGAGTTAAAAATTCAAGCTAGCTGAGACAGAGAAGGAAGGGTTGGTTATGAAAACACAAGATGTTTCCTGGTACCTGTGTCTATTAGCTATTTGCACAGAAATGCTGCATGAAAAGCCTCACAGAGTACATGGTTTATAATAGTGAACACTTATTCCTTGCTCACATGTGTGTGGATTGGCTGGGAATCAGCTGGGCTCCAGTCCACAGGTTGGATTCAGGTTTTTTCCTAATCATTCTGGGACCAGCAGGTACCAAGGCCTGTGATTTTTGTGGCAGAGGCAGGAGCCCAAGAGCAATCCAAACGTATCTCAAACCTCTGCTCACGCCATGGCTGCTAACACTCCATTGCCCAAGGTCAGTCACACAGCCAAGCCCGAAATGAAAGGGCAGGGACACACACTCCCTCTACCAAGAGGCCCTGCGGAGGTATGGGTGTATAATATCACTATAGGGGACTGAAGAATTGGGTCTAATAGTTCAGTCTTCCACTGTGTCCCTGGGCAAGAACACATCCGGACCTCAGAAAGGACTGTGACCAGGAAGAGCTGGGGCATCAGGAGCCCAGATAGCTGTCCGTCGCCTGCCTCTGCTTCTCTCTATGCCTCTGCTGTGTTCTTCCCTCTTTTCTCTGTAGCCCCATCACTTGCTGCTTCGATGTGCCAGGATGCTTCCCAAACAGCCCGACTTTCTTAGGCCTCTGTACCTTTGCACGTGCTGCTGCTCTGTTTAGAGAACCCTTCCTCTTCTCATTACCTGGCCGGCTGCTTGAGACTCAGGCCGTGAGAAGAGGGCAGCTCAGCGCAGGGTTATGGCATTTGTGGTGGTGAGTCATACTCAGATTTTGGATATGGTTTTTTTAAAGATTTTATTTATTTATATTTAGAGAGGAAGGGAGGAAGAAAGAGAGGGAGGGAAACGTCCATGTGTGGTTGCTTCTCAGGTATCCCCTACTGGGGACCTGGCCTGCAACACGCATGTGCCCTGACTGGGAATCGAACTGGTGACCCTTTGCTTCACAGGCTGGCACTCAAGCCATCGAGCCACACCAGCCAGGGCACGTTTGGGATATGCTTTGAAGGTCATGCAGTAGGCTTTGCTAATGGATGATGGGAAGTTGTGAGTGGGTGATAGGAAGAAACCAGGAGAGCAGTCCAAGCAGTCAGAGCTCCAGGGGCTTTGTTCTTGGAGACACCACCAGGAGAAGGAGCCTCCATCCATTCCCAGCCCAGGCAGTGAGACAGTGGGTCCAACTGGTAAGATGGTATAGCTGTGAATCCACATCACGTGCCTCCTCCTGCAGGGCAGTGTTGGTGGGAGAAACAGAGGTGTGTGCCATGCCCAGAAGCTGGCTTGGGTTGCAGTTGACTGTTTCCTGTCCTGGAATGCTTTTGCAGTCCTGTCACAGCTGTTACGATTGTGGGGCTCGGAGCAGGGGGCGTTGAGGGAGGAGCATTCCAATATGATGTGTTGACATTTTGCTGCCTAAAGAGCTTTACTGTAGAGATTTCTTTCCTTCTCCTGTTATTTCAAACACAGGTTAATTTTTTTTCTAAAACCTGATACATTGGAGAAACAAAATGGAACCCCTTTTAATTAGCCTTTACCTTTTTTTTGAAATAATGCATTGTTTTCATATTAGACTTTATTGTTTAGAGAAGTTTTAGGTTCATAGCAAACTTGAAGAGTTGGTTGGAGCCCTGTCCCATACACCAAAAGGCTGTGGGTTTGATTCCCGTCAGGGACATACCTCGCTTGTGGGTTTGGTCCCTGATTGGGGCATGAATGGGAGGCCACTGATCACTGTTTCTCTCTCATGTTGATGGTCTTGTCTCTCTCCCCCTTCCTTTCTCTAAGTATATCCTTGTGTGAGGATTGAAAAACATTGAATAACGGATACAGAAAATTTCTACGTACCCTCTGCCCCCATACAGACAAGTGGCCTCCCCCATTCGTGACACCTTCCACAGAGTAGTAGGTTTGTTAGAATTGATGCCAACTTATATATTTTTTGACTTGTTTCAAAAACATTTTTAAACCCATAGACAAGCTGCAAGGATAGTTCAGTATAGTATACTTCCCCTAGGGCTACCAAATAGTAACTTTTTTATGGTGGTAAAATGCGCACAACATAAACTCTATCATTTTAACCATTTTAAAGCATACAATGAAGCCCTGACTGGCTTGGCTCAGTGTGTTGGGCATCGCTAGTTCAATTCCCGGTCAGGGCATATGTGTGGGTTGTGGGCCAGGTCCCCAGGTACAGGCGTGCGAGAGGCAACCAATGCATGTTTCTTTGGCACGTCGATGTTCCTGTCCCTCTCTTTCCCCCTCACTCTCCCTCTCTCTAAAAATAAATAAAATAATAAGTAAAATAAAAAAAAATAAAGTGTACAATTCAGTGGCCTCAATTACATTCACAGGGTACAACTATTGCCACTATCTAGTTCCAGAACTTTCTTACAAATGGTAACATTTTGCCACACCTACTTTATCTCTCTACTGCTTCTACTTATTATTACTTTTACTCTTTTCTGGAAACTTTGGAGATGCCATCAACTTACTTATTAAATTCAGGAAGTTCAACACTGACCTGAGACTATTATCCAATATACTGTCTATTTCAACTGTTGCCAGTTGTCCTGATACTGGTGTTGATAGGAATTTTTATTTTATGACCCAGGATCCTGTCTGGGAACACCACACCATTAGTTGTCATGCATCTTTGGTCTTGTTTATTGTGAAATAGTTTCTTAAAAGCCTTTGTGTGTGTGGTCTTTTATGACACTGACCTTTTTGATGATTATAGGACAATTTTTCTTTTATAGAATGACCCTCCATTTGGATTTACCCAATTGTTTTTTCATGATTAGTTTAGTTTACCTGTTTTTGGAAGGAATAGTAGGTAGCTAGTGATATATTCCTCTCAGAACATCACAACAAGAGGCAGTTGATATCAGTGTTTGTGATGCTAACTTTGGTCACTTGGTTAAAGCTTTTTAATGGCATTTAAAATAATTGGGGGATGGAAATTCGAATTACAGAGGTAATGGAATATGCAGGGTCCAGCATAAATAAGGCCCCCTTTTCATTACAAAATCTTTTGTTACAAAAGCATAAGCATGTAATTCCGTAACATAACAGTATCACACTCAAGCACACCATGTGACATTTTAGGTGACATGTGCAAGTTGCTGTCAATCTTGTGCGGGACATTCACATTCCCTACCAATCACACTCAAACAGGAGTTACTTCTGCCACACCCTGTATTTTTCTGCGTGAAATTTCTTTTTAGCAGAAAAGCTTGCAAAAATGTCTTTCTTTGTTATTTTTCACATTAGGGTGGCGACGACGTCATGGCCTGTGTCCATGATGACAATGGCAGGGTCCGCATACAGCACTTCTATAATGTAGGCCAGTGGGCAAAGGAGATTCAGAGAAATCCGGCCAGAGATGAGGAAGGAGTTTTTGAGAACAATCGAGTCACCTGCAGATTTAAGCGCCCTGTGAACGTTCCCAGAGATGAAACCATTGTCGACCTGCATTTGAGTTGGTATTACCTGTTTGCCTGGGGTCCGGCCATTCAGGGTAAGTTTACATTTTGGCATCTGGATGAAACACCAGACACCGCTGTGCTGGTGTTCATTATTTATTGGACAAGAGAGTGATAAGCACTTGGGGTAATATTTTTATAAAGGAGATATGATCCTGCCTTCAGAAGGTTATAGTGGACTGATCACACACAGGGACACACACATGGACAAGCCATGCACAGGCATGGGCAGAACAGTACAAGATAACCATGATGAGCTAAGTGCTTAAAGAAACAGGTCATCTGTCTGCTACTTGTGGGCATGGGGGCCGTATTTTATTCTCTTCATGTTCCCATTCATTCCTCACCACATCCCTGAGAGGTGTACCTTGTCTTAGAGAGATTAAGGAACTTGTGCAAGGTTCTATCACTAACTAATGAGAGAACTAGTATTCAATCCTAGGGGTGTCTGGCTCCAAAGTCAGTGATAACTCTTAGCTATTATGCTTTAAATGTAAAAAACACTGAGCAGAAAAGGGCTTCTGGAGACTTCTCTAGAGATTGATAAAGGTGTCAATAGTACTCATGTTGTGACTATCCTGATGGTTACAACTCCACCAAATTATCCTATAATTCAGCCCCTTACTGCTTGAATTTTAACGGCCATAGAAATCGCCTGGCTGTGTTGTTGAAATGAAAGTCAGTAGGTCTGGGGTGAGGGCTGAGACTCTGTGTTTCTAACAAGCTTCCCAGTGATGTTGGTCCATGATGGCCTTCCTTTGAGTGGCAAGGCTCTTCCAGCATTTCCCCAACGAAGACCCGAGGATACCATGAGACCTTTGGGAGATGTCTTCAGCATTCCCCGGGGCGATCAGCCCAATGGCCTGACCAGGAATGGACTTGAATTGTTTGCAGTCCTGTATGAGAGCCTTCTGGCTCCTGAGAGCTGCATCTTTCTTTACTGTGTGCTCATTAACTGTGTGTTACCCACTCAGATCTGCCTTTTCTTTCCTTCAAATTGTTTCCACTGGTAGGTCTGGAGATTTCGTACCTTTTTTTTTTTTTTGCCTGTTTCTGTTTGAGAAAACGTTTGGATACCTTCAGATTTGTGACATCTTTCCCATTTGCTTATTTCCCAGATTACCGAACAGTGGATCTGCAGTTACATCTTCACGTACTTTTAGCGCCCTGGGAAATTAATTATATCTTCACCCGGAGAAATGAACTCATTTAAAACGATGTAATGTGGCATCTAAAACTTTGTATTCATGCATTATTTTTGCCCCTTGGTAGCTGTATCTAGCCTTTATCTAAACTCTGAACTCCAATTTCTTTATATCTAAAACCGGGATCATAAAGATACTGCCTTTATAGGCTTATTGTAAGCATTAAATGTAAACAAGTATTTGAAATTGCTTTACAAGTTGGAAGGTGCTGTACTTCAGAAGGTCATCTTCTTACATATTCGGACCTTTGACATTTCAGGCCTTCCTGCCTGGCCTGAGAAGATCACTCAGGACTTTTGTTCACTGTCTCCAAGGGAAGCAGGCACATTCCCACCCCACAGTCAGGCTCCTGCTCTTCCTGTTTCTCGAATGCCCTTCTAACTCCTCTCTATTGATCAAAACTTTTCATTCTCTTAAGGTCTCTCAGAAGTGATCAACTTTGGGCCAAGGTTTGAAGGAGGAGGGTGTGGATTAGATTTCTCTTCAAGGGAAGCATGAGCTACTTGGTTAAGCCTAGGAGTCTATGCAGGTGATCAAGGAGCCAGTGAGGTAGAACAGGTGAGAGGGACCCATTGGGAGGAAATTCTCCGGCCAACCAGTGGAGTTTGATTTGTGCTGATGGGAGCCAGCATGGACACCGGGACAGGGAATTGACGTGTCAGGTTCGGCACGGCTCCCCTAGCAGATAGGACTTTAAAAACCTGCACTCTGAGCTGTGTTTCCAAACAGACCTTTGCCCTGAACTCTTCTGCCTTAGTTTCCCTAACCCAAGTTTCATGTGGATTTTTCCTTGGGCTTATACCCATATGGATTAGGAGGTCGGGCACTTCTAATCAACATCAGTTCATTAAAGCTGCCTTTACACGCAGCCTTTTCCTCTTTCCACTCCTGCTCACATTAAAAAACAACTTTTCCTTCCAAACATTTATTCGGTACTTCAATCCTCCTACTTCCTGTATCGTTCCATCACACTCTGCCAGAAAGACATGAAGACACACGCGCATATGCAGGGCACACAGCACATCACACGCTCCCCGGTCTGGCCCAGGCAGGCTCCGCTTTGTCCCACAGACAGCGTGAGAGAGGCTTCCCCTGGAAGGGAGTGCAGTGTGTTCAGGAGTTGTTGATAGTCCATGTATAAAAATTTATGCTTGGGGGCAAAAATTAGCAGCTCTTAGGAATCAAAATATAGTTTTCCCTTTGGTATTAACAAGATAAACCTCATTAGAGACCTTAAAAGCAGGCATTCATACCATACTAAGTAGCAGGCTTAAAAGCGGGGTGCCATGGAGAGACCCATGGCGTTATTCTGGTAGAGGGTGTGCAGATTCATGACAGCCAGTCTTTTTGGATAAATTTAACTAATTTCTCTGTTCTTTACTATAGGTGCAATTACAGAGAATTCTGATGGTTTTGTACCTGATTCCAGGTCTTTATGATCGCTGCTTATATATTCAACACGAATGACTTTGTTGCATTTTTCTGTTGTCTGTATATATCATTTTAAATCTGTGCCTTTTTTTGATTGCTCCCTGCCTTCTTATTTCTTTCTAAAGGCTCTATCACCCGACACGATATAGACTCGCCACCAGCTTCAGAGCGTGTTGTCAGTATTTACAAGTACGAAGACATTTTCATGCCGTCAGCTGCCTATCAGACCTTCTCTTCCCCGTTTTGTTTGCTTCTCATTGTTGCCCTGACTTTCTACTTACTGATGGGAACCCCTTAATCACAGCTGCAAAGCCAACAGGTTAAATGCATTAGAAAGTATATATATTCTTAAAATAATATGCAGGATAATTTTAGCTTCTACTATTTAAAAAAAAGACTCATATGAGTTCAGCTTTTTGGAAGAAAAAACAAGCTTCTTTTCTAATCAAAGAGGATTGTTTAATAATGACCCCATACTTTTGGACAGAAGTGAAAACTTTTCTAAGCACTGTCAGATGTTTTCTTATTTGAGTTTCACAACATCTCTGAGTTGGTTTGATGAAAATGATTATTGCTATCGTACTGAATAGGATCTGAGACTCAGGAGGGGTGCCTTTTGTGACCCACATGCCATGTGTCCTTGGCCACTTGGTCACGTGACACAGCAAGGTAGACAAAGCTAAGTGTAGAAATCATGTCTCTAAACAACCTTTACTCTTCCAACTCCAGCTCAGGGGACTCACTTGGAGTGTTGCTAAAAAGAACTTTACTGGATGACGTAGTTCACCGCCAGCTGAACTGTTAGGCAGAAGAACTTCCAAATTTCCATAAAGCTGAAGTGTTTTTGGATAATTACACAGCTAATGGGGATAATGGGGGAGCTTACAATGGTTTGAAAATGGTTCGTATTTATTTGAAATTTCTTCTCAATTAGTGAGTAGGTACAATAGAACATTTTTTTTATTGCTGTTAGAAAGGTTAGGAATAAAGTTGAGTGTTCCTGAAGATGTAAAATTACGTTAATGATAGAAAATATGGTCATTTTCAGCAGAATATGGACTCTTCTACCACCGTGTTTTATAAATGAAGGTGTTCATCTATGGCTATAGCTAATTCTGTTGTCAGAGTCGGCATACACTGAGTATAACTAAACAGTAATATGATAGACAAATCATCTTAATAAAAATTTTAAGCATTTTGATAATAAACCAGTTTTGCAGATTGTGGACTTTGGAGTAGACACTTTTTAAAGATGAGATCTTTTTCCAAAATCAGAAAATGGGAAATGGCCCGTAAAATGAATTCACCTGGATGATCCATTCAGACTTGCTTGGACTTGTAAATTGGATTGGCAGGCAGCATGAGTTATAATAATGCTTGGATGTAATGGATTTCCTATTTTTTTCAAAGGACTCCAAAGGTTCCTTTGTTCCCCATGTCTGTGTTAACAACCCGTTTAGAAGAAAAGACTCTTGTGGTTGTGGTTCTACTGCTGAGGCACCTCCATTGCAGAGTTTTGGGGTCCTCTTGGCTTGCCCCCCATGGCTCTAAAGCTGGATCCACCTTTGTGGGTTTTTTTATTAAACAAACGGGAGACGGTGATGTCTGTTGCCATCCCTGGAATTCACGTCAGAGGTGTAAGTTCCTTTGGGGAGAGCTTTCAAATTCTTCTGGAACGGAACAAAAAGAAGAAAAACATGGACATTCTGCGACATCACACAGTTCACCAAGCTCATCTGAGGAATGTGGGAGAAATAACCCTCATTGCAGGTGGGTTAGCTGACCTCAGGTGAGCAAAGAAACTGGGTAGGACTTAAAGTGGAGACATTTGGTTGAAGTCCTTGGTTCCACGTGATGACCATCGCCTCAAAACTAAGCCCTCTGGCTGTGGCTAAGGATGGTGGTTTAGCAGTGAAGACACTGAGTATGCAGGCACCCACATTGTAAATAAGAGAGCAAATATTTTTATATTCCATTCTCTAATGTGTATTATAGTTCAGCTATAAATATTTTAAAGCTAAAGGGAGACTTCAGCTAGTCCCTGTAGCTGGCAGGGAAGAAGTAAATGAATGGATTTTTCTTCTGCTTACATTTCAAGTCAAGCTACTTCTTTCACGAATTGGTCCTACTACGGTTACCAATGTTGCATGTTTGTGCTCAGAACTTTCAAAGATTTCTCACTGCCATTAGTGTAAAACGCAAGCCACTTTGATTACCTCCAGTATCTTCTTCTGTCACCACTCCTCACTTGCTCTGACCCTGCAAGACTGAACTGCTCTCTGCTCTTCAGACTTGCTTTCTTCTCTCTCGTATTGCGTGTGCCCAGACGTTCGTTCTCCACCCACTTCCTGTGCTTGCTGAACTCCTGCTCATCTTTCAGGCCACAGCTTAAATACTTCTTCCTCCAACCCCCTGGACCAGGTAGGTTTAGGTCCCTGCCAAATGCTCCTGTAGCAGCACACTGGGCCTCCCTATCACAGTTACTGTAACCGCTGGCTCCTCCTCCCTGCTAACTCCCTGTCACACACTCTACTAAATGGTAGGTATTTGGCAAACATTTGTTGGATGAGTAAATAAACAAAATGGTACTTCTATGGCAAGCTTCTTTGGGTCAGAAGATGTGTGTTTCACAGACATTGCCAAACTGGCCAGGCCAGTATTTTTATATTTTTCCACCTACAGTCAAACCATAAACCATCCCTTTAGTAAACACTGAATTCTGTCTTTTCAAAGATAAATACAAGATCATTAGTAACAATGCTGTTTTGCAAAACATAGTTGACATTCTTAATAATAATCATGGTTCAGAAATAAAAATTCACAGAGCTGGGAGGGAGGACGGCGTTTAACCATCATCTCAGAGAATCATCAGTTCACAGACACATTGGAGTTAAAACTCCGCAGACTTCAAATTCATTCATTCTTAACTAAGATGAGGTAATCAACTTCTAGTTTATCTTTGCATTCCACTTTCTAACATTGTACTTGTTGCAGGGAGATACCCAGCTGTATTTTTGTAGAATAATAATGTTAGCCATATGTATAGTGCTGTTCTAAGCACTCTAGGTGGATTAACACGTTTAATCCTCACAACCACCGTGGGAAATAGGTTCTCTTATTAATCCGATTTTACAGATGAAAACACTGAGGGTAGGCATTTGGCATAAATCACCAGGACTGGCAAGGACTTTAGAGCCCTTTGAATCTGATGCACTTATTTTCCAAAGGGGCAGCTGAGGCCTAGGGAGGTGGTAGGATTTCCTACACATTCATGCCTCCAGGCACATTCTTTAAAACTTTTATTAAATGGAACCTACTATCCACGCTCAAATTAGCTAGAGTAACTTACAATGAAAAGAAGGACTTTATATAGTTATATTTGGGGAAAGGGGTGCATTTTACTTTCTATCAGCTTTTTTATTCCTTTATTTTATTTTGATTATTTTGCTGGCCATGTTAGAGCGTTTAATGGTTTCATTTTAAATGAATACACAAATCGGGTAATACACATTAGAATGTGTTTGTCTTGGTTCATTTTTAAAAATGGCCTGCCTAAACCCTGGGTCTTCTAACTTGGAGTCCAGTGTGCTTTTATTACTCCCCAGGAGTCTCAAAGATAAATCAGCAAACACGATTTCAGACAAAATGCGGGAGCCATGTTTAATTAAGTTAGCTTTTGTCATTAAAGAAATCCCCAGTGGTTTTCACTGCTATTTCTACAGTTAAGTTTACTCTGTACACATAGAATTTTGTGCCTAAAAGATATTACCACTGAGGTTGTGTATCATTCTTAGCTCTAGCCTAGGGGGTCAGCGAACTTTTTCTAAGAGGGCCAGGCGGTAAAAATGTTCAGCCTTTCAGTCTCTGTTTCCAACTGTTCGACTCAGTCATAGACCCTTCAATAAGCCAACGAGCATGGCTGTGTTCCCATAAGCCTTAGCAGGCACTGAAATTGGAATGTCACCTAACTTTTACACATAAATATTCTTTATATTCAAAAAAACTTTTTTAAAATGTAAAAACCATTCTCAGCTGGCAGGCCACACAAAAATGGGCAGCAGGTTTGGTTGGCCTGTGGGCCAACTGCAGGCCCCCCTTGCTCTCCCCTGAGAGACACACCCGTGTCATGATGGATTGTAAAGGACACACTGCCAGGAATGTGTTGCTGGTTGATTGTAAAAACACTGAAATTAGTGAGTCATTGGTTGATAAAGTATAGTTGATTGTTATCTCAGTAAAAGCGTTCCCAGGCACTTCCATTCAAACAGGTTGTCCAGAGTTGATACGAAAGTGTTGGCCATTAAGTCAGGCCTGGGTGGGCAGCAGCTTCATGTTCTCTGCGCTGCCGCGGTCATGAGTGACTTTCATTGATGAATTGTTCTTCGCAGTGGGGATTACCATGTTGCAGAGTCATTTCTTGTCCTTTAGACCTTAAGAAAATTTTTTATCGAAATCTGCTATTGCTACCGGAGTGTTTTACACATGTGACAATGACGTCTGCCTTGTGTAACATAATGGAAAAATGTTTGAGAACCACTGGAATGGGGCAAATGCTGAGGTGTGTATACTTTGTTGTATATAATTGTATTGTATGCCTTTGTTCTCTAAGCAGAATTGGTTATGTTTAGTGAACAGTTTGCTTATTCTTGGTGTATATATATAGATATTTGTACATACATGATGAGGTCTGTGTGTGTTTACACATAAATGCCTAAAGGTGTGTACACATGTATACATACCACGGCTATTTGAAGGTCCTTGCTAAGATTGTTTCTGTTTCTGATCTCTTGACTACTTTAAAGCCTAAGAGATAAAACATTGTGTGTATACAGGCAAAATGACCCTGGAATTTATAGTGACTCAGTTTGTGAAAAGGATTCCTAGGTCTTTTATTAAGCCTTGCCTCCTCCATTCAACATTATGTGAATTGTTAAGAACACTTAAAGTATCGTTGTTGAGTATAGCTTTTCTATACTGTTAGTTAAGAAACTAAGACTCGTGTTAACGGAGTACACAGCATGTTGATGCAACCCATACTTGGTTTCTGTTTAATTAGATTCTTTATTTAGCTATTTGGCTGTTTAGTTTCAAGTTGAAGTTCTTTGTTTTTCTATTTAATAGATGACTTGAGTATAAGTTACTTTTCATGAAAATAGTGGCTATGCTAATGTGATTTGAAGTATGGCTGAAAAACTTAAGTGAAGCATTTGTCTCTGGAATTTTTCATGGAAAAATATCCTGATATTTGATCAATGTTTTTAGACCCCCCCTCCCACCCCGGATATTTGCTGTTAGGCAAGTAGCTGTTTGGTTCCATTCTTCTGGAGAGTAAGCGATTCTCTCGGTTTGCGGGGTGTTGCAGGGGTTGTGGCATCCGCGCAGGTCACTGGGGTGGGTACCATTTCATCACACAGGATGTCCTGGCCGCCTGGAAGAGTACATGCAGCTTCTCCACATGCCTTATTCCCGCAGCTGCGCTGATATGCTGCAACAATCTGGTTCCAGGAGTATGAATATACTTTTTTGAGATTGTCTATAAAATACTATTTTGTAAAAATGATGCCTTTAACTAGACATATTGATGGGTTATATTTGTTTTATAATAATTGTGTACCTAATGTTCAACTGTGATTGATTTTGAGATTTCTGTATATTTATAAGCCTGTCCCATGTGAATTTTTACTCTAAGATGCGTGGTACCTTACTAATAAAGACAAGGATTTCTATTTATGTAAAGTAACTGTAGCAATATTCCTAAATGCTACCTAAATGATTGTACTGTCGATTTGCCATCACAAATACTTTTATCCTTAGAGGATGATATCACAGTTAGACTATATTAACTAGATTTAAACTTTAAAATATAAATTCTCAACATGGTTTGGAACTCATCCTGTTAATGTAATTAAAGTAGTTTATAATTCCTTAATGCTTTGCTCTGGTGCATTTTTGGTTTGCTGTTTGTTTATTTTACATCGTTTAATCAGTAAAGTCTCCCTGAAGTTATAGACCTGGAAGAAGATGACAGCCTTCTTGTCCGACAAAGAAGAAAATCATGTCGCAGCAGTCAGGAAAAAAGTCCTTGGGGGGAAACAGTTTGCAAAATAAATCTTTATTTATTAAGCTGAAGCTTAATACCTTTATCAAATAGTAAATGGGGGCCTATAGTAATCCCATTTGAAGTGTATTACTTGGTTAATAGTGCATAACTAGCTAGAAGAATTTTAATTATTTGTCTTATTGGTAACTAAATCATTATACCCCATTAAGAACAGTTAGAGTTTGGTTGTAGAGCCTTATGAATCATTGAAGAGTTACTGAGATTGCAGGGTGCACAGCTGAACTGCTGGTACTACCAGGGCTAGGTTGAGAAACTCAAGGAACACTGATAAAGAATTATGAGGGGAGGACCCCCCCAAAATAGAATTATCTTCTAGAGGGACCACTTGTAGTACAGGCTTCCCCTGCTAGGTGAGTGTTCTAGGAACCCATCTGTATCAGTAACCAGTTGGTGTTGTGAGAGGCTGTGTTCGGCTTCAGTGAATATTTTTCGAAGACTTTGTCAGTGTGTTTGCCCATTTCATAATGGCTTATTTACAAGTGCACCTGACCACACCACACTGAATGTTCATCAATTTTTGACTGGAAAAAAAAAGGCATGACTCCAGTGTCCCACCCTCTCTATTTACCCGATCTCACACCAAACAAGTTTTTTGGCTCTCCAGATTAAAACAATCCTCAAATGTTTTGCTGATGTGGAAGAGGTGAAACAAAAAATGGCAGAAGCACTAAAAGGCATCAAAATAGAGGAGTTCAAAAACTGTTGTGACTAGTGGAAATAAAACGTCTTGACGGGTGTATTGCATCAAATGGAGAGTGCTTTGAAGGTGACTAAAGTTTAAGCATGTAAAACTAAATACAATGTTTTTTATCAGTAAATTTCAGGGGCCTTTTTCAAATAAATAAATTCCTGCCTCATAAGCATTACCACATTCTTCACGTAGGCTCTAACCCTCATCCCCCCAAACAAATATTTTGTTTTGTTTGGGGGCATTAGGTGTTCCCTTCGGCATTTATTTTGCACCGTGCTCAGTAGGTAGCCCAGATGTCAGTCCTAACCCTGGTTGATGTTTGACCTGGAACTTTCTTAGGGCTCAGTCCCAGGTACAAGGGCCAGGGGGAAAACTATAAGAGACAGCGGAAGTGGAGAGCATGGAAAATTCACCTGCATCCAGGAAGTCAGGAAGCTTTCGTCACTGTTTATTCACTCGCTCCATACATATTTATTGAAAACTCTTATGTGCCAATCCCTATGGAGGGCTCCAGGAAGAACAGCTTTGATTGCTGCCCCGAAGAGACTCACAGCCTAGTTGGGGAGTCAGACACACACACGCCATGCAATACCTGTTTTGTGACTGCCGCGGTAAGGAGACGCTCAGGTGTGGCGCAAACCTGGACTAGGGACACCCTCGTCCAGCCTGCGGAGCCAGGAAAGCAGGAGGTAGCAGCGACGCTGCATCTGAAGGAAGGGGTAGGAAAGCAGGCAAAGGGTGTGAAGCAGCATCCCCACGAAAGGGAAGAGCAACCCCAGAAGAATAACCAGAAGGATGGGTTTGGGAACCACTGTCACTGGGCAAAGGTTTGTCCTTAGTTCCCTATTGCAGCTGTAAGTAAATTACCATAAACTTGGTGGCATAGAACAACAGAAATGTATTCTCTTGCAGTTCTGGAGGTTAGAAGTCTGAACTGAATCTTACAGAGTGAAAATCAAGGTGTTGGCAGGGCTCCTTTCCTCTGGGAACTGCAGGGGAGTGGATCCTTCCTTGCCCCTTCCAGCTGGTGTAGCTGTGGTTATTCCTTGGCTCATGGCTTCATCGTGCCAATGCCTGTCTCTGTGGTCAAACCACCCGCTCACCTTATGATAAAGATACTTATGATTACATTTAGGCCCCATCTGGGTATTTGAGGCTAATCTCCCTATCTCAAAATCTCAATCTTATCTGCAAAGTGCGTTACCATGTAAGGTGACACACTTCCCAGGTTCTAGGGATTATGCCCTGGATATCTTTGGGGGCCACCACACTCTGGGAGATAAAGGATGAGGCAGGGAGTGGGGAGAAGTGAGTCAGATCCCTCACCTTGGACCTTGGATGTTGTAGTAAAGAGTCTGGACACCTTCCCTCAGGGTAAGGAGGCTTTGAAGAGATCACATTACATGAGAAAGATCACGCTGGCTGCACTGCAGGGAACAGGGAGTGTGCGAAAGGACAGAGACATCAGTGTGATGCCAAGAGAGTACAAACAAGTGCATACGTCAGTTCCTGTTCACATCCATCGATAGATACATTGATGCAACAAGAAATCTTTCATTTTGTCCTTAGAGGAAGAGAGCAGAGACTTTGGTTGGAGGAGGGCAGAAGAGATGGTTTAGTTTTTGTTCCTTCACTGACCCTTTGAATGGGTTTTGAGATGCTGTGGTTAGAGGATTCAAGGTCAGGCATGGAAGGAACTCTTCATGAGAGGAGATACAATACACTGGGCATAAGTAATCTGGGTTAGGGCTTGGGTGACAAAGGGAGCACTTCCTCCCCATCTCTGAGTGTAACCCGCTCTGCTTTGGTACCCTGAGGATTAGAAGTTTAGAAGTATCCAGGATCTGAGAATAATGACACAGGCTCTGGCAATCTTATGACAGGCACTGAACTCAGTGAGCTGTGGGGGTAGCAGGGTGTACATAGGGTGTTCAGTGGTTGACTCATGTTTCTAGGTATACATGAGTTAGCCCTTGGGGACTCCCTAGAAATTACTGAGGATTTTTTGGGATGGAGACTGAGGCACTGTTGTTATATACATGAGAATTTGAGTCAGTGTAAAACGGATACTGAAAACAAATGTGACCACAATTTGTCATCATAGTCTCAACAGCCCTAGAAAAAGCAGTTAAGAAGCAAAGTAAAATGTAGGACAACTGAAGCAAAATATTTGCAGAGTCAGAGTCCATAGATCATTTGAAAAACAAGGACTGTGACCTGCAAACCAAAAAATGAGATGGCAAGGAATTACTTTTTCTTTTACTTTAAAACTTACTGAAAATAGGAAAGCGATAACTTGCAGGATTTCAAAGCACTCACATATTGGGTACTCAGTAAAAGCTTCCTCCTTTGCTTTTCCTCCCTCCCTCCCTCCCTCCCTTCCTTCTGCCTCTTAAGTAAAAATGCCGATTTTGAGATACAGCTTCTTGGCTTGGATTTCTAGGCCCTCCGCAACAGAGCAGAAGCACCTTGCACTTCCCCAGAGCTTTTTTTTTTTCTCTTCCAAGACAAGAGCGTCTGTTATCATCATTCTCCTGTGACAGAGAGGAAATTGGGATTGGGGGTTTAACTGACCTGACATCAGGCCTCAAAAAGAGACAGTGACCGTGTGAGACTCTGATCTAGCTCTCTTTCAGGAATTTAGATTGCTCCCACACTGACTCTTAGGCCATTGGTTGCCAACGGTAGTTGCACATCACAGTCCTCTGAGGAGCTTTAAAAAACACGCTAAAGAATCCCTGTTAGACCAATTAGCGAAGTAGTTAAGAGAATAGATGTTAGGAGCCAGATTCGGAGTTCGAATCCTTCCTTTGCCACTTCCTAGCTGTGTACCCTTGGCAAGGTACTGAAATTCTCAGTGCTTCAGTGTTCCTCTTTGTGGGGCTGTTCTAAGGATTGAGTTAATAGGAATGAGGCACTTAGAACAGGGCCTGCCGTATAGTAATCGCTATTTAAAATCCTGCCAAATAGACCAGAGCACATACTTCGTGTTTATTTATTAAATCGATAAAATAGAATCTGGAAATCCGTTTTTTAATCAGTACCCCCTCCCCTTCGGGATTCTAACGAGCAATGTGGGTTTTCAACCTGTGAATGTAGTGCCTCTTTAGGGATTCCGCTTCCCGCAAAATTGATGTTAACCAATGGGTGAGGGGAACTTTTTTTTTTCCCCTCTTGTAAGATTTTTGAGCTCAGAAACCTGTTACTTGGCTCTTGCAGGGACCAATGGGAGAATGGAGCGCAGGGATTTGCCATATACTCTCTGGGAGTTGTAGTTCGCTAAAGGTCCTGTAATGCTCGGTGGCCAATCAGAAACTACAACCCCCACAAGGCCTTGCGCCGTCCGTCCCGCCTCTCGCTAGCGGCACTCGCCCGGCTTCCCAGTACGGCCTCTCGGAGGCGGCAGCAGCGCTACCATGGCTGACGGTGGTGGCGGTCCTGCCGAAGCGTTCAGTCCGCGGGACTCCCCAGACCGGGCGCCGCGCGACGTCCGGCCCCGTAGTGGCAGCGGCTGCGGGGAGACCCCGCGGACGCCGGCGTTGGCGCTACGCTTCGACAAGCCCATCAAGCAGGCCTTCTACAACACCGGGGCGGTGCTGTTCGTGTGCCTGTGCTGCGGCGCCGCTGTGCTCGTCTACTTCATTCTGGAGGCCTTCCTGCGGCCGCTGCTGTGGGCCGTGCTGTGCGGCACCTTCCTGCACCCCTTCAAGAGCTCGCTGACGCGCCTGGGCCGCCACTGGCTGCAGCGCCTGCACCGCGCGCACACGCCCATCGTGTTGGCCGCGCTGCTGCTGCCGCTCTGCTTTGCCGACTACGGCGTCGAGGCCCTGGGCGAGCAGGCGTTGCGCCGGCGCCGGCTCCTGCTGCTGCTCGGGGCCGGCGGCCCGCTTCTCTACGGCCTTTACAACCTGGGCAGCTACCTGGGTGTACAGGTGCTGCTGGCCCACATCGGCGTGCTCATTTGCCGCGGGCTGGACTACTTCAGCAGCCTGTGGGTGAGTGAGCCTCCGCCCGGTCCCTCCGGGGTCCCGGCGGACACACAGCACCCTTCTCTGCAGCCCCAGTGCACTGGGGTGTGATCCTGCAACTCCTCGTTAATGTGCACGGACGACCAAAGGTCCACACCTGCGCAGCATTGTCAGTCTCCGCTTTCCTTCCCATGCGTTTGAGGAACTTGGCACACTTACCTCCAAAGAGAGGGCGGGTGTGATTTGAAACAGCCTCCTCGCCCCCCCTCCTCATAGACCCCTTAAGGGGGACGTGTCACCTGTTGGGAGTCACTTTTCCACTTTGCAAGTACGGGCTTAAGAGCATTGGCAAGTGGACTTGAATTTACCCCTTCCTGGTCGTAGGCAGGAGGGGTGCTCTGGCCATCTTCAGTTCTGCTCAAGTGGGACTTTACTGGATGTCAGAGCTGGAAGGGACCTTAGAAATCCTAGTTTAACCTGTCATGATATGAGAGGTGACTTCTAACCCGGCTAGGGCTAGTTAGGGACAAATAGGGGACTGGTTGACTCAAGTTTCTCAAATCCTAAAACAAAGCTTTTGTAATAGTCCAGGGCTGCCTCTCAGTTCAGTATATTTTGTGCTTAGGCACTGGGTGCTGAGCCACCTGGGGTTCTTCCAGGCCACACTCTGCTTCTGGGGAACTACTTGTGTGGGACAAGGACAGCTGTACCACTGAGGCATTCTGAGTGAAAGAGAGGTAGATTCCTGATTCTTGGATCACCCTGGTCTTACTCTTAGAACATCAAAGAGCTTTAGAATTGGAAGGGGTTTTCAAAATCATCTAGGGACACGTTTCCTCACTCAGATCAGGTTGTAGACTGGTTGACCAGGACCATTTAAAAATAACTGTATTCACTTTTGTCAGTGTTCAATGCACTTTGACATCAAGTTGCAAAATAATTCTCCTTATCTGTCCAGCAGAGTTTTGACTTGCTCCAAGTTATTGGTAGAGTGATGATTGATTTGAAAACTCCTGTCTTCTCTTGCTCTATCAGTAGCACCTCTCAGGTCAAGTTAAAAGTGGATTGTGTTAGGGGCTGAGCTTTGTTAAGGATTTAAAAGGAGTCAGGTGCAGGCTGTGACTTCAGGGTGCATGTAATGATATGGGAAAGTAATCTCATGGGAAGTAACAGACATCGATATACAGGGTGGGGCAAAAGTAGATTTCCAGTTCATATGGAAAATAATTCATAACAGTACAAGAATAAACTCGGTGTTTCATGTACTCATAACTGTACACCTAATTTTGTTCCATCCTGTATACTCATCACTCACCAATTATTGGGGAGCACCTTTTCTATAATTTTGTGATGCTGCCTGTGTGTGCATTTGTTAAGTGGTCAGACGGAAGCCTTGGTCTCTAAGGGGCCTGGGCCATTTCCATTGTAGGGGGAGAGATGTGCAGTCATCCCCTTTCAACTCCAGGGGCTTGCTGGATTGTCGGTAGAAGTGACCCTAGAGTTAACTTACTCTGTACTGCCTGATGATTGCCTCTCTTTAGGAGAAGTTTCTGAGGTCCAGAGAATGCGATTGTCCCAAAGTCACTCATGTCGCGAATAAATCCGTGGTTCACATTTATGGAGTCCCGGTTCAGTGTTCTTTCTTCTTTACCTTGCTTTGCATTTCAGTTAAGTTCACGGAATGCCTCTTATCTAGAAAGCACACTACTAAGAATATAAAGATTATGGTGACTTGATTTCTGTCCTCAAGAAATTCAGTCTTGTCAAAGTCAGACATGTTTATAGATTCTGCTAACATTTTTTCACTGTTGATAATACGATTTACTGTAAATTACTATAGCCAAGACCAAGTGGTTTATCCATTACATTGTGGGAAATCAGAAAAGAAAGGTTTAATGTATATGGTGTGTTTTCATACTACAATAAGATGTTGAATACATAAGCAAATTGGCATGATTAGTGGAAAATGAAGCATTTCTGCCAGTCACTCTCAGATAGTGGAAAGAGTTGAGGAATTGCATGCTTGTAAAGAGGTGCTCACAGCTCAGTGTGTCTAGTTTTGAATATCTTTTTACTGAAAATAAACCCTCATCTTTGCATTTTACTTAAATGCCCTCGTATGGTTTGTGGATGAGCAGGAGAGAAGAAAGGCCAGTATAATTGGGCTAGAAGGAGGGAGGAAGGTCAAGTCAATTAATGATTTTTAAAAAGACTTGAAACTCAGCTCTTTGGCTAAAGTAGTGGGGGCCAGGGAGAAGAGGAGGTGCTGAAAAAGACCCATTATAAGAGAGACCCTATGAGATAATTAGAAGTGAGTAGGGAGTGGAAGAGGGCTAAATTGGAAGTAGAGCCAGGATGTTGGTCTGAGTTTGAGAGAAACAGGCTTTCAGTTTCATTTCAGTGCTGGGGTGGGTATTTGGATGGGGCTGAGGGGCACCTGGGAAGCAGAGACAAAGAGCTGTCAGCTGCCATCCCTCAGCCAAAGGTGCTGGTGAAGGCCTGACGAGACTGGAAAATGGGTCATGTGAAGGAGCCTGGGGCTCACTCTGTAACTTTTCTGTCTCATGGTTCACAGCCAGTTTGGTTTTATAATCCCAAGCAGAGCTTCTGTTATAGAAAAAGAGTGTGCTTTCTGGACAGCTTGTAGGTTTGAGCCTGCTGCCAAACAGAGGTATAGGTGGGAGAGGCAGAGAGAGAAGTCACATTTAGGGACATCTGCATTTTGGAGAGCCCATAATACATGCATTCAGGATGCAACTTCTGAGTCATGAGCCAGGCCCTGGATTAGGCGCTTTCACCTGTACTGCTTCATTCTTGCGATAACCCTGTGTGGGAGGAGGGATGTCACAGGTGGGAAGACTGATCAGACGTTGATCTGCCTTTTCTGTTAGTAAATGGTGTTCAGCACACCTGTCAGCTATTGCAGTCCCTTTGTCACCAAGACCTTCAATAGGATTTTGAAGTCCCCCAATATATTGTATTTAAATTTTTAGTTTAATTTTTTTAGTGTGATTTGATTTTAGTCATTAGGAAAAAAAGGACATCAGGATTGGACTAACTCCTCGTATTCCTTGAAAGACCCCTGAATTCTTGTCATCTAGAAACCTCAGCCATCTCTGTGTTCTTCTTTGCTTTTATCCTTGAATCTCTTGACTTACTTCCAAGACCTGTCCGGCTTTCCTTTGTCGTGTCTTCAGTGCCTGTCTTTTCCTGTGCTCTCAGTTTATCTTTCCAGTTCAGCTCCTGTTCCCTGCTCTTGTGGGTACTTCAGTGACTCCCAGCTCTTTTTCTTGATGCTGGTCTCCTAACACTCCATCCTGCTTACATTTGTGGTATGAGTAGTTCTTTTTAAATAGTTTCAGATATATTAGAGTATTGTACTGACTTAGTAAGTGATTTCTAAACACTTTAAAAAGTGATCTGTTGCACCAAGCTCTCGCAGGACTCAGTCCTTAGGGTTCTTGGCATCTCCCATGGTGTAGAATGGTCAGGATAAATCCGAAAAGCTAATGGCTGCCCCTGTGCCACCATCTCTCTTTCCAGGAGTATTTTGTTTTTTCTCTGTCCATTACTTCAGACCTCTTAGAAAATTTGAAGACTGTTCACAGTTTCTGCAGTAGTAACAGATTTGTGTTCTCCCTGGTCTCTAATCCAATTGTTTTCATTTTACTTTACAAAGAACCATGAGGTGGAAAAGAACCGTGGCTGAAAGATGAGAAGAGTGTAAATTCTAAGCTAAGCTTTGCCAGGAACTTGCTTCATGACCTTGAGCAGATCAGAGCTCTTCTCTGGGGCACACAGCCCAAGTTGTGTCAAGTGTGGGAGTAGCTTGAACGATTGTTAAGGCTCCTTGGTGTTCGGCTTTACAGATCCCGAGAGTTTGGCAGCATTGCAGGGGAGCTCTTCGGAAGGGTGCAGTCACCATCCAGGCCTGCGCAGTTCTGCTTCGGAGCCCCTTTCTAGGTGGTTTGGCTTGCCCGGCAGCAGTAAGGAGGACGCTTTCCAGATTGTGATTTTGAAAGATTCTTGGCTCTTAGGTTCCCGTACCATAAAGAGAACAGTTTTCAAATTAGCATTAAGCTGTCTTAAAGAAGAATGAAGTACCTGAAGGTGCAGTTGATTGGGCTATAATTAGGGCTGATGCACCATAACTTTGGGAGAAGTCTCTTGTACAAGACTCAGGAAAGTGTTTTACAAAAACATGTAACAGAAGCTAGCCAAGTTGATTTTTCATTTAATGCCCAGATGACAATAAATAAAACAATGAGCCCTGGCTGGTGTGGCTCAGTGGATTGAACACCAGCCTGTGAACCAAAAGGTCACTGGCTCGATTCCCAGCCAGGGCACATGCCTGGGTTGTTCCAGGTCCCCTGGAGGGCGGGGGAGTGTGCGAGAGGCAACAGGTCCATGTATCTGTCCTTCACCAATGTTTCTTCCCCTCCCTTCCCCCGTCTGTAAAAGTAAATAAATAAAATCTTTTTTAAAAATGCAAAGAAAAATCAATGACATAGTTTAAAAGGTTTAGGGTTTAATAGTTGTGGTTTGTGCATTTAATATTTTCAGTCAGAAAGTGGTTTATGCGTTGTGGTTTATACATTTAATATTTTTCAATCAGAAAGTACCTGTGGGTAGTAAGTCAGATAAAAGGAAAGTGTGATCATTAGTTTGCTCTACTCGTAGTGCTAAATAAATGTTGCCAATTTTTATGCAGAGTCTTATATAGTATCTAGGACACATGATGCAGAGTCTCACATAGTGCTTTCAAGTGAGTATTGACTGTATTTTGAAGGGACACAGTGTTTTGAAGAGCATGCATTTGGGAAAGTATGACCTCTTACATATAAACTATTGCTCATTGATGGTTGCTAGGAAGGAAATTCATACTTGAACAGGTTTGCTCAGAAGCTAAGCATATCACTCTGAGAGACAGAAGTAAAAAACACTTAAAGTCATCCTTTTAGGAGTCCATACTAGAAATTATGAATGAAATTTGAATGTACAAATCCTCATTTTCAGTTTCAGTTATTTTAAAGAATACTTGGCAGTTTAAAAGTTGACTCAGGTAAGACATGCTTGTTCTGTAAAAACAGCATAAGCAGTGCAGACAGTGACTGGTCAAAGTGAGTGACCATCTCTCCTGGGCACCATTCCCACCAGGCGGGCGCTGCCATGGTTACTGGTGAGGAGTCCTCCGAGTTTACTTCTGCGCCTGTGCAGGCGTATCGAGCATAGGGTTTTCGGTTTTTAAAACAAAAATGGTACAGCAAAAAGCTGCACCTGTGCTTTAACTTATTGTTGTATTGTGGATATCTTTTCTTGTTAGCACTTACAGATATACTTCTTTCTTTTTAATAGCAATATAGTGTGAAAACTTTTTTTAGATGGCTTTTAGAAAGTGTTCCTACCAGATTATTATTTTTAATTTTTTAAAATTTGTTTATCTTTAGAGAGGAAGGGAAGGAGGGATGGAGAGAAATATCAATGTATGGTTGCCTCTCATGAGTCCTCCACTGGGAACTGGCCTGCAACCCAGGCATGTGCCCTGACTGGGAATCGAACCGCGATTGTGTGGTTCGCAGGCCCATGCTCAATCCACTGAGCTACACCAGCCAGGGCCCTACCACATTATTTTAACTCTCAATTTGTGTTAGGACAATCTGATAAACATTCTTAAATATTAGTAATTGTATAATTATAATGGCTTAATAGAAACTCTAAAGTGTTTTATAAATGGTAATACTCTTTGAGCTAATAATTTTCTGTGACTCTTCTGAGGAAACACTTGAAAATATTGAAAAAAAATCCAAAATAAGCCAAAATATTTTTTAGGTAAAAACATCCTATTTATAAAAATAGTAATACTCAGGAGAAAATTCAGTATTTGAAGAAAAGCATAAAGAAGCAAATTAGAGACAACTATACTTGAAAAACATTTAAAACAATATATTAAAAACAAATTAACCCTTGAAATGCAGCCATCCAGATATAATACAGGGTCCAGCACAAGTAATGCTCCATTTTTAATTATAAAATCATAATCATAAGCACGTAATTTGCAACATAACAGTATCATACTCAAATCACACCACATGACATTTTAGATGAAACATTAAAGTTAAAAATATGCATGATGACATATATTATTATCCTGCCAACCACACTGAAGCCTCACTTCCGCTGGACCCTGTATATTGTTCAACATTTATGATAGTACATTTGTGCCATTATAAAGTTACACTTGCATAAATTTATACTGTGTTATTGAATATAGATATTCATCACACCTTTGACAGTCTGAATAATTGTTCCATTTTTGGAGATGCCATTATTTAAATAGTCCTCTATACAATGATATATGGCTTGTTATCAATTTTTTAATATTTTAAACTGCCACAGTGAACATTTTTGCATGAGAAAGCAGAAAATGGCACAGTATCACCATCCCTGGACCACGGTCTTGAATTCTTAAAGCACTTAACATAAAAATACCAAAGCTCCGCCACTTCTACCAGGACCAAACCCTGAAGGGTGGCTCTTCTAAGAAGCAGCACTTCATATCTTGGTGAACCCCGAGTGGAAAGTTTTAATTTAAAACTGAATTTCTGACACTTTCACCTCTAAAAAAAAAAGCAGATATGAGTGTCTACACAGTGTATAGTGAGTGCTTCAGTAAACCAAATTCCCAGCAGTGGAACTCAGGAGTATATTTCAGTGGTTATTTTAAACTGAATTGAGGTTATTTGCGAGTTTAAAGTTCACTTTGGACCATGAGTTTCCCTTAAAACAATCCTGAAGTATGCAGCCCGTTACCTTTTGCTCTCCCTGATAGTGATACTGATTCCTAAGTACTGGAAAGAAACAAAAAGTCCTAAGTAAGTACTTTCCTAAGTACTAAAGATTCCTAAGTACTGAAAAGTCTTGGTTTTAAAGTATAGACTTAAACTCTGCAGGTTTGTACTTTCTCAGTTTGTCCGGTTCAACTTCTCACTGGGGGCAGACTCTCCTACTTTGTCATCCCTGACTTAGGGTCAGCTCTTGTTCAAATACTTTTAGCGATCGTAGCTAATTCCGTTTTTAGATTGCTACAGTTATTAGAAAGATTTATCCTCACATTGAGCTGAAATGTGTTGCTTCCTAATCTCACCGATTTCTGCCTTCATAAGCACAGAAAATTAAGTCCTGGGCTTTCCCAGATGACATTTCCCCAGCTATTTAAAGATAGCTATCAAATCTTGACACTTCCTTTTCTTTTCGCAGCTAAAACAGCTTTATCCCCTGGCTACATTGTATCTCTTCTTCTCTTGGGATTTTCATTTCCTTTCCCAGACTGAATTTTATTGCTGATGTGGTTCAGTGGTGCGAATGTCATTAAAGCAATCACTTACCTTGATGTGACTGTTGTACTTTTATTAATAGGCCTTCACACCAGTTACACTTCTGACTCACAAGGAGGTAAAAGGTGGCTGAGCTGCCCTCTTCCCATTCTGTACTTGTGCAGTGGAGTTTTGAATCTAAAAGCAGAACTTCGCATTTCTCCCTGTTAAATTTAATCTTACTTGAATTAGCTCACTGTTCTAACTTCAAGACATCTTTTTGAATCACCATTGTCATCTCAGTTTTATTGACTAAGCCCAATTTTGTAGAATCCATGAGTTTGATTAATATTTCTTCTAGTCTTTCATCTAAATGACTGACTTCGTGTTTAATAATGTGGGGCTCATTACCCTGTGTAGCCTGCCACTGTAGACCATCCATTTGTAAAGGATCCTTTTTTATTAAAATCAGATTGATGGTTTTTTATTTTTCCTTGTAAATATTGGAGCTGCTTTTTCTTTAAAAAAATTTTTTTGCACCACCCTTCTTTCTCCTTCTGGTTAAGAAAGCAGGCTCTGGAGCCAGATTTCTGGGTTCCGATCCTGCCCTGTCACTGTTAAGTAATTTCTTTAATCCGTAAAATGGAAATAATAATACTTATTTCTTGGGTTTATGAGAATGAAATGAGCTCATGTCGACAGTGCCGTAGAACAAGGGCCTGGCGCGTGGCAGAGGTGAAGCACTGTCCTGTTACTATTCTCTGGTTTTGTTCTGAGCTCCACAGTCACACCTCGGTGTCTGAATCCCCAGGGTTAAGTCTGTGTGGTCCTGCCAGCTGGTAGCGGCTGCGCTGCCACTTCCCATGTGATGTCCATGTATCCGGGGCTTATGAGCTCTGTAATGTTTCACCCAACAGATTGCTGGAGGAAGAATATTTTAACCCCTTTTCATTATAAAAGAATTAGTGCTTATGAAAGGCAGTTTGGAAAATACAGAAAAAAAGTAAAAGGAAAAAATCTTCCTACCACAAAACCATTAATTCTTTTTTTTTGATTTTTTTATTTAACTTTGGTTCAAGTACAGTTTTCTTTCTTGTATTCCCAGCCCTGCACCCCCCAGTGCTCCCCATCCCCCTTCCATCTCCGCCCCCCGTCTTAGTTATTGTCCATGTGTCCTTCATACTTATTCATGTGAGTCCATCCCCTTTTACTCTGGGCTTCTCTCCCCTCTCCCCTCTGGTCACTGTCAGCCTGTTCTCTATTTCAGTGTCTTTGGTTATATTTTGCTTGCTTGTTTGCTTTGTTGTTTAGCTTCCTGTTAGAGGTGAGATCATATGGTATTTGTCCTTCAACACCTGGCTTATTTCACTCAGCATAATGCTTTCCAGTTCCATCCATGTTGTTGCAAAAGGTAGGAGCTCCTTCTTTCTTTCTGCAGCATAAAATTCCATTGTGTATATGTACCATAGTTTTTTGATCCATTCATTTACTGACGGGCACCTAGGTTGCTTCCAACTCTTGGCTATTGTAAATTGTGCTGCTATGAACATTGGGGTGCATAGGTTCTTTGGGATTGGTGTTTTAGGGTTCTTAGGATACAATCCCAGCAGTGGAATTGCTGGGTCAAAAGGCAAGTCCAATTTTAGTTTTCTGAGAAAATTCCATACTGTTTTCCATAATGGTTGTACCAGTCTGCAATCCCACCAACAGTGGACCAGAGTCCCCTTTTCCCCACACCCTCTCCAACATTTGTTGTTTATTGCTTTGTTTATGATAGCCATTCTCACCGGTGTAAAGTGGTATCTCATTGTAGTTTTAATTTGCATCTCTCTGATAGCTAGTGATATTGAGCATCTTTTCATGTGTCTCTGGATCCTCTGTATGTCCTCCTTGCAGAAGTGTCTGTTCAAGTCCTTTCCCCATTTTTTAATTGGGTTAGTTGTCTTCTTAGAGTGAAGTCGTGTGAGTTCTTTGTATATTTTGGAGATTAAACCTTTGTCTGAGGTATCATTGGCAAATATGTTTTCCCATACAGTTGGTTGTCTTTTTATTTTAATGCTGTTTTCTTTAGCTGCGCAGAAGCTTTTTATTTTGATGAGATCCCATTTGTTTATTCTTTCCTTTATAGTCCTTGCTCTAGGGGACATATCAGTAAAAATGTTGCTGCGTGAAATATCTGAGATTTTCCTGCCAATGTTCTCCTCTAGGACTTTAATGGTGTCATGGCTTATATTTAAGTCTTTTATCCACCTTGAATTTATTTTGGTGTATGATGTAAGTTGGTGCTCGAGTTTCATTTTTTTGCATGTAGCTGTCCAGTTCTCCCAACACCATTTGTTGAAGAGGCTATCTTTACCCCATTTTATGATACTGCCCCCTTTGTCGAATATTAATTGACTGTAGAGAGTTGGGTTTATTTCTGGGTTCTCTATTCTGTTCCATTGGTCTATGTGCCTGTTTTTATGCCAGTACCAGGCTGTTTTGATTACAGTGGCCTTGTAATACAGTTTGATATCAGGTATTGTGATCCCTCCTACTTTGTTCTTCTTTCTTAACATTGCAGCTGCTATTCGGGGTCTTTTATGGTTCCATATAAATTTTTGAAGTGTTTGTTCTATGTCTGTGAAATATGCCATTGGTACTTTAATAGGTATTGCATTGAATCTGTAAATTGCTTTGGGTAGTATGGACATTTTGATGATGTTAATTCTTCCAATCCATGAACACGGTATACGTCTCCATTTGTTTGTGTCTTCCTTGATTTCTGTCTTCAGTGTTGTGTAATTTTCTGCATACAGGTCTTTAACCTCCTTGGTTAGATTTATTCCCAGATATTTTATTTTTGTTTTTGCTATATCGAATGGGATTTTTTTCTTGATTTCTGCTTCTGCTGATTCATTGTTAGTATACAAAAATGCCTTTGATTTCTGGATATTGACTTTGTAACCCGCTGTTTTGCCAAATTCATTTATTAGTTCCAGCAGTTTTTTGGTAGAGTCTATAGGATTTTCCATGTACACTATCATGTCATCTGCAAACAATGACAGTTTTGTTTCCTCCTTTCCAATTTGGATGCCTTTTATTTCCTTTTCTTGTCTGATTGCTGTGGCTAGAACTTCCAATACTATATTGAATAGAAGTGGTGAAAGTGGACAACCTTGTCTTGTTCCCGATCTTAGTGGAAAAGCTTTTAGTTTTTGTCCATTGAGTATGATGTTGGCTGTAGGTTTTTCATATATGGCCTTTATTATATTGAGGAATGCTCCCTCTATTCCCACTTTGCTGAGTACCTTTATCATAAATGGGTGTTGTACCTTATCAAAAGCTTTTTCCGCATCTGTTGATATGATCATGTGGTTTTTGTGTTTGCTTTTGTTTATGTGGTGTATTACATTTACTGATTTACGAATATTGAACCATCCTTGCATCCCTGGGATGAATCCCACTTGGTCATGGTGTATGATCTTTTTGATGTATTGTTGGATGCGATTTGCCAATATTTTATTGAGGATTTTAGCGTCTCTGTTCATCAGCGATATTGGCCTGAAGTTTTCTTTCTTTGTTGTGTCTCTGTCTGGTTTTGGAATTAGGATGATGCTGGCTTCATAAAAAGAGTTGGGGAGTTTTCCCTCCTTTTGGATTTTTTGAAATAGTCTGTGAAGAATTGGGGTTAGTTCTTCCTTAAAAGCTTTGTAGAATTCTCCTGTGAAACCATCTGGTCCAGGGCTTTTGTGCGATGGGAGTTTTTTGATTACTTCTTCAATTTCCGCTGCTGTTATTGACCTGTTCAGGACAAAACCATTAATTCTTAGTACATTTCTTTTTCCTTACCATGTAGTAGATATAATCATCTCATATGTGTTTTTCTGTTTTGCTTTTCCTTAATATCCTTTGGAATATTATATATTTTTAATTATATAGTCTTGCCTACAAAACCTATTTTAATGATTATATAACATTTTCTTAATTGAATCATCTATAATTAACCATTTCCCAGTTGTTGAACATTAGGTTATCTGCTTTTCAGTATTCTAAATTATACTCTGGTGGGCTTTTTAAAAATAGAGTTTATTATTATTTAGTAAGGTCCCAAAGCCAAATTCTCAGTTCTGAAGTTATAAACATTTGTGAGACCTGAAGACTATTTTTATTGATATATATGACCAAAGTAAAGTAGGAGGTAGTTTTTTCTGTCTTTTGTAGTGATCATATCCGTTCCTTTTTCTTCATTTTCTGAATTATAGCTTGAAGTTTCTTCTTTTGTTTTAATTTTCCTTCTCTTTTTAAGGTTTGGGTTATTTTAATGTGTTCCTGGTATTCACATTTGTTCTGGATTATATATCCCTTCCACCTTTTGTAAACGTTCTATTAAAATACGAGGTTATTAGAGAGCTTATATGCCTGCCGTGCCGATGCTTCTGCGATGCCAGAGTCATTTAGGCCTAGTGTGGGGAAGACTGGGGAGGGCCCCTGGCTGGTTCTTTGCTTTTTGAAGTCTTGCTGTTTCTTCCTCTAGTAGTATTTTTTTCTCAGCGGCCTTGTTCAAATGTGCGTGTAACTCTGGGCAGGGTTCAAACCCTGTGTCACGTAGAGTACCTTATTGGGGTCGCACTTCAGCTGCTGCCTGCTTTTAGCTTAAAACATTTCTTTTCACAGTTAGAAGCATATTTTATAGGCTGTAATGGATCTTTTAACCTTATTCTTTTTGAGAAGCTTTTCTTTTTTTCTTTTCTAAACATTATAGAGAAAACTTTAAGAATTTCACAAGATTAAACTCTTAAATTCATGGCTTGAAAATGGATTATTTTAGCCCTGGCTCGTATAGCTCAGTGGATTGAGCGCGGGCCTGTGAACTACACGATCGCGGTTCAATTCCCAGTCAGGGCACATGCCTGGGTTGCAGGCCAGTTCCCGACAGGGGACACATCGGAGGCAACCAAACATTGATGTTTCTCTCCTTCTCTCCTTCCCTTCCTCTCTAAAGATAAATAAATAAAATCTTTTTAAAAAAAGAAAAAAAATGGATTATTTTATCTTAAACATATTTATGCATACAGTAGTTTTTTAATCTTAATGTATCTGAAAGCTATATGTATTTTTCTTGAAAACTATTTGAATGGTATCACTACATGGGATTTAAATGCCTGTTTCCTTTAAAACTGGGTTTACCTAAACAGAGGGAAGCTGCACATGCTTGGGTGAGCACCACCTGCCTTCGACTCACCTGTCTTGTAACCACAGCTCCCATGTAGTATAGATGCGTGTGCAATTTACATAATTGTATGTTTATTTCCCTGCGTATGTATTTTACAACTGTGTCTGTATTTCATTTATTTAAGATCTGGACGTTGGTGGTTGGCTATGTGTTGGCTGTGTCATTCAAGTGGAATGCAAGCACGGAGCGCTACTTGAGAGCAGTTTCAATTCCCGTCTGGGTTATACTGCTCTTTCATTTAGGTGGGTCACTTTTTCTAAGAAAGTCTAGCTTAAGTAAGCAGCAGCTGACTGTACAAATCAAAGCAGTTTTTTCATAGCATTGTATACTACATAAAATAATCTTTAGAAAATGTTCTGCTTTAATATTTTGTTAATCTTTAATGAAAATGTTATGCTATCTTTTAATTGTATTGAATGTTCATTTTCAGAAAGGTCCTTTAAAAACAAATCATAAGAAGTAAAGCAGACTTGGGCTCTCAGGGCCATTTCTGAGCGTCACATTGAAGAAGGATATAGATAAGCAGTCAAGGGCAATAAGAGGTGCTCAGAATCAAGTGTGAGAAACAATGAAAGGAACCAGAGATGTTTACTCTGGATAAGAGAGAGCTGGGCCGCAGGGGTGGGGAGCGGTGGGGGTCCGGAGGATACAGAATAGGAAGCCTCCCCTGTGAAGGAGTGGTTCAAACCGGTAGGGAGAGATGTTGGAGCAGTGAGTAACTTCAGAGAGAAAAGTCTCTGTTCAGCATTAGAACGATCAGAGTCAGAGCTGCTCAAAATAGTTCACCATCATTGGAGACTGCACTGCTGGCTGAATGGCTGCTAGGTGGTAGAGTGATTTTTCAGGGACTCTCATCTCCAAGTATGAGTGTTTGGAAACACTTAGTTCCAATTTAAACACAACATCCAGTAACTGAGAGCAGTAGATAGTTTTTAGAGTTACTTACTGTTAAAAAAAGTTTTTAAAAGAGTTGACTTAAAATAAGTCCCTGGTTAGAGTTTGGTGTTGAGTAAAGCCTTGCTTCCTGGCTTTGTGGACTTGGAATCTTCTGATCTGCAGTAGGTAATGCATCTGACTAGGGGTCAGAAGGTTGCAAGTCCGAAAAGCTAGGGAGTAATGCTCTATTTAACACCAAACTCTAAGCAGAGACGGGGAGATCATCAGCAAGATCCCCTAACGGAGGGATTTGTCTCACTTTGAACTTGAGAAAGGCAGAGGAGGGAGGGAGGCAGGCGGCTGTATGCCCTTGAGGCTCTAAGCAAACTCAAGGAACTGCAAACGGCCAGTGGGTAGCCGCTTGCTAGCATTTTTTTGCATTATGCACCAAGGAGGATACGTTGAAGCCTTTTGCAGTGCAGTTTTGCGCCATTCCACCCTTTCTTGAGAGAGACCACACCCAGTGGTATTTTCAGGAAATTCAGTTGGGTATAAATTCAAGTCAGGCTAAATGACTAGGATCTATGCCTGGTGCAGGTAATTCTGGGTTTAAGTGGGGGTGGGGCTGCTCAATATGCTTCCTAATGGGTTTGGATCCTCAGGGGAGCAAGCCTGTTGGAGGCAGGCTGGCGCATGCCCACTCCCTTGGCCCGTGGCCTGGACAGCAGGATTGGACTTACTGAGAGAAGTCCAGAAGTTAGGTTTCACCTGTCTGATGGCGGGTTTTTCAAATTTTCCCCTGTGAAACAGTTTTGTTAACATATATGCCAAATTGTTCTGTCAGTCTACTATACAGATTCTTTTAAAGACAAGTACTGGGTTTTTAATTTCATTAAGAATGTTAACTCTTAATAATTTGCAGCATCTCTGGCTGGCTCCTGGAGAATTCCAGTATTCCTGGTCATTGTTTTCCTGATGTCTGTGGGCACCCTTTATGAAAAACAGAGTGGAAAAGAGTCTTCTGGTAAGAAATAGGGCATTCTGTTAATAACTACTCTGAAATATTTGGGGGAGTAGTTTTATTTTAAAAACATGCTGTGATGAAACAGTTTTAAGTCTGTTTAAAAACCAGTGGTATTTTCTGAACAATAAATTTGTTTAACGTATATGAGGTTGTTTGACTATACCTCACCCCCCTTCTTTTGCAGATTTTATTGGGGTATAATTCATAGAACATAAACTTAACCGTTAACTATTTTAAATGAGCACTTAGTACATTCACAGTGTGTGCAACCGTTACCTCCATCTCTTCCTAAGATACTTCATCACCCCAAAAGGAAACTCTGTAGTTAGTTTATTTGAGGTATTTCTGTTTTCTTAATGTCAGCATTTAGAGCTATAAATTACCCTCCTAAAGCTACTTTTGCATCTCATAAGTCT
Source organism: Sturnira hondurensis (assembly GCF_014824575.4). Classification (NCBI taxonomy): domain Eukaryota; kingdom Metazoa; phylum Chordata; class Mammalia; order Chiroptera; family Phyllostomidae; genus Sturnira; species Sturnira hondurensis. The sequence goes on along the minus strand of NW_028078644.1, from coordinate 162,983 downwards.
TGATGTGTTGTGCTTCCATTTTCCCTGGGTCAAGATACTATGTGATTTCCCTTTTGATTTCTTCTTTGACACATTGATTCATCAGAAGGGTGTTGTTAAGTTTCCACATATTTGTGAATTTTCCAGTTTTTTATTGCTTGTACTTTTGGTGTTCTATTTCATTGCCAAATTCAAGGCCATGAATATTTACCTCTGCTGATCTTGTATGCTGCAACTTTGCTGAATTTGTTTATTTACTAGTGTTTTTTTTGGTAAATTCTTTAGGGTTTTGTGTATGTAATAGCATGTCATCTGCAAATAGAGTTGGTTTTACTTCTTTCTAATTTGCATGCCATTTATTTCTTGTGTGATTACTCTGGCTAAAACTGCTAGTACAATGTTGAATATATCATGTTTTTTCACAGATTATTTTTGGGTGCAAGTGATTTTTATCCAAAAACAGTTTGTTAAAGGTACAGATTTCTAATGACTGGTAAGGGGGTAGCGAGGGTGTGGCTGGGAGTGTGGCCAGGTGTGGTCACAGTTCTCCTGAACTTCTGGTTAGCCAGCCGTGTGGACGCAGCTGTGTCTGAGAGGTAATTCTGAAGAGCACACAGTTTCCACCAGTGGTCAGTACTTGTCCCTTGCTTCTTTCTGATGGTTATATATAAACGAATAGAGCAAATTGTTAATTGTAGCAGATTTTTAGAAGAAAAAATTAATTTTTCAGGTATGAGTTTGTCACGATTAGGTTAGGAAATACAGAGAAACAAAAAGAAAGTAAAAATCACTCAAAATCCTACTGCCCACAGATTATACCAAAATGTTAACTAGTGGTTTTTATGCCTTCAGAATTTTAAAAACACATGTAGCCTGGATCATAGTGAATCTGATTCTCTTTTGTGACCTGCATTTTAAACTTCATTATGTCACAGGCACCTTCTGTGTCATATATACTTCTGTAACATTATTTTTAGCATCTTCATTTTATGGGAATCACAAGGCTATTTGTGGTACTTTACAGTGCCTTACAGAAGTTGTTTTTAATTTAAGTTGCTTTCTAAAATTATTTTATTTGTTAAATTACTAATGTCTGACAATTGTAAGATGTCTTATTCATAAACAGTTGTGTAGAATTTTTAAATAACTACCTGAAACAAAGAAACCTTAACTACTTATCTTTCTGATAGTGGAAAACAGGAAAGATTTTATCTTATATTTTGCTGTCTTTCTGTTCTCTTTGCTCAGCTTGTCTCCCTGTTCACAGTATTTTAGACTCAGTGGTTATATAGCAAAGCAGAAGTAAACTTTCTGTTTTGGCAACTAGTGAAGAAAGCTTGGTGGTCTCCATTTGTCCTTCTGGTTAGCTTTACCTCCTTTTTTTCTCTCCTTTCCCCGAGTAGTAGTGATTCAAACAGCTCTGCTTGAATCACTACTGGACAGTTCTCCTGCCTCACCCCAGGACAGGTCTCTCCTTTTGACTGCCTTGTCCAGAGCAAAGTGAATACTTTATTTCAAATATTTATTTGAATAACGTAGGTCTAAAACCAAAGGTTTTTAGGTGGGTCTTTTCTTGGGTATAAATTCTAGTCAGCTGGTGATGGCAGCCTAGAGAACTGTGAGAACAAGAATTCTAAGACCCAGTTCTGAGCCATGTTTAATTATTACTGTCAGGCATATACCCAGGATAATGGCGCACTGGCGTGGGGGCCAGATTTCTAGTATTTGTATTCTAGACACTTACAAGGGAGGGAGTCACAGGAACAGAGTGCGTTTGTGAGCAGACTTGGAAATGTGGCAACCACCATCCTGTTCTGTTTACTTTTGTTCCTGCCTACTTCAGAATAGGTTATTCTCGATCTAGAATCCTTTTATGGACTTCTAGTCTAGATAGTCCTTATCATAAAATACATCTGTGAAATATTTCTTGTTAATTTCTGAGTATTTTTTCCCTCCTGTCCCTAGAACCTTGTTTCTTTTAGGCACCAGAAGCATCTAGTCCATACCCGGACAGCCTTCTCCTTTGATCAGCGTCCGTTCCCGCCTGTTGGTGTCACAGTAACGGGGTCAGGACGGGGCACTCCGGTGTACTGCTGTGGCAGCTGGTGCATTCCTTCCTTCCTCGTCTTCCCACTGCCCCGTGGTGGGGCCCAGTTACCTATGTAGGCGTCTTTCTCTGTGTCTTCTGAGCTTTGACTCTTTTGCTGCTATGGACACTTTTATGATCTGTGGTTCACTGGATTCACAGAATTAATCCTTTGGATTTCATCAGAATGCGAAGCATGAGTTTATTTATGTCCAGAAAACTCTTGTGGATTATTGCTGAGGTAGTTTTAGAGGTTCCTTCTGAACCCAGGGGCCTTACTCAGTGATTTTCTCTTAGACCTCAGGATCTCTTACTTGGTATTTCCTGGAACCCCAAGATAATGTTGGGAAAAAATGTGAAATGCCTACCGTGCTTTTAAATGTACTACCTTTTTAAGAAAAAAAATAAAAATAAAAATGAATGTACTACCTTTTTAAAAACTCCACCAGTAAAACAACTGTCAAAACCTTACAGAATGGTTGTCTCTATTTTGCAGATGAAGGCATTTTATTCCAGAGATTAACTGACTTGCTTACAGTCCTACATGTGACTGGTGGAGCTAAGACATGAACCGAGCTCCTTGACCCTAAGCCCAGTGCTCTTTGAACAAGCACCAGTCACCCAGCCATCCTAGAGGTACTGACGGCTGATCCTTTTGGACTCCGTTGTGGGTGTCAGCTCCTTCAGTCTTCTCTGTTGGCCCTGGCGGCTTACTGCAGCTGCAGGACCTAGCTTCTCTGTCTCCTGGATCCCAGAAGTCTCCCTTGGTAGAAACCTCAGTCCAGCTTTGATGTGCTTCATTAGCCTGTGAGCAAAGGGGAACGCTAGCGTTATTATTAGTAATGACAGCACGGGCAAAGCCCTGTTGGGCTCTTAAACCTGCTGTCTCATTTAATTTTCTTAGTCATCCAGTGAGACTGGTATTGTACTTATGTTACAGATGGAGAAACTTAGGCTCAGCCGTTCACTCTTAGTATGAGAAATGCTTTTTCAAAAGCGAGAGTGAAACATCAGATGTATCTTCAACAGCTGGACATCCAGCCTGAGAAGTATGGCAAGTGGAATATAACTGGGTCTGTTCCTGCTGACACTGGTAATTGTGTGTAAATGACCAGGAGTATCTCTTCAGGAAGGCTTGGTAGTTGCCTTATTTATTTTAGGGTAGCATGTATTCCGAGTGAAAATGTGTGGTCCACTTAAGCCCAAATTGGAAGAAGAAAAAGAACAAACTAAGGTGTTTTACTGCGCATCTCCCACTCCCCATTTCTGACACTGTTGGTTAAATAGACCTAGAGAAACTCCTGGTAATATTTTCTGAGTAATCCAGTGAGATTGGTGCATACCCACGTCCTCGTTACTGACCAGAAGGCTGATGAAGTGGTAGCAGAAGCCACTGAGAAGGAGGTATAGTTTCTACATTAGCGATGGAGGCACAGGCCTCCTCCACAGGGAGCTGTGCGTGCTGGGGAGGCCTGACTGGGCGTGCGGGGCCTCCTTCCAGTAAGCGTCTTTGGATGATTCTGACAGTGCCGTTATCTCTGTGAAAGAGAGCAAAGTAGATCAAGTCTCCTTATTTAGACTGTCTTCCAAATAGATTTCCCCCGATTTTTAAAAATGTTATTTTGCCCATTGCTGACTAACAGACACTGTTTGAACGCGTGATGCATTATTGTTATGTGATTCGCTGGACTGAAAGTTGCTGTCCCCGGAGCGAGGCTGCTAATGTCAGTGGCCTGCTCCTTGGGACTTGCATAGATCCCTGTTATCAGGCCTCCTCCCAACGTTGGCCCTGCCCCTGGGCAGATTGGCACTTGAAACCTTGGGTGCTCTTGTTTGTTTATAGTTCTTGGGCCCCAAGGTTATGTTTCCTTGTCCGTGTGTCTGTTTTTAGCTGGGACTTTTTTGCTAATACCAAAACTTTGTCTAGATTCTTAGTTCTGGGGTTTTTCTGTCTAATTTATCATCCTTCTTCCCAAATCCTTACGGATTTTGAGGTACAGGTAGATACCACTAAGACAGAAGTCTTAGTGATAAGATCAGTATCCAAATCTTACATCCATAATTTTCAGACACTCTGTTGATTTTTTTGGTGTGCTCTTCTTTTTATTCCTTTGTGAAGTGCAGGCAGTCTAAAAACATATTGACTCATTTATGTATTAACTACGATGATATTGCATAGTTTTCTTTGATTTAGCTGTGGTTTGCTGAATATTTACTGTGTATTTTAGTGATATCAGCAAGTTGGAAAACAAGTTAGTATTTGTGAAGGTTTCATTTATTGGGTACATGTAGTTCATTTGGGGCTGAAATTCACTGCCTTGTCAGAACTCTGTGTTGTCACATTGTGTATTGGCCTACCCAAATAAGGTCCCAGGTGTACGAATGTGGGTATATTGTTTGGTAATAAGGAATGATCAGTGTTCTCAGTTGTGGATAATGGAATCCATGCTAGCTGGTCTAAGTAGAAAGAGGTACTGATTAGCGTACAGAATTTTTGCGTATAGAATTTTTGCGTATAGAATTTTTGGAAAGACCAGACACAGGTCTGCTTGTGTCCAACACAGACAGAGTAATGCCACCAGGAGAAATGCCCATTGATGCCCAAGGACTGTTTGAGCAGAAGTTCCATAGCTGCTGCCACCTGCCACAAAGTTAGAAGTTGGACGGCAGGACATTTGGGACTTCTTATTAAGTTTCTGTGGAAAAGCCATGTGCCTTTGTGACACTGTTTGACATGTATGTGGCTTCCAAATTACAGTGAGTCACTTAGGGCTTCAAGTCTTGCACAGGTGTGTCTGCTTGTTAGAAATGGCGTCCACGTGGTACCTTAGCTGCAAGGGAGTGCAGGAAATACAGTCTTTAGCTTTCCAGTCTGTAGGGTGCAGAAAAGCACCCTGGTATTGTGTTAGCTAGTCTGTGCTGTCTGCCATATCAGGTTAAAGGCTAATAATTACTGACCAATCTTACTGGCCAGTAAATGTTTTATTTCAGGCCAGAGCAAGTGGTTAATCTTGGTGTACTACTTACGAAGAACTTAACATGGGATCATGTAACATGCAACAGGGTAACAGTGTTCTTTTAGATTTTTAAGTAGTGGATTTTGCCTGTGCTGAATTATGTACTTTATAGATGTATATAGTTTTGTGTAATACCCATATGTGTATACATATTCATTTGTAGAATGTTATAATTAAGAGCACCAAGTATGGGCTGTCCTATTCTGTACTCCAAGCTAGTAATACAAAAGAGAGTGAGACAGTCTGTATGGCTAAGTGGTAAGTATGGCTCCTGGTTGTGCTTGGTATGGCAGTGTTTTTCAACAGAATGGTGTATTCAAATTTACCAGTGAAGTTAAAAAATATAAATGTGGCATTCTGTGCTTGTATATCCATTATCTGCCACATGTACCAGCATGAAGTTCCCAAATGAGAAAGACAGAATCCAGGAACCTGCACAGTTAGCTGACTTTCCTGTTGATTCTCAAGCATTCTCCCTTGGCAAATAACCACTGATCTGGTGGGTCATTCATAACCATTTTGTTTTACTGCTCCTGAAAACGTAGAATCATGTTTATCTGCAGGTTATTTTCCACTTTGTTCATGTGCTTTGAAAAGCTTTTTAAATGCATGCATGTTTTACAGGGGCAGAGTTACCTGGGCAAGTTATCTCCATGGCCGCCTCTACGCTGGCCACTTTGGCTATCTCTATCACAGGATATGAGTCCAGCACAGAAAACCAGCCCTCAACTCAGCCTGCAGGTGACTGACCTTTTGACGGAATGCCTTCAGAACCATTCTGGGAAATGAAATGAGCATCGAATATAAACTGTAGAAAGACACTAAGATTACAGTTGTTAGTAGTGCTGGTCCTTTGTTTTTCCCTCTGATTCCTGTTTTTACACTTTCGGCTTCTCAGCTTTGTTCTCATGTATGACCTTTTTCATGTATTTCAATATTTACCTTTTTAGGTTCTTATCTTGATTCTTCATTCCTTACCTCTCTTAAAAATGCTTCTTTTTCTTTTCCTTTTTTGGTTATTTCTCACCCTGATTTCATATTATTTTTCCTTTTCTCAGTTCCCTATTTACCTTTGTCCATATTTTCCCCCACTTAATCCTTATATTTTCTATTTCTTCCAAAGCTCACAATTCTCCATTGTTCTGTTTTGCTATAACTTTTTATGTTGCTTTTTTGGCTGTTGCTCCCTTATCTTCCTTTTGGCTTTTGCTTTCCAACTTCTAGTCGTCCATTTCTCTGGCATTACTTGCTTCTCACAGTTTGCTTTGCATGCCTTGTGCTGTTTGTATGTTGGCTGTTTCTGTTACAACAGACGCCTCTGGTTGTTCTGAAGTCAGTGCTCCTGTGAGATCCAGTTGGTTGATTTAGGTCAGCTTTAAAGCTACACGGCACTCACACAGAGTTCAAGAACATGAAAGGCCGCCTATGCCAAGAGGTCCATTAGTGCCAGAGGTTTTGGAGTTGAGGCTCGTGTGATTCAGTGGATTAAGTGCTGGCCTGCAAAACAAAGAGTCACTGGTGGGTCGCTGGTTCAGTTCCCAGTCAGGGTACATGCCTGGGTTGTGGGCTAGGTCCCCAGTTGGGGGCACATGAGAGGCAACCACACATTGCTGTTTCCCTTTCTTTCACTCTCCCTTCCCCTTTCTAAAAAATAAATAAATAAAATCTTTTTTTTAAAAAAGAGAAGTCTCGAAGGAGGGGGTCGGCTAAGAAAAATCCATTTGGGGTAGCAGGATAGCTTACTTTTCTTGCATACTGAATCATGTTTTCAAAGTGGAAAGGGGATGGTGTTTTGGTTACAGACTTATTCTAAATGTCTGCTACATCCGCCAACATGAAGTTTCCAAATTAGAAAAATAACAGAGAGCAAAGTGAAGCAGATACGTAACTAGCTTGGACTCAGGAAAGGGTGTTAGTTTTAGTAACTAACAGGCGGGCTGACTTACCATGGTGCTGGTATATCAGTAGTAAAAATTTACTACAACTAAACATTTAATGTTCAAGTGTTAACATTATGTTAACAAATGTTTAGCGTTAAATGTTAAACATTTAATGTTAAAATGTTAAAAGGAATGGAGTACTGAGGGCGTTATGATGTAGCCCTCAGAGGGCTACTATGTACTTGCTTATGGAAATTTTGAACACAGGGAAGGCATTCTTTCAACACATATTTACTGCACGCATTCTATGCCAGGTACTGTTCTGTGCGCTAGGAATTCAGGGGAGGGACAGCAAGACGGACACGCCCTTCGCTGTCCTGGCGCTGGCAGTCAGCTGAAGAGAAGGTGGACAGGGCTAAGTGGAGCATGATCCAGCTATGTAAACTCTGAAGACTGGGGCAGGTACAGGGCTGGGACGATGAGTGATCGTGTGTCTTTTTTCTTTTGGTTAGAATTCTGAAATAGGGTACACTTTTGTCAATAATTTTATTTATGGCAGACAAAATGCAAGTTTTAGGATCTAACTCATTTGCATCATCATGGTATATGCTGAGTCATATTGCTTTTAAGAGTTACATGTTTTCTGACATATGAGTCGTGTATGCTATGTTTTGATAAAAATAGGAAATAGAAGTAATATAGCCCTGAAAATTACTGCCAGCAATCTTGTTTTATATCTCCTTGTAAAAGAAAATCAGAAACACATGTTTTGAAGCCCTGGGTTCTTGTAAGTGCAGTTAGCTCCATTTTAGATGAAATGACAACGAGGAGCCACATTGTCTCAGAAATATATATAAATGCATCTAATATAAAATTATATTAAAAGAGGAGAGCCCTAGCTGGTGTAGCTCAGTGGATTGAGCCCGGGCCTGCGAACCAGAGGATGGCGGTTCGATTCCCAGTCAGGGCACATGCCTGGGTTGTAGTCCAGTTCCCTGCAGGCCAACTCCCAGCAGGGGATGCATAAAAGGCAACCATACATTGATGTTTCTCTCCCTCTCTCCTTCCCCTCTAAAGATAAATAAATAAATAAAATCTTAAAAAAAAATAAAATAAAAGAGGAGAAATTTTTAAATACAGGAATTCTATATGTTAATGCTTGTTGCTTTAAAACCATAAAGTTTTAAAATGACTCAAACCAGAGTCATTTTCACAGACTAATTATAATTCTCAGCTATTTTATTACATATTTTTCTTTAGTTTTTTGTTTGTTTAAATGATGATTATATTAATAAACATATTAATGTTTATATGTGTCATAAAAAGCTTGAACAGTATAAAGTAGAAAAAAAACATTCCCTGTACCCCACCCTTCCCCCAAAAGATTTAATTAGTTTTCCTAAATTTAAACACTGTTGGCATTGTTAATTCATCACATATATTTCAGTGTATATGCAGACATATATCCAGATCTTTTTTTTAACCCGACGAAATCATACGATCAGAGTACATTTTGGAGGCTTTGAAGGGTTGAAATAGAGTAACTGAGTGACTCTGTATTACTGTTCACTGCTGAGGACTGAGATGGGGGGTGATTTGTTTTGTCTCTCCAGAAACCATGGACAGAGGAGAACCCCCGCCAACATTGTCCTCTTCCTCTTCCTCCCCTTCACCCACACTGGGCAGACAGAAGCCTGAAATTGGGACGTTCCTCAGGAAGAAGAAAACGAGCGATGTCTACTTCGTGGCCCTCGTTTGGGCCATCATTGCGGTCCAGCTCTGGTTGAACCTGTGGATTGTGCAGCTGCTGCCAGTGCCGATTGCGGGTAAAAAATTTTTTCTTAATTTTGGACTTTAATACTTGGGATAATTTTACTCTTTTTTAAAATTAAATGGTCATATGTTTACATTTAAATAATAAACATTATTTTGAAATTTATTGCTTGATTCCTTCTTAATATTTTTCTTTTAAGCTCGAAAATACACTTGGCCTCTTGCAGTTTTGTGTGGCATTCTACAGCCTGGTGGTGCTGTGTGGGGAGCTGACGGCCCCGCCATCCCCGACTCTGTGGGCGGGCAGGTTAGCAGTCTGGATTTGGGGTTTCTGATTGAATTTGAGAGCTGCTCTTAGTGAAGTGCATTTTACATTTTACATTGCGTTTTTAATTAAGTAGAAATGTGGGTTTTAAGAAATATATGCAAAATTGTGATATTTTTGTTTGACAGGAAATTATATTACATATATATTACATGTTTTATATCAAAATGGAATCATATGGCTTTTCATGAATCATTAAAGTAGGTCTTTGTACCTGAATACCATGGTAATTTAAGGCCCACCTCAGTATTTTCTAAAGGCAATCTTTAATGCTGGCAAGAGCAAGGACGAGTTCTCTCTGACTCAGGTGCATTGTAAAAGAGTCTGTTATAATCTCGTGGTCGTTTGGGCTTTTTTGTTATTGCGGCCACAGTCGGCTAAATTTATGAAGTCCTCAGCTGATGCCCAGGATCCAGCTGAGTGGATACCTCCTACATTTGTTGGTCCTGTCTCCCAGGGCAAAGTTTCTCACTGTTGATTTACACATAATCAGATTATTAGAAGCCTGTGTCCTACCATGCTCTAACCTTATTGGACCTTTATCTTCTAGATCATTACTTTTAAAACTTAATATTCTAATTAAATCGGGCAGTTAACTAAATACCATTTCTTTAAAGACTTGTTATGAACAGAACACTGCGTAGTGCCTCTCCTTAGGGAACATGAAATGGAAGTGGTCGAAGTTTGTGTCTACCTCGCACATCTTCAAGCAGAGCTTCTGTTTGGCAGTTGGAGCAAGACCATTTGTCATTAAGCAAGTCGCAGAGTTCATGCAGCCGTGCTTTCTGTTAGTGACAGTTTAGATTGCTCTTCTGGATTGTTCCATACTTCTGTGGTTTTGCCAGATGATTTCTTTTATGCTGGGAAATTATGCGTCAGGCGCTATTGGAAACCCTTTTTCTTTAAAGTTTATTGTTAGCAAGAGTTACTTTTGTTTTAGTCACTTCATAATGCTCAGGCCATCATAGGAATTTGACATGGCTCAGGACAGCAGGCTGGGAACAGGGTCGCCTCCGAAAGGTTTTCTGCAGTCTGTCAATGCCCTGGGCTTATTCTAGAGACTATAGGAACTTTCCTAGGACCTCTATAGAGATTTTAAAATGCTAATGAAGGAATTGTGGAACTGGTATGCAACACTGAGCTCATGGTTCAAAATAGTAAACCGTGAAGCATTTAGGAACCCCTGGAGTTAGGGAAATTGTAGTGGTTGGATCAATGATTCAAACTTACCTTCACAGGTAAGTAGTACTTCTTTCTAGTTTCACCACTTTCTTAGTTGGCCCCTAACAGGAATTTAAATCCTGCTTGAAGGCTCACCTCACTGCCTAACTGCAGAGGGGTACATTCGTATTATGGTCTGTGGATGAAGGTGTGTCGTGCCCAGCCTCAGAGGCCATTCAGAACAGCCCTGCCTGTGCCCAGCCTGCTTCTCTACTGCATGCTGGTGAAAGATTGAGATGTACATCCCTGGCTGGCGTGGCTCAGTTGGTCGGGCATCACAAATCTAAAGGTCCTGGGTTCAATCCCCCGGTCAGGGCACATGCCTAGGTTGTCATGTGCCCCCTGCCCTCACCCCCACTCCACCTGTCTCTAAAGTCTCTCTCCCTTCCTCGTTCTCTAAAAGCATGAAAAAATCTCCTTGGGTAGGGATTAAAAAAATAGATGCAGGTGTATAGAGCAACATCAAGTAGAGACATAGGAAAATAAATGAAACTGTTACCTGCAGTGGTATAAAACCATGATGCATGTGGAACACCTTTATGTTCTTGGTCATTAAACATTAAAAAACAAAACCCTAAGTGGCAAAAGCAGCTGTAATAGCCAAAGAGATTAGGACATGTCAGGGGTTAGTATTCTTTACCCCAGAAGGGGCCAGGTGTGAGGGCCTTAGGTTGTAGTCACTGAAATTGTCATGGTCAGAGTCTCTTATGTGTATGCAGGCTGTCAGATAACCCGGACAACTTCAGGGCTTCAGGCTCCACCAAGAAGGTGGTACGTATATGGGCAAGTGGAGGTCGTGTGAAAAGTTGTTTGTCCCAGTACCATCAATTCAGAATACCTTGAATTTCCTTACCTCCCCCTCTCCTTTTTTAAAATTGATTTTCATTTAAAAACTAGCTGTACTGTTTTAGAAAAGTCACATGAAACTAAAGGACCTTTTCCCATTATGACTTTGTAATCTGTTTTCTTCATGCATGCACTTCTTTTCTTCTTTGTAGTCTGGGTACTCAAAAAGCTTATCATCCACTTTGGAGTCGTGAACTTCCTGGAGCAGCGCTGCTACGTGTGGTGGCAGGCCGTCGAGAACTTCCTCAAGGAGCGGCAGGAAGCTCTAGCGCCGTGGCCAGTCATCGGGCTTGGGAAATTCTTGCTAAAAGTTGATAGCAAGGTATTGTATCTTAAGAACTTGGGGTGTTTTAGTGGAGTTTTTATACATTTCATTGTAGGAAACATTCTATTTAGTGTTTATACTAGAATTTTTGACAACACATTTAAAATCTAATTCTATGAAGACATTTAAAGTTTATAATTATGGTTTATGTAAGCATAGGATATATTTAGTTTAAATAATTATAAGGATCAAATGGAAATCCAGAGGGGTTAACTGACTTATACAAATTATAGAGCCAGGTAGTGGCTCAGCTCAGGAAATATTTTTGGAATAATTCCCGTGTCTCATATTGTGCTAAGTCCTAGGGACGAGCAGATGAATCATAGCAACCTGGATGCAGAAGTTCCACTGAGGGAGAGAGAGTAGTCCATTACAGTTTAGATGCAGTTGTTAGATTCAGAGGCTTAGTCTGGGCTCTGCATCCAACTCTGTTTCAGGTCCCAGTTCAGCTGCCTGTTAGCTGTGCAGCGTTGGATGAATTTCTTAGTCTGTCCATGCCTTTGTTGCCTTTGTTTTCTTATTAGCGCAGTGAGTGTAAAGCGTGTACCTCATCGATTGCTTTGTGAGTGCTAAGTGAGTTAATGCATACATGATTCCCAGATCAGGGCCTGGTACACAATGAACTCTATACAAGTGTTAGCTGTTACAATTTGTAGAGGAAAAGTGTGGGGTTGGCCAAAAAGTCCATTTAGTTTCCACTGTAAAATAAGACATTTTTCATTTTCACCAACAACTTCATTGATTTAGATAGTTGGAGTATGTTGGTTATCTCCCACGTGGTATAACACTGATTCTTCTCAATTAAAGTCTTGATTTGATCGCTGTCATCTTCAACTGGTCTACCCCACAGTGGAGCATTGTCCAACGAGAATCTCGAACACGAACCTTCACAAACCACTTTGACACATTCGATCAGTCACAACTTCTCCATACACTACACAAATTTTCTTTTTTTTTTTAGTTTGTTACCTTTTTTCCTTTCTTGAAATACTAAAGCATAACATGCCAAAAATGTTGTGTATTTTCTTCCATCTTCGAGATTAAAATGGCTACACAAAAATTCACCAATTTTGATGAGTTTTTGAAAATTCATACTGCTGTGACAGTGGTCACAATGCAATCTAACAAATTGTTTCAAATGATGATAAAAGCAACTAAATGCTATAGAGCCATTTCGGGGGAACGGAACACACTTTTTGGCCAACCCATTATGGATGGGATACAGTGGTAGTACTGAGGAAAAACTGGCTCACCGCTGGTGAGGCCGGGGGAGGGGTGGTTTTGGAGCTGGGGCGACGCCAGGGCAAATTCTGAAGCACGAGTGGGAGTTTGTTGTGTGGATAGAGCAGTGCAAAGGCACAGGGACTTCCACGGCGTGGATGCTCAGGGGTGGCCGAGACACTGGTCACGGCTGGGATGCACGAAATGGTGATTACTGGGAGGTGAGCCTGGAGGGGCAGGTGTGGCTGGATCAAGCAGGTCTCTGTGTGCCACGCTGTGCGAGCTGGACTTCATCACAGCGGCTAGTCACTGTTTCCTTTGCCAGGTCTAATCGTGACTTAGGTTGGGAAATACTGTTAGGCGAAACCAGTGTAGATGAAGATGAGAATAGTACTGGAGTGCATGTGGAGGGAGGTGGTAAATCTTTCAAATGCACAGTAAAATGTCCTGGCTCAAAGGAGAAGCAAGGGATACATTTTCTTATGTATTGCCTGTCTTCCAGAGACTTCGCCAGTTTTATAATTCCCACCAGTGCAACATATGGAATACCTATTTCCTCGAGCCCTTTCCAAGGACTATCATAGTAACAAAAAGGCCTTTTTAGTTTTGTAAAAAGTATCTCCGTGTTGTTTTTAATCTAAAATTTTTTAAAATAAAAATTAGGCTGATTATCCTTTTATATCCTTATTGGCTAAGCATATTTTTGTTTTGTAATTTGCTTATTTGTATTTTCACTATTTTTTAAAACTTTTTTTAAACAAGAAGAAATCTAAGATTTTGCATAAATTTCAACATATTTACCACATCTCTCTGGTCTTGGGATGAAGCTTTATCTTACTAGACCAGATTTAGCAGTTCAAACTGTTTAAAGAATGTAACTCTTATTTTCAGTTAATATCTTTGTCTTTTCACTGTAATAACTTGGATTTTTTTGTAGAAAAGTGTGTGTGTTTAAAAATTGGGGTGGAAGGAAATACACCAAATAGGAACAGAATCTTAGATACGCCTGCATTTCGGCGAGGTGTCCTCTGTTCCAAAGGAGCACTGAAATGTTTTACTTTGAATAACTAATACTGTAAAGCTGCAACTACAAAGTTCGATGAAAATGTAACATAGAAGCACAGACTGGTTTATATAGGGACTAAAAATCCTTTTGGTGCATGATATGTGGAAGGATCTTAATAATTACTCTAATATTTGGAATTTGGTGTGGCTATTGAAGGCTACAAACCTTCAGCTTATTTTATGTGTTTTTAATTGTTGAGTTGCCAGCAAAGCTTGTGGTTATCTTCATTGTAATCATTGTATATCTTACAGGAATACTACATTCACGCAATTTTGTAATTTTTGTTAATGCATTACAGTTTTTTCCTGGTTTTTCTCTTGTCTGGGATAATTTCCTCCTCATGCTGTCAGTGACTTTCTTTTCTTTCTTCTCATACTGTTATTGCATTCTCTAATGATATTCCACTGTTCTTATCTTCTCTTCCTCACCTTACCCCCCATCCTCAAGCTCTGGCACTGGCTAAATAAGAAGGTAAATGAACACATGGATGTTGGTTTTTACTGTTCAGTTCTGTAACTTCTTCCCGTATCTCCATTCTCACTCTGTTTCTGTCCGTATCACAACTAAGTTTTTGTTTTCAAAGTCCTAATTGTAAGCTATGGAAGGTCATGAAGCATTGGTACTGTCACAGTACAATTTTCTGAAATCCCAAAGCTGTTTTATTAGGGATATTGGTGGTATCTCCTTGCTGGAGTGTGTGTAACAAGTTCTGTCTCATGGTCCTTTTGTGCACTGTGGTTCCCACGCCTTTTCACCTCTGGAAGGTCAGTCCGACCCTGGTGCCCCCTTGGAAGTGTGTGAGCACACCAGCAGTTGTTCCTCACTGGGCGAGAGGATTCGTCACTGCTGATTTTCCTTTATATGACACAGGAAGTTTTCCAAAGATGCAGTTCACCCTCCCTAGGCGGGTGATTTTGTGTATTGTCTGTTTTTTATAACTAGTATTCCCAAATTTTATTTCTAACTTAAAAAAGATGATAGTCATGGCCTGTGACATCTAACTTCCTGTGTTTCCCAAGATATAGGTTGCTGGTAAATGATTGATGATAAATGATTCCCATGATTGGCTTGGAATTTTAAAGGTACATTTTTAGTAACTTCCATAGTGGCTAATCCAGACATAATCAAAGTGATACACCTCTAACATACAGTCTGAGTACAGTAGTTCTAGACTTAATGTCATTGAATCCCTAGGACAGGTAGCAAGAGGTAACATCACTTACATGTATTGTGTTTGAATGCAGTGAGACTCCAGAAGTTTTCTGTGGACATCTTATCACAGGCTTTAAGAAAGAGATGGAAGAAAAAAAAGAAAGATCGAAATAGATCAGAATGACACTTTTATGTATAGAGATTAGAAATTCATTCTGTTGGAACAGGAAAGGGGAGACTTGATAATGCCTAAAGGATTGAACTTTGGGTTGAAAATAAACAGGGTGTAAACTGTGAGCAGACACACCACCACCACCATACACACATACACACAAACACACAAACACATGCACACATGGATGGTTTATACACCTCCATTTCCTACAAAACTGGTCTAAGTAATTTAGTTTAATCCTTGGCAGGTGATAGTGCTGCAAACATGTCACATTTTCTTATTCTGATCAAAGTAGGTAGCTTAATGCTTTTCCCTGGTATATATATATGTGTGTGTGTTGAAATAAAATTTTCCTCAAGAGATGATAGAAAGGAGGCCTAAAGTCATTAGGTTTAGTTTGATTTAAAGCAAAATGAGTTAGATTACCTAATTTATGAGCCTAATTAACAGCTGACTAGTGAGTGAGTTGTAAAAGATTCCTAAGAGACCAAGTAGCTTTTTTCTTTTCCTTGCTGATTCCAGGTAGCGCAGGTAAACTACCGATGGAGAGGCGGAGTGACTGCTGGAGTTCTGAGAGTGTGTGCTCTAGAAGAGCATGTCAGTGGGTTGGAGATTATTATTTTAAAAAATATCTTCACCCTAAAATATTCCCATTGATTTTAGAGAGAGAAAGAGGAACATCAGTGTGGAGAGAAACATTGATCAGTTTCCCCTCCCTCCCACCACATACCCTATCGGGGAACGAACCCGAAGCCCAGGCATGTGCCCTCTCTGGGGATCGAACCTGTAGTTCTTTAGTCTGTGGGACATGCTCCAACTATTTGAGCCACCTGGTAAGAGTGAACTGAAGATTATTTTATTACTTCCAAGATAAGAAAATAGCAGTGTTCCGAGTTCCTGTAGAGTGAATTAGGAAACAGAAGAAGTGAGGGTGAGAGACAGCATATCTTATGGTTAATTAAATTGCAGCCTACTTCCAAGACTTGATTATTTCTTCGTGTTGACTGTATGTACTAAGACTCACCTAGATTTAGTTGAAAAACAAAGCAAAATGAAATGCTACAGGCGTACGTTCACGGTAGAATAGAAGACTAAGTAGCGGCATGACACTTTGTAGATAGCTTGATAAATAAGACCAGGAGTTTAGAAATTTGAGTGTCTTGATATAACTATAAATTTATCGGCACCTCTAAATTTTTACACTTAAAACATTCAGAATGTCATCTGAAAATCTCTCCTCTTCCCCTTTTAGAAAATAAAGTTCAGAAACCAAAATAATTCTCACAGTGTGGAAGATGGGGGAAATTTCTAGGCACTGCAGTTTCCAGGAGCAAGGCTGCGGTGACTGGGGTGTCGTTTCCTTTGCCCAAGCAGAGCACGGGCAGGGGCAGCCTCGGGCACAGAGCCTATCGCGTTCTTCAGGATTCTCCCCGCCCCCTCCTTCCCCTTCTCCACTGAGTCTGCTTCCCCGTGTGTGTTTCTCTTTCTGTGTCTGAGTTTGTTTCCTCTGAGTTTTGTTCCATTCACTCTTTCAGGAAGTTCTTTCCTCCAGAAGAGTCTTCTATTTGTTTTGTCCTTAGTTCTACACACCAACTCCCTCCTCCCCACATTTCTTTCTTCTCTTTTCTTGACCTTTTCTCTCTCCCTTTATTCTTTAATAAGCCTTTACCTGTCTTCCCTGCTCCTCTGTCTCTTTTGCAGTCTCTCTTTTTGTCTGTTTTTTTTTCCATCTAATGTTAGCCAGCCATAATGTGAAGAGAGACCCCTTCAACTTTTTCACTGTATGTGTTGAGCATCCTGAATGATTTTGTGTATTTTAAACTTTGAGTGAAATATCTAACCCTTACTGTTATCCCTTGAATGTAAATTTTTATTTAGGTGGCTCTTAGTGTGGATTTTTTAAATAACCCTTTGTTACACAGTTTATGATAGGAAAATTCTACCCATGTTGAAAAACATAACATTTGATTTTGTAATGTTGATGTACATAATATTTGTGAATATTCTTTGTTTTATATGTTAAAAATACCCAGACATAAACTGAGATATTTATACTTTGTAAATAGAGCATCATTTATGTTAAAAAATACATTTTAGGATATGAATTTTCTTTAAAAAAATGGAGGCTCCCAAGCTATTTTCAGAAATTGTAATTTGTGAATACAAATCTGGTCCTAATTCTAAAATCATTTTATTTACACTGGCCTATTTAGATATGTGTTAACTGAGCTTTTACCGTGTGCCATCCACTGAGATTTTGAAGAACAAGAGGAAAAATACAACACTAGACTTTTCTTCAGGAAGTTGTCTCAAGAATGAGGTGTAGAGTTGGTTTCAGATTGTGAAACTTTCCAGTTTCACTGATTTTACAACTTATATTCAAAATATGATGTCTGACCTTCCATATCTTAGAAACCTATTATTTTTTTTTAATCTCTGCATTGTCTTCAATGCTTTGGTAGCATGCACTGAAAATTAACTTTTCTGTTTGAAGCTCTAATTGTCAGGATAGAGGATGAACTTTTTATCTTTGAGTTCACAATAGCATTGATCTCTTAGTGACAGTTTCCTTCACAAAAGATAAAGGGGATGCAAACTTTTAAGCCTTGAGTGGAAAATGTTTTAGAAATTGTGTCCCCCCAACCCCCTTTAACCACAATTTTTTGCTTTTGGATGCTTAACTCACTGTTTTAGAGAGCATATTTCAGATTTAAGTTAAGAATAACTTCTTCAGCAATACTGTAGCTCATGTTGGGGTTGAGGGGTGCAATGTGGTATTTTAGCAGTCATAAGTCTGATTGCATTTTGTAAGTATTAAGTAATAGCTTTGCATGGGAGGAATTCTACAACTCTATCAGAATGGCATATTGTGAAAATAAACTTTTTATGTGTAAGATTATTTGTGATTGTTTAACATAAGAGAAGTTATACTCAAAACAGACTGTCAGATAGCACTTATGGCCCTGACTGGTGTGGCTTAGTCAGTTGGGCATCGTCCTGCAAAGTGAAAGGACGCCAGTTCCCATGTGCCTGGGGGGTGGGTTTGCCCGCTGTGTGTGCGAGGCAGCCAATCGATGTGTCTCACATCGATGTCTCTCTCCCTCTCTCTCTCCCTCCCTCCCTTTCCCGCTCTCTAAAAACAAATAAATAAAAATATTTTTTAAAATTTAGGGAGAGCATAATTTTATTGATTATTTTTCATTTTTAGTTGATTATACTTTTTCATAAAGCTAATGTTTAAAAAATAATATAAAATTTCAGTAGAATATTGTATTTTTGGAAGTATTTTATTATAGATATTTCAAATATTAAAAGCTGTAACATTACTTATATTATGGAAGCGCACTTTGTATTTCTCCCCAATCTTTTCCCACCCAGAGGGACTGTTATTCTGAAATTGGTGTTTATCATGATCGCAACATTAACTTTTCATTTTTACTGTTTTTGTGACCCCAACGTCATCAGAGGAAAAACATAGAAAGTAATTCCTATTTTAATTTGCTCCTATTTTATCTATATATAATTTGGGGCATACCTGTTTTATAAAAGACATCCTTTTTCTAAAGTCATCTATATTTTCTCATTGACAGTAAAATTTCATAAAACTTGAAGTTGGCTAATGGTCATTATTTTATTTAGAATATTTACCAGATTGTAAATTGTTATTTGAAATGTGAATATGCCACAGTATGAGAATTCAAACATAAAGGTTATGTTCAAATTGACTGCTTTTTCTTAGATACAATAATAATAAACTCTTTATACTGTTTGTTAATTTTATAAAGTTGCTTACAGCTCTCACTGCTTTAGTCACTATACCATAGTTTGCTTTGCAATGCTGAATAGCCTGTTTTGTCTTCGTTGTATTTGAATGCATGTGTGTTTTTATTAAGTTGTACTTTAAGCTAAGTAATTTTCTTTTTCATTTCTGTGCAGATGATCATCTGGTTGGAGAAGATGTTAGACAAAATAATTAGCATTTTCATCATATTTTTGTTAGTGATAGGAACCCTTCTTTTAGCCCTGCTCCTGACTGCAAAGGTAGAGTACAGTAATTCCTGTTACCATTAATCAATTCTTAATTGCTAGATTTGTATGGATAAGTGGCTGGTAGAAACAGTATGGAAAATGTTAACTTTGCTGATGAAAATGTAGAGCAGCTAAAGCATTTGTAATTTCTGTGTACTGGTTTTGCCATGAATTTGCCTGGTATATTTTTACGTGCATTTTTATTTTGTCATCATCATATACCTCAGAGGTAAATACAGATGAAAACATTGAGATACAGAGGAATAGGCGGCTTCTTCTGTGAACTGGAAACCCATGATCTGGTGTTACAGCTCATGATCTAGTTAGTGCCCTGTTTACCAGATCAGAATTTTTTGACTAGCTTCTTCCCTTCTTGTCTCATTGGTCCTTCTGCCTCTGCCGACACACCATTGGATCTTTATTTCTCGCTCTCCAGGTCCTTCCAGCTTGCGTTTCCTCTTCCCCTTCTTTGTTCAGACTGCTGTAACAGAATACCACAGACTAGGCGGCTTGAACAACGGTGACTTCTCACAGTTTCGGAGGCGGAAGCCCCAGGTCAGGTTCCAGCATGGTGAAGTTCTTGGTGAGGGCCCCTTTCCTGGTGTACAGATGGCTGTCTTCTCTTTGTGTCCTTACATAGTGGAGAGGAAGGTCCTCTCTCCTGTGCTCTTACAAGGGCACTAACCTCATTCGTGAAGGCTCCACCCTCACGACCTAATGAATTCCCAGAGGCCTGACCTCTTAATCACTGCATTGGAGGTTAGGATCTCAGTGTATGAATTTGGGGCAATATAATCATTCAATTCATAACACTCATCAAAGAAAATCATTCTTCCGAGTGCAGCTCAAAGTTTCTCTCCAGTGATAACTCAATGACTTTTGTTTTTCTGATTTCTACAGTGTATTTAACCTTTAGTTTATCTGCCTTCGCTGAACTCCACAATCCAGATTTTGATATGCTGTGTTCAAAGAACCATGAAGTCATGGATATGAAAGATGTTTATATAGTACTATAGAGATAGAGTAGTACTTACTGATACACACCCTAATGTGCACCCTAATGTACTTACTGAAGAACCATGAGTCATGGATATGAAAAATGTTTATATAGTACTATAGAGATAGAGTAGTACTTACTGATACACACCCTAATGTGCAGCCATTTGTTAAAGGATTGTATTGGGTTTTGCTGCATGACATCTCGACTTGGACGTCCTGTTCTTTTCAGTCTCTGTGTGCCCTCATTCTTACCTTTTGCTCCTATAAACCTGCTCTTTAGTACTTCTGTTTCCATCTTTATGTAGTTCCTATCTTTTCTTTGGGTATTATGTATAGTACAGTCACTTATATGGACTGTATAGACCTGTTTAGAGACCTTTGTTTTCATCATATTTCACCTAAACCTGTCACTGTACAATCTTATCTTCCATTCTGGATCTTAGAGAAACCTTTTCACCAGTATGGTCTTTTGTTTTCCTTTTTTTCCTTTCTCCTGTTTGTCTTCTATTCCACTTTTTCTTCTTTGCCACTTTTCATAGGGTCTTCTCGCCTGCCCATCTCCCTTAGTTCATCTTTCAAAGTTTTTTTTTTCCTTTGCTCATTTTACTGAATGAGCTTTTGCTTCCTTGATAACATATGTTACTGAACTGCTCCTTTGTCCTCTAGGACTCAGGCCAACTGAGCTTTTGAAGGAAACTTCCCAGTTACCTCATTTATTCTCCTGGCCAATAAAGGGGTCATTCTGTAAAACACCGTTCACATAGGTACACCACGACGTATCTGTGTGACTGTCTCCTGGGCAGCTCACATGCAGCAAGTCAGAACTGAATTTCAGATCTCCCCTTGCTTGTCTGTTCAACGTACAGCCTTCCCATTGTACTGAACAGCAGTTCCATCCTGCTTGCTCAGGTGAAAAGCCTCAGGATCATCCTTGACCACTTTCTTTCATTTGTGTCCACATCCAGTTTGTTAGAGGGTCGTTTTTGGTTCTACCGTCCTAATATCCTGTAGGGTAATAGCAGGGCGAGGATATCAGGTAATTGCTCTCGACAGAAAACAAGAATAAAGTGGTATTAAAAAATGTTAAAACACCATATCGAGGCATTGGAAAATGATCAGTTAGCCACCTTGAGGAGTATGTGCTCATAAAAAATACTACTGCATATGGTAAAAACAGGTAGTTTGTGGCTTTCTTGCCTGGAGGTATTCTCATCCTTCCTCACCTAGGCAGCAAGAACTTGCAACTTTAACTTTCCCTGTGGGAAGTGAAGGTTTGGGGCTGACAACAGAGCAGCTCTAAATAAAGCAGGAGATTCTGGAAGCAGGAAAGCCATACAGGGGCTGAAATTAATCAACTACACATCTTAGACTGATTGCTGAACTGTGTATGTGTATGGGAGCCCTGTGCATGCTGAAGCCTGGGGGGGTTGCAGATTTGTGCCCTTGATTGCATTTCTCCTTGCACACGTCTTAGGTTGCAGAGGAGGAAGCTTTCTTATGTGAAGTGCCTGGCATGGTGTTTGCCAGAATTGTTTGCTGACTGCTGAGCTATGCAGGTCCAGGGAAAATCCTTAGGGATTAGGCTTTAAAATAAGTGGTTAAATTAATGAATAAAAAGCACTTAGCAGAGACATCAGTGGCAGGGATGATCGAAATTTTTGTATTTTGGGTTGTTTTTTTTTTTTTTTGGTTTGAGTAGGGATGAGTTAGCTACTTACTGAAACAAAATAACACAGCTCTTAGAAGAAGAGAACAATCCAGAGTTGCTACAAATGTTTTTAATGTCCAGTTTTTAACCAAGAACCACTAGACATACAAAGAAACAGAAGAATGTGACTGATATTCAGGGGCAAAGGAAAAACAGTCAAAGAGATGGACACTTAGGTGGCCCAGGTATTGTATTTAGCAGACAAAGGCTTCAAAGCATCTATTGTAAATATATTCAAAGAATTAAAAGTATGCTAAGAGCAAAAATATGTGGACTCTCAACAGAGAAATGGACACTAAAAACAGAACCAAACAGAAATCTTAGGGCCGCAAAGAATAACAAGTGAGAAATTAACTAGATAGGCACACCAGTACATTTGAAATCAAAGGAAAAAAAATCCGTGAACTTGAGGAAAGATCAATAAAAAGTATCCAATCTGAAGAATATGGATTTCTAGAAATACTTTACTGGAAGTAAGTTAGTATTAGATTGAAAAAGATTGTGATAAATTAACAATGGTAGGTGTGATAAGTTTAAAATAAATCACAACCACTAAATAACCCAAGTATTAGGCCCACTAAAATGCTATATAAGTAATTGCTTAACACAAAGGAAGTCTGTAAAAGAGGAGCCGTAGAAATGAGGTGGTTAGAAAGCAAATAGCAAAATAGCAGACCTAAGTCCGGTCATCTCAGTGCTTGTATTAAATGTGAGGCAGCTGAACAATTGAAAGGTACAGATTTTTCAGATGATGTAAAAAAGCAGTTTCCAACTGAATGACATCTCACATGAGATACACGTTAAACTCAAATATCTTAAAAGATTTGGTAGTAAAGGATTAAAAAATGATACACCGTGTGGACTATAAACATAGATGTGGCATGATTATATTAATATCAGACAACATAATTAAAAGAAATGTTACGAGAGGCAAATAAAAGACTTTTATAATGCCGAATTAATACCGCAGTAGGAAACAGCAGTTATGCACGTGTGTATTCTGACAGTGGAGCTCTGAAATACGTGGAGCAAAATATTCAGAATGAGAAGTAGACAATCAAAGATTACAGTTAGAGATTGAATAATACTCTTGCAATAATTGGGAGAATGAGTAGATTGAAAATTAATGAGGTTGTAAGTCTTGAAAACACTGTCAGTCAATTTCATCTAAGTGGCAGTAGCAGAATCATGTTTTTTTCTATTAAATATTGAATACTTATGGGGATAAACCATATGCTCAACACGTGTAATAAACTTAAAGTAAAATCCTGCAGAGCCTGTCCCCTGACATTGGCCTGGGTTTTTTTTACCTCCCTCATTTTGCTGATTATTGAGCAAAGCAAGTTTGGAACAGTCTCAGCTGGCTTCTCGTGACTCAGAAACCTTACTCAGTTGCTTATATTTGCCTGTGGATCTCACACTGCATTATAATTCTTTAGGCTCATGTAATGTTGATACTGCTTACATATACATACACATGTGTGAACTAAATATATTTATGTATTATTGTGTGTATGTATTTATTTACATATTTTCGCTTAAGTAAATTGTTGAGTTTTTTGAAGGCAAGGGGCATTATGTACATTTATTTCCCATAGTGTGCGTCACAGGGTATTATATACAGCAGCTGCTGAGTGCAGGTTTCTAAATTGTTTGTGACTAAGATGTGTGGTTATCTGACTCTAAAATATTGTTCCAATAATAATGTAGAAAAATAAATGTTGGGTTGCATTCTCTTTTTATTGAGGTTCTTTTCTCTCTTCCTCTGTAATGCAGGTCCATCAAGAGAGTGTACACATGATCGAAGTCACAAGCAGCTTGATTAATGAAACTCTAGCAAATCACCCTGAGTGGGCAAAGTAAGAATATTGTTTTACAATGACAAAAATAGTTGCATGACCTAGGTTCAGTATGCGGTGGTCTTCAGGCAGCTGCCTTGGAAGAGAAGAGATCGGGTTTGCTAAAACTTTGATGGAAGTTGTCATTTTTGCATAAGAATTGCACGTGATGTCGGAGAGGGGGCGTTGGGGCAGTGCTTAAGATTTCAGACAGTTTATAGTACTTACATCTGAATCGAGGTTTGCAGTTCCCAGCTTGTTTGGGTTTACAAAGTACTCTCACCTACAATGTGACCTGTCTTCCTCACAGTGACTGTGCAGTAGGTTAAAGAGATTATTGCCATTTTCCAAACCGGGAAATGGGATCAGAGGTTAAGGACTTGAGGTAATGATCCCCCAGTGCAGAATCAGCACTTCACCCTGTGTTTCTGACGGAGTATTCCTCCATGTAGGAGGGTTTTAAAGAGCTGGTTCAAGGAAGGTCTGATTCTTTTGCAGTGAATTAGTGGGGTTGGACATGAATTAATAGCAGTGGTTTCTTACAAATTTCAGTATTCAGTCGATTCCAGTCCTGAAGAAGGCAGTTGACCTTGTGAGAAATTCTGTGGGTAGTCCTAGTGGAGGGGATACAATGAAGAATTGATCAAATATATTTTCTTCCAGCATGGTGCACATGCTATATGTCTCATGTAGGTGCCCTGACTTCCTGTGGATGTGCTTGGTGAGCTGGTGGATAAATTAGAAAGATTTAGGGTAGGGTCATCTTAGCAGAGCTTCAAAAACAATGAATTAAAGTACATCTTAATTCTTGTCTTGGGCAATTCTGTTAGTCTGGAAACTGTTTTCTACTTTCTACTGACTAGAAAGTATGTAGAAACATATGTGGTATGTCAGAAATTTCCCTTCTGCATAATTCTTGGGGCTGTTCTCTTGAAAGGTCGTATTGTGGTGGAGATTAACCTTTACCCAGGAAGGTGAGGGTAGGCCATTCCTAACCGAAGGAACTTGGTTTCTGCTGAGAGTTGGAAAGTCACTGTATTTTTGCTATATATATGCACACCCATGTTTTTGGCCCAAACTTTCAGGAAAAAATCTTTCATTTTAATTTTTTAATTCAGTTATTTATTTATATTTAGACACTTGTTTTTTATATTATAAAAGAATTTTAACATCTATTTTTGAACATATTATGGTACAGGAAATTTTTTGTCACAAGTAATTACAAATCACAAGAACAGATAGAAGGTATTTCAGGTACTACCCATGTATAATACACACCCTTATTTTTCCCTCAAAAATTTGGTCAAATTAGTGTGCATTATACGAGGCAAAATATGGCAGTAATTTGCTGAGGTAGTGACTATCCTAAGGAGGGAGCTCAGTACAGAAGCTGTGTTTGATGTAAGATCAGGGCACATCGCAGTTGGTCACAGCCAAGGTTGCTCAGGCGTTTCAGACCCCACGTCCCCTGGAGGGCCCTTGTTGCAGGGAGGTCTAGACTGAATAAGGCCTTTGACTCGGCCTTAGGACGGCTTCTCGTGTCTGTTGCTGTTAAGACACCTGTGTGAGTAGTCAGTGCAGTGTCCTCACTGAAGGCAGCAGGACTGTTCATCAGGCCTGACAGACGTCTGTTTGTCATTCAGGGTCTCTCCAGAGGCCTCTGTGAGTCCTCGCACTTTTGAATATCACTGCAGGATATAACTTGCCCCGTAAACATATAGGGCCACGTAATTCAAAATACTTCACAGTCCCTTCAAACCACTGTTGAATCTATGAGCACTAGAGTAATTTAAAGGCTATTTAAATTAATTCTCCCAAATCATATCTCTATTTAGAGATCCAAATTTCCTGGTTATATCCTTGTACTGTAAGACTATTATAAGTATTTCTAAAGTTTTGTCTTGCTGAGAAATTCTTGAACTGACTGAGAATTTGCAAAAGCTTCATAAATATTTTGTTTTTGTGGAGTGTGTGATGAACTGGTTAGTATTAAAGATGCAAACCGGTTTGTGGATGTCAGCACCTTTAGTATACAGCATCGTGAGGAGCAGTGAAGAGAACATGTGCCTTAGTGGGTCGAGCGCCGGCCTGGAAACCCAAAGATCGCGGGAAGGGTCCTTTGACTTGCCCTTGACTGGGTTGTGGGCTGGTCCTCAGTTGGGGGTGTGCAAGAGGCAGCCGATCAGTGTTTCACCCGTAGTGTTTTTCTCCCTCTCTTCCCTTTTCTTTAAAAATAAATAAAATCTTTAAAGAAAAGGAGAGAGAATATATGAAAATATTTTCTCCTTTGGAAAACCTTGGGCATATGCCATCTATTGTTGGTGAAGGGAAAGCCTGTTTAGTGGACAAGGAAATGGGGAGGTCACTTCTCACTACCGCACTGGGAGGAAAGTTTGTAGACTGCAGTTCTTTGTACCGATGGGACTCTGCTCAGGAGTTCCTCACATCTTAAGGAAAAAGATCTTCAGTAAATGGAGAGCTGAAAACAGTGACTCACCCTCTTGATTTTCTTATAGTCTCCCTCAGTTCTCCAGTTCCTCAGATCAGTGGCTCTCCAGTGGTAGTGTGTACCAGTCACCTTCAGGGCTTGTTAGGTACCGATGGCCGGGCTCTAGCCCCAGAGTGACTTTTTCAGTGGGTCTGGCTTAGGGCCAGGTTTCTAAGCAGTCCTGGTGTTTCGGGTCCATGGACCACAGTTGAGAACCACCATTGCGCATCCCAGATGCTCACTATTGTAATTTCAGAACCACTTTCTCCGGTGCTGTTTGAATACAGCAAATGGCTCAGGACTTGAGGGTCAGAAAAACCCAGCAGAGCAGAATGACTGAGCGGTTGTAGGGAAAGTGGATCTAAAAGATAAGGAAAGCTTGAAGAGATATTCCACGTATTAGAATTTGTCCAGTTAGGCCTAGAAGTCAAAGATTCCTGCGTGTGATGCATTTGTATCTCTGCGTTGATGACCTATCAGCAGTCTGCCAGTTACTGATTAGTTAAATGCATTGAGTTCAAATACTTATTGGTGCAGAGCACTAAAAGTGTAGTAATTTTTCTTTTTTTCCCTTTCTTTATTTCAAATTAGTTGGCTTCCTGAGGCTCAGGTAGTCCAAAGAGCCCTCAATTCTGCAGCTAACAATGTGTATCAGTATGGACGAGAATGGATAACCCACAAGGTAAGAGAAGAGCCTGTTTGTGGCTTTCTCTTTGCAAGGTCTTTATTGGTGTTGATTTCTTGCTTTGATGAAGAAAAAATAGAGATTATGTTTAGAATAATTTTCATTTTGAAATATATCTACAAGTCGACAAGCAGCATATACTCAAATTAAACCTTCTGGGTAATTATGCTGAATAGTGCTAGTAGCCTGAATAAACTTAGTTGGCCATTTGCGTCTTGTTCAAGATAGATATGATTCCTTATTTGTGCATTAGGAAGGAATGATCACTAAGCTTGGTGGTCAAATAAGGCTCTGTGGGGGAGTATTGGGACATATTACGTTTTATTATTTGATACCTGTGCTTTGCAGTTTCCAATTCGTTTTCTTTTCAAGAGAGCTACAGTAGTCTGAATTATTTTGCTTACTTACAGACAAAGAAACCAGCTCATTAAGGCTAGGTAGATTCCCAGTGATCAGTAAATTGCAGAGCTTGGTCAAACTGAGGACTGATTCCAAATATCTTTCGCTCTTTCTTAGTGTAGTATGCTAGAAATGTGTGCTGCATCTGAGAGTTAGATGCTTAAAAGGGCAGTGGAGATAAACTACGTGAAGGAATGATAGGTCTTGGATGAATAGAGAGGAGGAAGAGTATATTTTAAGAAGAGCTATTTATGTAAGCCAAGAGGAGAAGTCAGAGTGTGCTTGAGGAGGCGAGCTTGACCGAAGCTTTGGGAAGGGGAAATGAAGGACGGAGAAACCCTGCTGTTGTTGTGAAGGGTCAGATCCAATGATGTGGATTTGGGATATTCTTCCTCTCACCCCTCGTATATGTAGTCTGTAGGAATGAAGACGATCTGACGTTTTAGTGCAGTGAAGTAATCAGGATCATCTCGGGAAGGATAAAATTGGTTGCAGTGAGACACAGGCACAGAAAGAAAGGGCTAATGTGTGACTCTGTGTCCAAAAGCCAAAACAAGTCTCAAAAAAGAAGAGTTACCTTGAACATTATACTCTACACACGTGTATAATAATCCACTAACAAGGATGTAATTGTGGTCAAGTTAAGAGAAATACATCTTATTGATTTTCTTGAGTCCATAACAGGTAATCTAATCAGTCAGCATGTGGAATCTTTGAGAGCCAGGTAATCTAATTGATTGGTGCATGGTAGTATTTAAAAACAGTTACTGAAAACTGAAAGGTTTTAGGGATATAGATCTCAAAACTGTCACAGAAGGAAGGTCCAAGCATTGCAGAAGGCATTCAGTCTTCTGAAAATGTTTTGGCTGAGTTATTTTGTTGAAAGCATGATGTTTAGTTGTTGATTTATCTGTTTGGGAAAGATTTTATTCTGGAATTCTTAACTATTTGGGAAAAGGATAAAGAAAGGGAATTTGAGTAACTAAAGAAATGTGACTTAGATTCTAAAGAAGTAAATTTCAAATTACTTAGAGAAAAGATAAGTTTTAAACCTTTGCTCAAGGTTCTAAAAGTTAAGTAAGGTAGTTGAAAAGAGATGGGCATTGCTAACAAAAATTGTTTGTGAAAAAAGTATTTGTGATCTTGACTTAGAAGACATAAGGATGATATCTAAAAGCAGCTATTGAATGTCTGTCAGCTGATGAATACGTAAATCCACATAATTTGGCCATAAGGAGGAATGAAGGACTGATACATTCTACATCACGGATGGACCGTGAAAGCACTATGCTGAGTAAAAGAAGCAGTCCTAAAAGACCACCTATGTGTGCTTCCCTGTATGTGAAGTGCATGGAAGAGGCGTGTCTGTAAAAGGTGGTGTTGTGGTCACCAGGGCAGAAGGGCTTGGTGAGGAACAGGGAAGTGATTGCTAATGAGTGTGGAGTTTTCTTCTGGGGTGATGAAAGTGCCCTCAAATTGATTGTGATAATGGTTGCCTAACTCCGAATATCCTGAAAACTGTCGACTTGTACATTTTAATGACTAAATGGTGAGGTGTGTGAATTATATCGCAATAGAGCCAATTAAAAAAGAAGGCCTGTGTAGTTGAGGGGTAGCTTTCTGATAAGCTCAGGACTTACACAGCTAAGAATCGAGTCCTAAGAGCCAAAGCTAGAAAAAAAAACACCATGCTCAGAAAAGGAAGAGAGGTTTTTGGGTGCGCTTAGGTTTGGATGGAGAAGGTTCCTGTCTCTCCACCCCCAGGCGGCTTAGTCAGCCGCGTGGCCTCTGCCCCCAGTGCATTGTTTGGGTTCCCCTCCCAGGGTGCTGTTTTCTCAATAACAGGTTTACTTCTTCACCCCCATCCTTGTCTGAGCTATCCTTTCTGCTTGGCGTGCCCATTCTAAATTTGTACCTGAAGGTGCTGCCCTGAGACAGCACGAGAGTAAGTGATGTGTTGCTCTGTCCCTTCTCCCGTGACTCGAGTGAAGACAGTGACTGCTAGTTCGCAAACACGGGGGGCACTGTTGCATGTGCTAGGGAAAAAGCAGTAAACCAGAACGTTACCGCTCTCCTGGTGCTTGCACTCTGGTGAGAGGAGACAAACCACAAACATGTAAACAAATAGGTCTAAAAGTGCTGTGATAAGGTAAGCAGGTAATGTGGTAGAGAGTGCCTCGGCGGATGCTCTAGCCAGGATGGCCAGAGAATGTCTCTGAGATCTTTCACTAAGACTTGAGTGACGAGGAGGTAACAGTTTGCGAAGGTCTGGAAAAATAATGTGTCAGGCTGGGAAACAGCATATTCAAGTCTCTGAGATGGGAACAAGCTGGGGAGAGGGGAACAGGAAGGCCGGTGTGGCTGCAGTGGTGAATGTGATGACGCGACAAGCCGGAGGTCGTAATAAGAACTTGGGATTTTCTTGTAGGTGCAGAGGTAAACGTTAACGGGTTTAAAACAGAAACCTCATGTGGGATATTGACGACTCATTTGGGCCGACTTATGGAGAAGGGGGCAGCGGGGGAGAAGGCAGGGAGACCGGTTAAGAGGTTGATATTTCAGCAGTCCCGGTGAGATGTTGGTGATTTGGATGAGGACTGTGGAAGTGGAGATTCAGGCAAATGGTCATATCTGGGATATTTTGAGGTCGTTTCGACTTCAAAATTCCACGAGGAATTACTCATGGATTGGAATGGAGTGAACAGGAAGGAAGATTTTGGTTTGCTGAACTGGGGCAGCTGTGCCACTTACTGAGATGGAGGAGCTTGAAGGTGGTAGTGGGGTGTAGGTGTTACAGATACCCCGGCACTGCTGCTGGGGCCATCCTGAGTTTGAGACACTCGCTAGATATCTAAGTAGAGATGCCACAGAAGGCGACTGGACAGACACAGCCCAGAAGAAAGATCTGGCTGTAGGTGAAGGCTTGAGTATCCTCAGGTGTCACTCATGGGATTGGAAGAGATGGCTTGCATTAGTTTGCTGGGGCTGCCATAACAGAGTATCACGGACTGGGTGGCTTTCACAACAGAGCATGTGTTCTCATAATTCTGGAGGCTAGGAGTCAACATCAAGGTGTCAGCAGGACTGGCTTCTTCTGAGGCCTCTTTCCCTAGTTCGTAGATGTCCTGGGTCTTCACATGGTCTTCCCTCTGAGTATGTCTGTGTTGTACTCTTTTTCTTTAATAACGACTGGATGAGGGCCCCTCCTAGGGACGTCATTTTACCTTATTTACTGCTTTACAGACCCTACCTCTAAATAGCCATATTCTGAGGTGCTGGAGTTAGGACTTCAACATGGATATTGGGAGGGGTCCCAATTCAGCCCATAGTAATGGCTTAAGAAGAGAGTATAGCCCCTGGCTGGTGTAGCTCAGTGGATTGAGCACAGGCCTGTGAACCAGAGGATCGCGGTTCAATTCCCAGTCAGGGCATATGCCTGGGTTGCAGGCCAGTTCCCTGCAGGCCAACTCCCAGCAGGGGACACACGAAAGGCAACCATATATTGATGTTTCTCTCCCTCTCTCCTTCCCCTCTAAAGATAAATAAATAAATAAAATCTTTAAAAAAAAAAGAAGAAGAAGAAGAGAGTGTAGATAGAAGAGAACCAGAGATAGATGCCCCGAGCACTTCAGGTCCTCAAGGCAAAGAAGACTGAGGAGGAGTAGCCTGTGAGGTAGGAGGAAAACCAAACTGTGTGTGTCACCGAGGCTGAGAGAAGGAAGTTTCAGGATAGACTTGGTCAGCTGTGGCAAATGCTGCAGAGACTTCACACAAGATGAGCACTGACTTATCCCCATTTCATGGATGAGGGGGTTCGCCTTGAGTCAGTTGGTTCTCAGATGGCATTCCGACTGCCCTTAATGCCTCATTGTTTTTGGTATATAAAGAGCATGTCATGTTGTCGCCAACGGTATGTTGTCATACAGAATGTATGCTTTAGTAGTCCTTTTAATAGCAGTGATGCATGCATTAGACTCTGTGCTCCCTGGCCAGTCATGTTGCAACTTGCAGCGTGTATTGCAATGTTGCAGGTGTTGACGGCACCGCGATTGAGAAAAGAGCGTCTTATATAGAATATGCTGTAAGACCGCGCCGAGCTCCCCTTTCCTGTTCTAATGGTCGTGTTTCGGGTGTTCGCTGCTGTGCTGGCGTGGGGACTGCTGACGCAGAGGTCAGTTTGAAATGGGGTTGGCGCGCGATACAGGTCCCCGTGCAGACAGTCTAGAAAAGAGGGTGTCGGTGGCCTTTTTCAGCCTCTTCTGGTTAAAGGGAGTTTTCAGAAGCTGATAGGAGAAAATGATGGAAAGAACTGGTAACAGGGTTTGTGAGTATCTGACAGTCATAATACATAAAATAGAAATTTAAAGAAACTAAAGGGATTTAGACTAGCGGAAATTGTGTTTTTTAATTACTTGGGGTGATTTGCTCTGGTGGGTGTTCTTTGTTTGTAGGTTACAAGGCAGTGGTTGGAAGAACCATAAAGAACTTGTAATTCTGACTCTGCCATTGGCGGCACTGGCCCTGGACCTATCTTAGATCCTTTCTAAATCTATTTCCTCAAAAGAACAAAGGTGACAACAAAACTATTTTCTGTCTAACGTAAAGTTATCGTAAAGATTACATAGAGTAAGTGAAGGTCGTTTATAAATTGTAAAATATAACGAAAGATAAATGGCTTTGCTAGTCATTGATTCATGTTTGATTTATGAATAAATCGAATACATATGAAGGATAACACTGGGCAGATACATTTGCATTGAACATGTCTAAGAACTGGTGTAAGTATTTATAAGGCCAATATCGAGATGAAAAATATGTTGAAAAATATTAATTGGTACAATCCTTATAGAAGACCATTTAACATTGTATAGCAAGAACCATTAAAATGTTCATTTCCTTTGATTCCTGCACATTTATCTTACTATTAGAAATAAAAAATATTGTGTTTAAGAATGTTCATTGCAGTGTTACTTGTGACATTAAAAATTGGGAACCATGTACATATCCTGTGATTTGGTAATGATTAAATAATAATATCAAAGCTTAGTAACTATTGAAACCATTAAAAGTAAAGCTGGAGGTCAGTGTTGAAAACAAAATATGAAATGCTTGCGATGTAAAATATAGAATTGTAAATTATGTCTATCTATGTAAACAGGCAGAAAGTTACAAAGAAACAAAGAAGTTGCCAGTTTTATTAAGTGGAGCTACAAATCAGTGATTATCCCTTAAAAAGTGTCTTTAATGTTATCATATGGTTTTAATAGCAGATAAAATGTTTAATAAGATTTTTTAAAAGACTTTATTTATTTAGTTTTAGAGGAAGGGAGGGAGAAAGAAAGAAACATCAATGTGTGGTTGCCTCTCCTGGGGACCTGGCTTGCAACCCAGGCATGTGCCCTGACTGGGAATTGAACTAGCGACCCTTTGGTTTGCGGGCTCAATCCACTGAGCCATACCAGCCAGGGCAGTAAGAAAATATTCTAATGAATAACCTTTCTCTAAGTTACCACAAGTGTACTTAATTCCCATACATCTTGAAGCCAGTCTAATCACTCACAACTCAGACCTGACATCTCTCAGCAAGCTAATGGAAATATTTACTTTTAGGGCTAAGGTTCTAACATGTCACTTAAAGTTCTGTGACTGTTCTTAATAACAGGGATAAGTCTAACAGGAGATTTCTGTATAATGGATGGGCTCTGGGGTCCCTTGGGAAGATTTTACTCTGGGCAGATGTGATCAGAAAAGCCCATAATCATGGCTTTATTTGTACCATTTTTTTCCTACAGCCTAAAGTAGCTCTCCTAGACACCTAGTGATAGAGGAAAGAAAAAAGAAGTAAAAGATGGGAGAGGAAATTTACTGGGAATGTTGAAGAGCAGAGTTTATGAAGAGAACATAATGTGGCTAGAAGCAATGAAATAAATAGTCTGGAACATTTCAGTTTGATTTGGAACAAATGTGAAGACCCAGAGTGTATTCATTTTACTGTAATATTGCCTGATATATGAAACCAGATTATATCTCTCCGTGTTTCTTCCAGCTTCATAAAATTCTCGGAGATAAGGTGAACAATACTGCTGTGATTGAAAAGCAAGTACTAGAACTTTGGGACAGACTGTATCATTGTTGGTTTGTAAAGGTAAGTTATTTTATCTAAGGATTTCAATGGTAAACTAAATAGAGTCTTTTTTTTTTTAGAGACCCAGTGACTAGATAGGATTGTATTAGTACCGAGATTTCCTTTATTGAAATTTTTAATTTGCAGGGTCTAAGCTTTAGGTCACTAAAAGTTGGAGTGAGTTAATGGTTAGTTTCCCAGGAAGAACCCACCAGTCCCTCTGGTATATCAATATTCCGTCTTCTGTTCCTTATCATCAGTAGCTTCTCATCGTCTAGACTAGCCATGTGCAGGAGAAATGTTATGCAAGCCAACTAATGTTAATTTTTCTAGTATCTGCATTAAAAAAACAAAATAAACAGGTAAAATTGTTTATTCATATCTCTTTCAAATCTGGTTATTCCTGCATTTCTGGCAATATAATTCTCTTACAGACAGACAAGTGAGATCCCCTTGTTCCTTTTTCATATTCTTTTTCCTTCGATCTTTTAGTGAGAGATAATGGATACATATCATCGTATTAGTTTTAGGTGAACTTTTTAATATTCTTCTCCCTCCTCCACCCCTCTCTTTGTGTTTTGCAGAAGATTAATAAGGGAGATGAGGAAAGAAGGGGAAAAGCAAAAATGAGAGACTAAAAAAGTAGAGCGGGGGCTAAAAAGGAAGGGAAAGTGAAGGTAAATGCTGTAGTTTGGGGCAGTTGAATGCACAGGAATGAAGAGTGTTCACAAATGTGCTTAGGGGAGAAGCACTTGAGCTAGGCTGAGACTCGGTAGCATGTAAATGGAAAAATACATCTTCTATGTGTCTAGGTGGAGTTCTTACTTGATTTCTTAAAGAATGCAAATTTTCTCACTTTTGTGTATTTACTAAAGTGCTGTCAAGTGGACCTAAAACAAAATAGGTGATTTATACTTTCTGTTCTTTAGGTTAAGATGGAGATTTCACGTGTGCACTGTTTTATTCCGTAGAACGTGACCCATTCCGGAAGACACAAGGGACACAAGATGCACATGAGCCGTCAGAATAGCTGGCTGGGGGACATTCTGGATTGGCAGGATGTCGCGTCCTTCATCCACGAGAACATTGAGACATTTCTTTCTGTAAGAAGTAGTATTCATAGTTAAGCTGGACTCAGAAGTAAAAACAGGAACACTGATTTCCAGTTTTGTTTATACATTTAAAGGTGTTTAGTAACCATACCCTGTTTTCAGTGCCACAGCATTTGCAGTTTTATTTATTTTAATCCACACTTGAGGATATGTTTCTATTGATTTTAGAGAGAGAGGAAAGGGTGGACAGAGAGAGAGAGAAACAGAAACATCAGTGTGAAAAACATCAGTCAGTTGCCTCCTGTATGTGTCCTGACTGGGGATTGAACCTGCAACCTAGGTATGTTCCCTGACTGGGAATCGAACCTGCATCCTTTTGGTTTACAGAATGATGCTCCAACCAACTGAGCCACCTGGCTAGGGCAACATTTGCAATTTTGAAAATTCTAAATGAACTAGAAAGATGTTCAAAAGCCATAGACCTCAGGTGCAGCTGCCCTGGTGTCTCCTTTGTGACAGAAGAATAACCTAGAGATGCTGATTCTGGGATAGGTGTCCTCATCCCCATAGACTGACCAGAATGTCCCCCGGACCCCTGGAGAGGGAGCTGTACTTTTGATGAGTGAAGCCCTTTGGCAGATGGAAATACAGTTTTCTCCCCAGTGCACCACCTGCCTCTGCCTTTTTTACAACAGAGGGGAGTCGGCAAGGATCAGCTAGCAGGTGTTGCTAGGTTTTACTGACTGCTCTTTATCCATGGGGTACTTTGTGGGGTATCTCAGCCTGTGACTTTCCACAGAGATGAGAAGAATGTTAGTGAATAAATTTAGGACTTTCACCAAGTTAACAAAAGTCAAGGTTTGCAGTGCTGGATTTTTTAAATTTAATTTTTATCAAAATAATAGATGAGCATAACTAAAAACTCAAAAATGCTTTAAGACTTTTAATTTTAAAAAAAGAAAGCAATGCCCAACTTTGTACATACTTCAGTCTCATTCTCCAGAAATAACTGCCAGTTTTTTAAATTTAATTTAATTTTTCATTTGTTTATTGGATTTATTAACCAAGGGTAATAAATAATGTACTAGTAATGCCCAGCAGCATTTTCTTATGCTATGAACCTTCCTTCCTAGCCCCCTTGAATACACAGAAAGGTTACTTGATCTTGGCAACTACCAAGATCAACTACCAGTCTCCAATTAATGCATTCAGTTAATTTCTTAAGAATTACCACAGGGCATTTCCTATCAGTGTGACCCAGAAACTATTCAAACTCCTTTTTGATAAAAATTCCAAAATGACTGAGGCTCCTGAAGGAATGCTTGTCAAACTCACAAGCAGGGCCATTGTTGGTTTGCTTTTTGGAATCAGTGCTATTCATCCATTCCTTTACCCCACAGGTCAAACAGTCAGTCATGCATATTTTTGTAGGCATTGTGAAACATTTTCAAGATTTTATGTAAGGAGTTTTTGTAAATGAAACCCATCTGCCAAGTTGTCCTAGGAGGACTGAGCTGAGGTTTGCAAGAAATGCCGTGGACAACAAAATGCGCCTTTATAAATGGTGCGTTTGAGGTAGAAAAGGACTGGGTAGGCCTTTCACAGCACAGATGGTGTCACTTGAATGTCTGACAAAACACAGAACTGCAGTTTTGGAAAGGGCACCAAAATAAAATTAGGCGTTGTGAGTTCTGGTCCTGGCTCTAGTTCCACTGTGTCTTCCATCAGCAGCGCCCTGCCTTGGGGCAAGTTTCTGAAAGGCTCTGAGCTGCAGCTTGCCTGTCTGTGACATAAAGATGTCATCTGCATTCTTCTCGTGTAGCATTGTTGTGAGGTTCATGGGAGTATTTTGAAATCAAGGGGATGTTTTTTTGATCATTTTGCTTCCAGATTTTTAATTACTTGGGGAGAATTGAATAGACATCTTAAAGGATTTTAGACTTATGAAGAAACAGGAAACAAAAACTTGCAGGTGTGCTATAGATATTATGCATCTTCCTTTAGTAATATTTAACACACATTAATAACCTTTAACACCTGGTTGTAGTAAACATGCAGGTGATGGAGTGGTTGAATCAGGAGGTCTTAATATAAGGTCATCAGCTCTGCGAGAACTGATCCTCAGCTGCAGAGCTCTGCCCTTGATCCTCTCTGTTCATTTTTTTGCTGTGATTTTAGTGAAGATGCTTTGGTAGTTGTAGATGAAGCCAAGTTGAAGGTGGCAAGGGGGGAGGAAGCTAATTAGACAAATGCTGTATTTTCATGACCACATTCTGAGCCTTACAAGCTAAGTATAACCACAGGTTGCACTTTGACATATTCTCCTGTAGGTATTTTTTCTGTGCATAATCATTTTTACATAATTATAATCATGCTATGTATAAAGTTTTCCTATCCTGTTTTTTAAACTTAGCATTTTGTCATAAAATACTTTCCTATGCTATATAATAGAGATGGTTTTAATGGCTGCCTAATATTGTGGCTTCACCATAATTCACTTAATCATTTTCTTCATGAGAACGTCATCCCTATATACCAAGGTTGCAGGTTCAATCCCCAGTCAGGGCATATACAAGACTCAACTAACAAAATATCAACAAATGCATCAGTAAGTGGAACAACAAGCTGATACTTCTCTCTCTCTCTTCCTCCCTTTCTCTCTGTCAAATCAATG
The DNA here is from genome assembly GCF_014824575.4 of Sturnira hondurensis. Taxonomy (NCBI): domain Eukaryota; kingdom Metazoa; phylum Chordata; class Mammalia; order Chiroptera; family Phyllostomidae; genus Sturnira; species Sturnira hondurensis. Next base: position 125,921 of record NW_028078644.1, on the reverse strand, counting down.
AATTTAAAAAACTCAAAAACAAAAAGCACACTAGATGCCTGTAGAAACTTCTTTCCTGAGCATTAGTTCTGATACTCAGTTTTCCGTCCCAGATCTTAGAGTCCCTGTGGATTGTGATGAGCCGGAACGTGAGCCTGCTGTTCACCACCGTCACTACACTCCTGACCATCCTCTTCTACAGCGGGACGGCCCTTCTTAATTTCGTGTTGTCCCTGGTATGTACGCACAGATACGAACACATCACGTTTCCTTCCACAGGAAAGCATCGTCTTGGCTCCATTTGTGTTTCCTTCCTATAATTTCCAAATGCGATTCTTTAGGAGATACTGTCCTTTGTTTTGCAGATAATTTTCCTGACCACACTATTTTATCTATTAAGTTCCAGTGATGAGTACTACAAGCCAGTGAAGTGGGTGATAAGCCTGACACCACTCTCTCAGCCAGGTCCTTCTTCTAATATTATTGGCCAATCTGTGGAAGAAGCTATCAGGTAGGGGTAAGATTCATGCTATTCTTACTTCCTCCAGAATCTCCTTTCCACAAGAAGCCTGTTTTCTGTCTTGAGCCTTCCTAGGAACATTCAGTGCTAAACTAGTGAGGGAACTGGTAGCTTCAAAATTTTTAATCTCCTTTTACGAGAATAATAGGAGCAGTGCAAATGTCAATAAGAAAAAAAATTAAAAAACGGCTTCAATATCCTCTTCTCCAGCCTGTGGTTTACAAAGGTTCGATGGCCTGTCCCCATTTGTTTTCCTCCTCAGGCTCTGCTCTCGTGCTAATCGTCATGCCAGTCACTCAGGAAAGCCCTTCTCGCACACACGTGCACCTCACCTCCTCCCAGACCCCTCTGTTCCCAGGAGTCCCAGCTTGGCTCCGGTGGCCTCCCTGGTCCTTCCTCTCACCCTGGGCAGCCAGGCTGTGCCTTCTGCAGGGGCCAAGTTGGATACCAGCAATGCAGTGTTTGGTTATCTCTTAAGTGTTAGGCTCTGTGTGCATTGCTGGTTCTGGCCAGAAACTTCCATCGTGCCTTCTGGGATCCATGTATCGCAGGCTTGGTTTCTGAATGAGAGGATTCTTCAACAGCATTGGTTCTTCCTGTGCCCTTCCCAGAAGGGCTCCTGCCTTCCTTTTACTTCCCCCCTCATCGTTTTCGTGGGAGAGACCTGTTGAAGGTCTGCCTTTGTCCCTTGTTGTTCTGGATTTATCGTGAATACTTTACTCCATTTTTACTTTTTATGAATAGCTCCACATAGTAAATTCTCATGTTATGCATTGGTGCTACTTTTTCTAATTAGTTGTTAGCCAGTTGGTTGTAAGTTTCCCTTGAATTGTGAATCTTTGGCTGGCTTTTCTATTTCCACATATTTGTAACAATTACCATGCTTGGAACCAGTCTTCTGCAGAAATCTTAATTTATCATAATCCTGATAATCCTGTCTGATGGAGCTTGGCTTATTTTTTCACTGTACTCATGTAACAGTTGGTAAAGGTCCCCTTTTGAGCTTTGGAAAACCCTCTTACATTCATACAGGATGAATGCAGCTGAAATAGCTTCTCTCTAGAAACTTTGGTAGGTTTTCTCACGTTTTCCTACTAGCGAAGCCTGGGTAAAGTCTCCATCAGTATCTTACTTCCTTAATTAGACATTTTTTTTTATTTTGAATTTTGGAAAAAGCTCTCATCTGCTCTGGTGCCCTTGGGTACCCATAGGGGCATCCGTGTGACTACGCCAAGTTTGGGAGCTTTCTGGGTGGAGCCGTCCTTCACAAAGGACTGACCAGCTTTAGCGCGCCTTCTGAGCCTGCTGGACGGTTAGTTACCATCTTTCCTGAGTAAGTGAGTGATGAAAACTCCAGTGATAGGGTAATTTTAGTTTATCTACGTGACGTCTGACTCAGAAAAATTAACCAAAAAGGAAAATAACCCTCTATCTTGCCAGCGGAGTAGAGCTGTTGAATCAGCCATCTCAGAGCTTGGCAGAACCCTCTGTAGTCAGTGTGGCTTCAGCCAAGCTTTACAGAAAAACGTCTACCTTGTTTATAAAGAACTTCAGCCCTGGCTGGTGTAGCTCAGTGGATTGAGCGCGGGCCTGCGAACCAGACGATCGCGGTTCGATTCCCAGTCAGGGCACATGCTTAGGTTGCAGGCCAGTTTCCGGCAGGGGCCAGTTCCCTGCAGGGGATGCATGAGAAGCAACCATACATTGATGTTTCTTTCCTCTCTCCTTCCCTTCCCCTCTAAAAAGATAAATAAAATATTAAAAAAAAAAAAGAACTTCAATACAGATGCTACTGTATTTTCCTAAAGCAGTCTTCGTTAGCGCCGACTCTTACTCTCACAAAAGTCTTTCTACCTTCAAATCTCAGTGTTTGAACTTTCTCTTGTTCTAGTTTCTTTCTTGTTTGTTTATTTACTTATTTTTAGAGAGAGGGTAAGAGAGGGAGAGAAATATCAATATGTGGTTGCCTCTTGTGTACCCCTTACTGGGGCCTGGGCCTGTAACCCAGGAATGTGTTACAGGCCCTCAATTCCCTGACTGGGAATTGAACCAACGACCCTTTGCTTCACAGTCTGGCACTCAATCTACTGAGCCACACCAGCCAGGGCTTGTTCTGTTTCTTTGAGGGAACCGCTGGCTAACCATCCTCTGAATGTTGGTCATTGAATCACCTCTTTTTCATGGCATGTTTGGTGTGAAAATCAAGTTGTCTTTTGTTTTAAACTTAATTTTTCAATGTCATCGTTGCTTGGAACTGGTTAGCAGAGCTGTGGCCTGCACCTAGGTCCAGCTGACTGAAAGCTCATTATCCTTTTGGTATACCATGATACCTTGTTCCAGGAGGAGCCAGCTTGGGGAGAACATTGTGAGTTAAATTTGTGGTTCCGTTAAGACTCGTCAGTGGACACAGGAAGCTGACAGCCAAACGTTCAGGTCTTTGGCTCAGGAGGGAATATGAAATTAGCAGAGCGTGGTCATCTACAGATATACTAGGAAATCAATGTCTTTCTACAGATTAGAGTTGCCTTATCATCTTGGGTTTGCACCCACTAATCACGCACTCTTAGTGTGGGAGCCCTTGTCTTGGTTCCAGAGTGTACTTGGACAAAACCCATTTATTTTATTATCTTATTTTTAATACAGAAAATAATTTTTAATAATCCTTAGTACCAGACCTAAAATCCTAATGGTTGTCAAAACTGGTAGTTTTTTGTGAGTCTGAAAATAATTGCATAGACTAGAGAACTTCTTACTGCCTGGGCCATTTTTCTTACCACCGCTGTTTGAAGTTATAAATTAAAGGTTGTAATTCAGGATGGTTTTAAGCAGTCTGCGAGCTTTGGGTCTATTTTTGTTTTTACTGGGTCAAATTCAAGACTTAAATAAAAACGTGCAGGTTTAACACAGATGCCTCTGAAGAACCCCCTCATGTGTCTGAGAGCAGGGACTTCTGGTTCCTCGGCGCTCGTCAGCCTTTTCATTCTGAATGATTGTGTTCAAGATGGAACATAGTTCTTTGTGGAGAAACATTTCAAGTGGAAAAATACACAAATGATTATGAAAATATTACTATAGTGTCCTGGGTGTGTAATTTAGGTTGCAAATTACTAGCGATATCAGTAAGCATCAATCTGTAGTCATTACTGATATTGCAGTTAAGCCAGTCATTAAACTCATTTTATATTTATTAATGTATTAATAAATTAAAAGTGGATTTGAAATTGAGAGTGATGTGCATGACCAGACAGTGAAAATGTCTTTGTTCTTCAGATTTTGCCTTTTGAAATACATGGCTACTTTGTAACCACTGTCTCATTGAATTTTTGAAACTTAGTTGTTTTGCAAGCCTCAATAAGTACTCTAAATGAAATGCATTTGTGGTTGAGTGTTCAGTCATGAACTTTTGAGTCAGTGGCATGCATCCTTCATCCTCACACCATTTTCCTACCCTCAGAGCATGTTGAGTCCTGAATGTTTGCATCGCACCCTTCCTCCCTGACGCTCCCATTCTGCTTGCTCTGGTGGAGATATTGCACATTACTAAGTTGCATGTTTCACGGCCTCAGTGCAATTTAGTGTGTGTGATATTTTCACATGAGTGCATGCACACGGGTATGGCTCTTGCTTGTGGGATCACAGCTTTCAGTGCCAGTGGGTGGGACTCCTACTGGTGAATTCGATGGGAGAATGTATGTATTGTGAGATTTTCATTTGGAAAGTGAATGTGCTTCCCCCTTTTATTCCTCAGTTTTGTTGGATTAAAAGTATTTGGTCTTTAACAAAGTCAGCGTTGGTAATTGAGTAAATCAGTATTTCTATTTTTTACTTGGAGCAAATTCAGTGTTCATTGGAAAAATTCTCATGGGTTTAAGTTGTGAACAACATATGTTTAAAATGTATAAGGAAGAGTTTAAAGCTGTAAGAAAGTGTATTTTCATTTATTTGAAGAGATGTCTCTTAACATCAGATTGTGAGACAGACTCTTATGCATAATTGAGAAATTAAATTAGAGATATTAAATTAATATCAGTAATAATTAATAATTACTTTATAATTATAAATTCTAATTAATTATCATTTAATTACCTAATAATAATCAAGTAATCAGTAAATATAATGCCTATTTAACCTATTTGATTAAAGATCAGTCTAATAAACCTAATCTTTTACTTCCTTAAGTTTCCAAGGGAAATGACCTTAAAAAACTTTGCCTTGTATTTAGTATTTCATTGCGTTGCTTTAAATATTGCTAAATTTGGACTTCCGCCAAGATGGAGGCGTAGGTGGAAACACTGTGCCTTCTCCCACAACCAAGTTTGAATACAACAAAGGTTTAGTAAACAGATGTAGCCCAAGAACAGAAAACTGAACTATACGGAAGTCCAACAACAACGAACCGTTCAACTGGACCGGCAAGAGGAGCGGAGCCAGCAGCAGAGCAGGGTCGGGCAGGAAGGATCCCCCGACCCAGGCGACCCAGGTGACCCAGGCACACAGGCAGCCGGGGTACCATTGCGGACCCAGTGAGGGTGTGGGGCAGGCTGAGCGCGGTCACACATTCGCATGCAGATAAACCAGCAGAGGTGTGAGCAGTGAGACAGACCCCCGCAGGCCCCAGTGGGCAAACTGCGTGGGCCCCAGCGGCAAACCCAGTGAGGGTGCAGAGCAGGCTGACCGCTGTTGCACATTTGTGTGCACAGATAAACCAGCAAAGGAGTGAGCAGTGAGACAGACCATGGTGGGAGGAGGCAGAGGGGACCACCATTGATTTGCTTTGACCCCGCCCCCACATACAGCATCATAACCCAGCGACTGAGTTGCCCTACCCTGGTGAACACCTAGGGCTCCGCTCCTCATACATAACAGGCACGAACAGTCCAAAATATGGCTAAAGAAGAACTCAAAGCCCCAGAGCCGATAACTCTAAGCGAAAAAGAAATAGCAAACCTCTCAGATGCACAGTTCAAAACACTGGCGATCAGGATGCTCACAGAACTGGTGGATTATAGTCACAAATTAGAGGAACATGTGAAGGCCAAACTAATTGAAATGAAGGCAAATGCACAGGAAACCAATAGTGATGGAAAGGAAACTGGGACTCAAATCAATGGAATGGACCAGAAGGAAGAACAAAACATCCCACCAGAAAGGAATGAAGAAATGAGAATTCAAAAAAATGAGGAGAGGCTTAGGAACCTCCAGGACATCTTTAAACGTTCCAACATCCGGATTATAGGGGTACCAGAAGGGGGAAAGAAACAGCCACGAGTGGAAAACTTATTTGAACAAATAATAAAGGAGAACTTCCCCAGTCTGGCAAAGGAAATAGACTTCCAGGAAATCCAGGAAGCTCAGAGAGTGCCAAAGAAGTTGGACCCAAGAAGGAACACACCAAGGCACATCATAATTACATTAGCCAAGACTAAAATGAAGGAGAGAATCCTAGAAGCAGCAAGGGATAAGGGGACAGTCACCTACAAAGGAGTACCCATCAGACTGTCAGCGGATTTCTCAAAAGAGACCTTACAGGCAAGAAGGGGCTGGAAAGAAGTATTCCAAGTCATGAAATCCAAAGACCTACAGCCAAGATTGCTTTATCCAGCAAAGCTTTCATTTAGAATGGAAGGACAGATAAAGTGCTTCTCAGATAAGGTCAAGTTCAAAGAGTTCATCATCACCAAGCCCTTATTATATGAAATGTTAAAGGGACTTATATAAGAAAAAGAAGATGAAAAATATGAACAGTGAAAGGACAGCAAACTCTTGGTTATTAACAACCACACCTAAAACAAAAGCAAACCAAGAGGACAGCTAGATCAGGAGTGGAACCATAGAAATGAAGAACACATGGAGGGTTAGCAACGGGAGTGGGAGGAGGAGAAGGGGGGAGAAGATACAGAAAATAAGTAGCATAGACAGTAGGTAGAAAATAGATGGGGAGGGCAAGAATAGTAGGGGAAATACAGAATCTAAAGAACTTGAGACAGGTGGTCATAAACTAAAGGAGGGGGAAGAGTAGGGGAGGGGGTGTTCAGGGTGGAGGAGAATGAAGGGGGGGAATAGAACAACAACTGTAATGGTATAATCAATAAAATATATTTTTAAAAAATAAAAATAAATATATTTTTAAAAATAAATAAATATTGCTAAATTTATTTTAATAGGGTTATAATATAATATAATATAATATAATAATAATATAATATAACCCTATTAAAATTAGTGTTGAGATACAAATGTTTGCTATTTGCCTATATTATTGAAACAGCCCCTTATTAATTATTTGCTTAGCACTGGAGAAAGCTTCGTAATGACTGTGCATTGTTGAAGACACAAAACCATGTATTAATGAGCTGAAACGACTGACTTAATACACCTGCTGCCAAGGTCTCCGGGCGATCTAATGCGATGGCACTGTTGTGTGCTGCTGTGTGTGACCTGCTGTTCCCAGTGAGAACGGAAGGCTTCCCCGCACCTGCTCCCCAGGCCTCTCAGCAGTGCTCTCGGCCTGCACGCACACACAGCTTGACCAGTCCGTCTGGACTGGGGTCCCCAACATTCACCAGGTTTCGTACATTTTACTACAGCAGACAAACCAGGAAGGGGAAGGAGATGTAACTTCTCCAGAGGTTAGATAGTAATGAAGGGAGCTGGGGGGATACTTTTCCTGGCTGGTAATTTTATACGGTAGTCTTCCCCTTATCCTAAAGTTTTGCTTCCCGTGGTGTCAGTTACCTCTGGCCAACTATGGTCTGAAAATACTACATGGATAATTCTAGAAATAAACAATTTATAGGTTTTAAATTGTTTGTTGTTCTGTGGAGTGTTAAGAAATCTCATGCTGTCTTGCTTCATCTCACCTGGCGTGTGAATCATCCCTTTGTCCAGTGTGTCCATGCTGTGTGTGCTTCTGCCGTGAGTGACATAGTGCCCTTGCTGGTTATCAGATCGGCACTTGGGGTACAGCAGTGCTGGTGTCCACATCACCCTTACTTTAATGGCCCAAAGCACAAGAGTAGTGAGGCTGGCAGTTTGGACATGCCGAAGAGAGCTGTAAAGTGCTTCCTTTAAGTGAAAAGGTGTGCATGTATAGGGAAAAAAACACAGCATATGTAGAGTTTGGTACTACCCGTGGTTTCCGGCAACCATTGCAGGGCTTGGACCATGTGCCCTGTGGGTAAGGGGAGACTACTGTAGGCTGTGTCTCTGGGAGCTGGCCTGTACCCCTCCACTAGCTCACCTACTTTAGGTACATTGTATTGCAGAGGGTCAAGTACTGATAAGGAAAGAATGTCTGTTGTTTCCTGGGGTATGGTAGTCTGGTAGTCTTCCTGTTTGGCCTTGAGGAAGAAAAGGGGGCAGAAGCAATGTAAGGAAATGTTAGAAGTAGGTAGAATTTTGTTGTGGACACTTCCTTCTCCTTCTCTTCATTTCTTTTCTTCCTTAGACATGTGCTCCCTACTTGTCAGTGGTCAAGGGCCCTGTGTGTTCTGTGGGCTGGCGCTTCTTCACTCTGGCTTACCGTTCTCCCTACTCCCTTTTGTGCTTCAAATCTCATTCCATTAAAAGCAGGTTATCTGATCAAATGCTAAGTTGTCTGGCTGGTTTTCTCTCATTCAGCTTAGAAAAGTAACAAAGACTATTTTGGTCAGAAATGAGAGAGGGCTGACTACTGAGGTTGTATTAGGGAGCTTATGAAAGAGTTATAGTTTCAGCCTTGAGTTTATGAAGAATACAGGTGGGGGTTATAAAGATGAAGAAGAATTAAAATTCTAATTAATCATTTGAAATTAGTTCAAGCCCCCGGTGCAGAGGAGTTAGAGATATAGTTGTGTTACTGAGGCACACACATCTGTACTGCTCTGCAGTATCAATATACAGTAGAATTTATTAGGGGAAAACTTAGAAGCATGCAAAGAGCTTGGACCTGCAACTTTTCTTCTCAGGTTATGCTTTGTTGGGCCTAACTGGATTGGATGCACTATGGCTTGCCTTCCAGTAGGGGGAACCCTGCCCCAGAGCAGTCTGCAGTGGACCTGGGTCCCGAACATCCATAAGACCCACATCTAACAGTGCAAGGTGTCTGTCTGAGTGAGGATGTGACCTTGTAGAAACACTCAGTGGCCAGTATCAGTCTCGTCTTCCACTGAGCTAAATCAGACTCGTTGAGGGAGCACAGCTGAGCTCCCAAAACGGGGGAGGAAAAGAGCCTCTAGAGCCTTCAGAATTAATTCTCTTCCAGAGCCTGGAGATGTAGTTAGAAAGCAGCTGTCAGTAATCTTTGAGAATCGCTGGAAGGAGAGGTCCCAGAAGACTGGGCACCAGAACTATTCAAAATAGAGGCTCAAGGCAGAAAGTGGAGGAACACTGTTTCATACAGAGTAGACTGGTGAGCTCAACATCGGTTTTCTGTAAATTTCTACAGTAGAGGCTTGATACATGATTGTGAGCATTTATGAAGGGAAGGGTAATTCTGGATGGTACCGTGCGTTCACCTAGCGCAAGTCATACGTAACCACTCTTAGAAAATGCCACAAGTCATAGCTATTGTGATTTTTGCAAGGAATTTGATGAAGGGTGTCATAATATGTGGCTTGTTGGTAAGATGAGAAAATACTCCTCCGATCTGAGGATCCAAAAATATTGATTAATGGGTTGGTATGGACAAGAAGATGATCTTTCATTGGTGTGATTGTGAGAATGTGCTTGCAGAGATTACACTAATGATTTCTTGTGACCCATTGAAACTGTATTGTTCATGTCATTAGTTATTTGCCAGCTAAAGCTTCGATTGTGAAAGCAAATCATTCCAGCAAACTGAATTTTAGATTCCTGAGAGATGAGTGATCAATCACATACTCAGTATTTTGGGTTATTGCTCATGTAGGCTGATCAGTATTTTATAATTTAAAATAACTGATCCATAACTCTGTGGTATGCTACTTGAATTTTCAGTATTGTCATACCCTGTACCTCTTAGCAGAAAGTAAAACTAGGTGTACTTCCAAAACCTGAAGGGAGAAAAGAGAAACTGTGCATTATTGCCAGCCTGATTGTAATGCTAATTGGAAATAACGACACAATTCTACAATAGCCCCAATTTAATTGAGTGCTTACAGTGTACCAGGGATTAAGCTTAGCACTTTAATTGCGTTATTAATCTTTATAATAACACTTTGAAGTGACTGCTGTTACTTCTTTTACAATCAAGGAAAGTGAGGCTCTGAATTTTATATGGTTTTCAGGTTCACGCCACAGTTAAGTGACCGGACTGGAATTCCAAAGCAGTTGGTNCTCTTACCGTCCCCGTTGAACGGTTAGATGTAGTCGGACTTCCGTATAATTCAATTTTCTGTCCTTTGGTTGTGTCTTTGTTTCTCCAATCCTTTGTTTTATTCAAACTTGGTTGTGGGAGAAGGCACAGTGTTTCCACCTATGCCTCCATCTTGGCGGAAGTCCCCATTCCCCTTTTCTTTCCCCTGAATCCATGTCTTCTTACTTCTCCTTCCCTAACGTTTCTCATTCACTCACCTCATCCCTGTCTTCCCCCTCACTGCCACTCCTTTGGTTCCCACTGGTCTGCCTCTTAGTGGCCTCCTAAGCCCTGAGCCCTTGATCTCCAGTCTCATCCTTTCTTTCAGTCCAGCCTCTGCCCTAACATTTGTGTCAAGCTCTCTGTTACATGATGCATATGTAATTTCACAGATTTCCTGTTAGGTCCCCTTGTTCATTCAGAAAAGAGACCTCTGGTCAGAAATCAAGTACATCAGTGAAACCGGGAATGTAGTTCAGTTAAAAAACAACAACAATAAAAACTTCAAATGAGGGCCTGCGCTATTTTAGATGAAAAGGCAGGGATGACCTGCTCACAGTTGTTGGGTCTATGAATTCCATCACTCTGGCATGCTGCCTCCCATTCCAGGCACCCAGCTCACTGAAGGCCAGAGTGGGACACAGGAGTTGTACCTTACATTGTGCCAGCAAGCATGGGCACATATGCTGTGGGCATCATTCGTGGCCTGTCCCATTGCTCCTGTGTCTCCGCTCCTCACCCGCAGATCCACTTCTGTTTTCTTGAACATTCCACTAGTAGGATGAACGGGACCCCAGTAGTATGTACCGCTGAAGAAGTACATACTGAGCTCCCGTTCCCCTTCGAAAGTGCTGGCTCGCATAGGATAGCTATTATCCCACCAAGGTCCTACTCGGGACCAGATTCAGGCTATAATGCAACTGACCAGGCTCCCTTTGGGTGGTGTCTTGGCTTTGAGGATCATTAAGTATCCAATTGACCTGCATGAGAAAATACTAGTAATATGTGATAGAAATCTGATACCAGAAATAAATTTTCACCCAACATCTTGGCCTTTACTGAATTGGGTGCTTGGATTCTGAGTTAGTGTACCAAATGAAGTACAGAGATTCAGAAATAAATAATCATCATTTCCTTGTCTTCTCCAATTTCTAGAGGCTGCCTGCAGTCCTTGGCTTGTGGCCTCTTCCTCTGCCTTCAAGGCCAGTTTGCTTAGTACCTTCATATCCCTTTTTCTCTCTGACCCCTACTTCTGTCCCCGTTTCCTCCCTGACCCTTCTCTAGAAAAGGCAAAGCTGGAGAAAGCGCATACCGTGGCTTTCCGAGGTCCAGGTCTAGGGAGGGAATGACTGTAAAAGGGCACGAGGGGACACTTTTTGGGGTGATAGAAATGTTCTGTATTTTGATTTAGTGGTGGTAATGAAAGTATGTTTGTCAAAATTTACTGAATTATATACTTAAAGTTGGTGAGTTTTATTGTTCATTGTTTATAGTTCAGTAAAGCTGATATAGAAAAGAGAAAAATGGCTAGGAATTTGGAGTGAATTAAAAAATTTTCTTAGTAAATTGTTAGAGGATTTTCCTTTGCTGTTTTATAAAGCTGTGTATCAGATCACAAGTCATAAGATAGAGGGGAACTGTTGTCTTTTCCTCTCCGTGGGTCACATGAATATGTTAGTGACTGCAAACAGCGTGTGATGCGTTTAGCGTCCACAAAGTTACTTGCACGTTGCCTCAGTGAGAATATTACGAACGATCAGTATTCCCGAAGACAGAAGAGGGAAGACCGTGCTGTTTGCTGGAGCTGTCCTTTTGGATTGAGTGGTGCTTACTTGCCACCCGGACAGGCCATCATTCCATAGTGATATTCTGTTGCACCTTTGATGTCAACTTATCTTCAGCTTCAAATTATTAAAATAATCTAAAGTTTTAAAAAAATGACATAAGGTTGATGATGGTAGTATATATTTTTTCTCATTGACTTTATTCTCTACTTTTTTCCCCTCAGATTCATTCTCCTTAACCTCTCTGTGATATTTGATCTTATTATTCCCTCCTCAAAAGCTTCTTTCTCCCTGGTCCCTGGGAAGACTACACTGGTGATTTTCTTCCCACTCAGAAACGATTTCCTTACCTCTTGGCTGGCATCTTTGTCTGGAGTTCCCGTAGGAGAACGCAGCCCACTGCCCCCTTTTCTAAGCTTCCCACTTGGGATATCTTATCCTTCCCTGTGAGGGATCCATTCTGGTCCGTCTCAGGTCTTTGGTCCTCGGTCAAGCCTTGTCTCTTGTTTCAGCTCCCTTAGGGTACTGTCATCATCCTTTTTTCTAACCCTCAACCGGACTGAATGTGTGACCTTTTCTTCCACGTGCTCTCCCATTCTGGGTTCTCCGTGTCTGCAGGGTGTTGCCATTCTTCCTCTCTGCCATTTTCCTTTTTCTCGGTCTCCTCCATTCAGTTACCGGTCACACCTTTTCTGTTTCCTGTGGGCCATCTCCCTTCCTTTTGGGCTTTGTGATAACCACTTTGATTTGTGACCTTACTGCCAGAGGTCACATGGCGCCTTTAAGACATTCTTGAGTGAAAGCCGCTGGTCGGGATGACAAAGAAGTTTTCATAGTTTGGGGAGCCACTCTGTCACCAAATGCCTATCTCCAAGCCCTGGTGAATGACTGAGTCACCAGGTTTCAGAGCTTGACTGTGTTATTCCAGTAAACCTGTTGGGACACTTTGGGAAAACGTGGTGTGTTTTCTGTGTTCAGTGCCCCGTTGCTGCCATGGCCTATTGCTTTGGCCACTGCAGATGGCTCCCCCTTCCCTCGAGAGTGTGTGAGCGCCCCTCTCCCGTGCCCTCCGGAATCGGGGTCCTGGCTTGTGCCATGCCTGTGGTGGCCGAAGGCTTGCTGCCTGTGCGCCCTCTCCGAGCAGGTCCGTATGTTTCCTCCCTGCGCCTTGCTACCTGTCTCATCTCATGGAAAAGCGTAAATGCAGTGCCTGCGATTGCCGATTTTTATGGGCTTCAGTCCCATTAATCACGGAATGTGCGTCTGTTTCACCCCTCTTGTATTTTCGTCTCTGACTGAGGAGTTAATTGAGTTCTGTTGTCCCTCACTTGCTCTTCCCAAAGGGGAGGGCTGGCCCCAGCCCGGAAATCTTCGAGTTTAATTTAGTTCTCAGAAATACGATAGTCACACTTCGTTTCCTTTTCATCTATTTTGGTGGCACAAATATGCTTTAGAAGTGAAAAGTTGATTCATTATTTCAGTGACTAGAGTACTTAAAGGTGCTTCATTTGTTATCTCTTCATCAGAAAGAAATGTAAAAGTAGTTTAGAAAACATATTTCTGGGTTCTAAAATACGGTCTTTATGTTTCTGTGAAACAAATAAAAGCAGCATGCCAGGCGTTGGTAAAATTGAAGCTGTTGCCTGATTTGTGATGAAGTGGCCGGAAGCCGAGACATAGTGATCTTTCCGAATCTTGTGCCGCTGGGTTTATTTACTTTCCCTTTCATCTTCGGGCATTCCAGGGGGGTGTTCGATGCTTCCCTCAAAATGGCTGGCTTCTACGGATTGTACACCTGGCTGACTCACACTGTGTTTGGCATCAACATTGTCTTCATACCATCAGGTAACAGTTGTGTCGTAACTTCCACTGCCCTCGATTTAAGGAAAGTTAAGCCATTTGACATACATTGGGAAGTGTCATTTTCCTCGAATTTAAACTACTGAATTTTGAGATCTAATCTAGTCCAGATTAGGAGCAGGAGTATGATTTGTAATGCTTGTTTATTGCTGTATCCCCAGTAGCTAGAGCAAGACCCAGCACACAGAAAGCACTGCATAGTATTTGTTATATGAATGAATGCCCTATCACACTAAGCACACCTAGCACGTAATTGGCACTCAATAAATGTTTGAATTGAACTTATTGGCAGGGAGCAATGAGTTGGTCAGAGAGCTTTGTTCCATGAAGGAGATGGTCCTATGGGCAAGATGAGTGCTTCTGAGGGCCCATAAACCCTCTCCATACCTCTTGAGGTCTTTTTTAATAATACCCATATTCCATAAGCACCAGAATGGTTTCATGACCTTCTTTTACTTCTCCTTTTTTATCTCTGCTCCTCTCCTCCCATTTTTTTCTTTATTTCTGTGGCCGCTTACCTTCCTAGATACATCTGCCTTCCACATATGCCTGTACCACCATTGTTTTTCCTCTTTGGTCTGTGCTCCGATCTTTCCTTACATTCCCAAGTTTATCCAGGTTCTTTCCTACCTTGTTGTCCACAAAGCCACCCTCTGACATGTGAGCACCCTGAGAGCACGTGAGGTAGTTTCATGACAGGCCTGTGAAGCAGGCAGCGTGAGTGATGTCCCTGTCGTACCGATGAGAAACCCACGTTCTCCAGGGTTACAGACCTGGCTAATGGATCCACATCTGCTTGACTCTCGGTCAGGAGAGCCACGCCCAGTGTAGAGCGCCCTAACCTACTGCTCTGGGGTGGGCAGTAATTAGGTGCTTCGGCTAGCTGGATGTTTGCTATTTTTAAATTACATTTCATTTTTTATGAGAAAGAATTAGGTAAAGAATATGTAGTCATATCTGAGCGAAAGAGACTAATTTCTGATTTGGCTTTGGGCTCAGTATAAATTTTGACCAATGTTCTATAGTCACATTATAAAACTGTATATTAACTAATCATTGATTCACAATAACAACTGTAAGATGCAAAGACTTTGTTGCTAAAGAATAGGCTTGTGAAGTAAACACACCTTTTAGAAAGATTTTCAATACAAAGTTTTAAGATACTGGACCTTCATTTAACTAGCAAAGTCAGTTCAACAAGGGCATATCATTCCCTGAGTATTTGAGTTGATATTTAACTTGTTTGGTGGACATTTTTGAGTAGGAGAAGCTAGTGTTTATGTTCTGCTCTTTTCTTATTGTTTTGATGATGATGTTCAGTTGCATTTCTTAATCTTTTACTAGCTTTAGCAGCAATCCTGGGAGCAGTGCCATTTCTGGGGACGTACTGGGCAGCAATCCCTGCAGTCCTGGACCTGTGGCTCACACAAGGCTTAGGATGCAAAGCCATCTTACTGTTGGTCTTTCACCTCCTGCCAACATACTTTGTAGATACTGCCATCTATTCTGATATATCAGGGTAAGTATTCCACAGGACTTCCAGTGAGTCGTATCCAGGGATTTCTGCGTCCTTTTGGAAGAGGGTTTTCCTTGTCTTCTTTTTCTGAAAATAGAAGAAAGGAGAGGTGGTAGGAGTTTTTAGCGAAGTAGCCTTCTGTGATTCCACTGACATAACCAAAGTTTACTCTAATGTAATTAATGCTGTTTGCAAGATATTTTGGTGTTAGATGTTACTTATAATATATGAGAGCATGGGTTACAACAAAATTGTGAATAGTCTTCTGATTTAGTGACAGTTAATCTAGGAAAGAACTATTACTAGAAGTATGTGAAACATTTAATGAATTAGTGATTATTTTTAGAACTTCTTTGCTTTCGGAGAAAAACATCATTAGATTGTATGTCTGGCAATTTCCATATAAAATCAAATCTCATCAAGCTAATACATGGCGAACAGCTCTCTTACAATATTGTATAGTATGGTTCTTTGATGAGTACAAATTAAATATAAGGCAGAAGCCAAACTTAGTTAACTAGTTAACTAGTGCTTCAAGCTGAAATTTGAACAGTGGGGGTAGGTACACGATTGACAGATAAGCGCTTTCATTTCTTTAAACTTTACATTTTATATTAAGGTTTCTAGGGGAAGTTGAAGACTTATGTGATTTTTTTTTTTTCCTGAAAAAGGTAATACCTTACTTAAGCAGCATCATTAGGACATGAAAGGTTTTAGATAAATTGTTTTACTTTTTAATGAATTAGACTTTTATCGAAAAGCTCTCAGACATGTTTTTAAGCGGTAAACATTTTTGATAGGAACTTTACTTAAATGTATCATTTAGGGGAGAAGATTTTTGACATAGCATATATGGATTATTACCCTGGATCTTTTTTTTTGGAATAAGGAAGACAAGTAAATATAATGTATTGGTTTCCTGAAGACTGGCTTACCTTAAATACTACTCATTGAACTATAATATCCTTCTGGGGTATTTGTTACTTGCCCCTCACTAAACTGTAGTCATGCATGTTTGAAAACTAGAAACACCCAGAACCATACTTTTTCCAAGTTCCCCTCCTGTCAGGGGCCATTGTTTTCGTGACCAGTGTGCTGGGCTGCCGTAAAGTATCTTATTTCATCCAGTCTGCGAGTGATACTGTGATAAGCAGGAGGGCAGTGCCGACTGTCCCGTGATAAAATATTCAGGTTTGTGACAGCAGTTTTTTTCATGAGGACTTTATCACAACCTGTATTAAAGACTGTGTTTTAGGAGGCTGCCAGAAGTCTGACCTGTGAGTCACAGGGATGCTATTGTATTGTTGTCATCTTTAAAAAAGGGTAATTAACTAATTACATTCTAAATTGGGCTCACTTAATTATTCTTGATGGAAATGTCTGATAGAATCCAATCCTAAGCCAGCATTAACCCACTTCAGGCAGCGATGTAATGGGTGCCAGGTACCAGTTAACATTACCCACTTCACGCCTTCAGCTGTTGGGCCTGTGTACAAGGCAGATGTCAGACATGTTGTGTAGGCAAGAAAATTCTTGCATTTCAATATTATTACAGTGTTCAGTTATCCACATCGAGATAATCTGAAGAAAGCTGATAATGTAGTCAAAAGCCTGTGTATCATAGAGAGTGCGCATTGTGTTAGGGAATGTGTGTTTCACATGTACTCCGGGGTTCATGTTTGTTGAAAGTCATGAGCTAATCCTGTGCTCTTTATTCCAGAGGTGGCCATCCTTACTTGACCGGCTTGGCAGTGGCTGGTGGAGCATACTACCTGGGCCTCGAAGGGGCGATCATCGGGCCCATCCTGCTCTGCATACTTGTGGTCGCTTCCAATATCTATAGTGCCATGCTCGTGAGCCCCACGAATTCAGTGCCCATGCCAAACCAGACCCCGTGGCCTGCTCACACGCAGCGGTGAGTCACAGCAGAATGACCTTGAACAGTGGAAGGAACTACCCTGTCTCTGTCTTCTTGACCTGTGTAGTCTGTCAGGATGCAGGTATTTCAGTGCCTACACTCTGCTACAGATTGTAGTAGGCACTAGGGAAGCAAAAGCATTGGATTTTGTACACCAAGAACAGTTGAAAACTAAATTGGGTCAGAATTGTTAATGTTGTAAATGACCAAAAATAAATGAAAAATATAAAGACTGGGGACATGGTATATACCAGGTTAAGGGAGACTCAGGATGTGGGATCTTTAAATGCAACGCATGACTCTGTGATAGGGTCTTGGACTTGGAATGGGAAGAAGCTGTAGAGAACATTTCTGGAACAATGGAAGACATTTGAATATGGACCATACATTAAGTTGTACTGTTACACCACTGTTACATTTGTCAGGCATGATAATGAGACTTTGGCTTGTGGCAGAATATCCTTTAGGGGTGAGATGTCATGATGTCTGCAACTTACTTTCAGATAGTTCAGCCAAAACTGAGATAGGGTGAAAGTGACTAGCAAAATGTTAACAGTCAGTGAATCTGAAACTAGTCTTCCTGATAATCAGGTTTATACTTTTTCAGAACAGAAAGTTGGGAAACATTATTTGAGTGTATCGGTATGGAGTTACAAGTTGTTATTTTGCAAGTAGAGACATTGAAATTGTAATTTTCTGGGTGATTTCTCCTAC
This sequence comes from Sturnira hondurensis, assembly GCF_014824575.4. NCBI lineage: Eukaryota > Metazoa > Chordata > Mammalia > Chiroptera > Phyllostomidae > Sturnira > Sturnira hondurensis. Next base: position 108,317 of record NW_028078644.1, on the reverse strand, counting down.
TTTATCTTCAAAACCTCCAAAGAGGTTTCCATGTCTGCTATTTTTTTTTCCAGTCTGGTTTATTGAGGTATTATTTATGTAAGTAAAATTTACCTTTTTTAGTATACAGATTTATATCAGTTTTCAATGATATATATGTAACAAATTACACTAACTTAGTGACTTAAGGTAATATACATTTATTATATTCATCCCCATGGGTCAGGAGACCAGGCACAGTTCAGCTTGATCTTCTGCTTAGGATGTGACAAGTCCATGGTCAGTGTGTCACCTGCAGCTGGGGTTTTATCTGTGCATTGGGATCCTCTTTCAGGCTTGCTTATTATTAGCAGAATTCATTTCCTTGCAGTTTGTAGAACTGAAGCTTCTCGCTGTTGAAGGCTACCCCTCTAGGCCATTCATACATGGCTGTTTGCTTCTTTAAGGCCAGTGTGGTGAGTGTTTTTCTGACTTCTGTCTCCGTTAAAACCCTTTTTTAATGGGCTCACCTGATTAAGCCAACATACTTATCTTTTGGTTAAAGTCAACTGACTAGAGACCTTAATTATATCTATGATATCCCTTCATTTCTATTGTATTAACACAACATAATCATGATATTAGAGATCAGATATGGCTCTTGCCTCATAACAAGAGTGAGACCCTCACTCAAGAGCTGTGGCCAGGTTGTATGTGTACCATACGTCATCTGGCAGGGCCATTGGCTTTTTCAGGCTTCAGTGTCAGTGCTTTTTGGTTCCGTTTCGGGGCTAGTAAATTCCTCAGAGAAAGGTCTTCTGATCTGCCTGGAGGTTGATGGCTTGGCTGCCAACATCGTGGAAGCCAAGGCAGGGAAAGGGGCTGGACAGTGTTCAAGATGCAAACATTCGCTCAGTCACCCACTGTCAGTGCGCTTCCCCACCCCCATCTCTTCCTGTTGTTTCCTAGTCCAGGGACTTTTAGTTTTACCTTCTCCAGAGGAGGGGAAACTCTAATTTTCTGCCTGGGATCGGGGCGTTTGCTTGGCTGGGTAGAGGTGGGTGAGGATATTGGAGCAGTGGGCCTCAGTGCTTTTGAAGCAGACTTGAGAGTGGTTCTGTGTTTGACCCCACCCTCACCCACACTTCAGGGTTACTCGGTGTCACCCATTCCTGAGCCTCATGGGGGATTTTGCAGAATAAATTAGATGGTTTCTGGCCTTTCCCACTACTGGTTTAGGATTCTGCTTTTCAGGGTATACCGGGACAAAGCAGCTGTCCACCTGCTTTCCATCTTTTAAAAGTTTGTTGCTGTTACAATATGGGTGCTCTTTTGTTTCAGTTTTTTTCAGGTAGATTTATGACTTAAAATACTTTTACTGGCATTATAATGGGGTTTTGAGAGGACCTAAAGGAAATATGTGTTCAATGCGTCCTTCTTTAGTGGAAAGTCTAAATGACATCTTAAATAGTAATAAACACCAGCACTGGTGATATTTATTGGGACTTACTCTGTGGCAATTTCTGTGATAAAACTTTACACACATTATCTTATTTTACTTAATCTGTCTAGTGTTTTCATGAGATTAGGAATGGAACACTCTCCTGCCCTGGCCAGGGTGGCTCAGGTGGTTGGAGCTTTGTCCCGTAAACCAAAAGGTCTCAGGTTCGATTCCTAGTCAGGAGGGCACATGCCTAGGTCATGGGTTCAGTCCTGGGCCCTGGCGCCATCGAGAAGCAACAACCAATCGTTATTTCTCAACTTGATGTTTCTCTAACCCTCTCTCCTCCTCCTCTTCTAAAGTCAGTAAGTGTGTCCTCGGTGAGGATTAAAAAGAAAAAAATTCTTCTCTCTCTGCTTTGTCAGTAAATATTACCCTCCACTTCCGTGTGCCATTTCATCGTGTACTAATCCTTATTACTTCCCATCTCCTCATTCACCATCTTTACCTCACGTCTGTCCTTGCATCTTTGTCTTAATGCCGCCCCTGGGCTAAGTTGGGCCCAGCTACTGGGTTTCTCACCTGGACGATTGCTCTGGTCATCCTAGGCTCCCCACTGCTTGCTGAGCCTCCGCTCTTTCTGACTGTGGCCCATCTGATTGTGGTCATGTTACCAAAACTGGCCTCTCATTGGTTTTAGGAGGAAGACAAAATCCTCGACGTGGCTATTAAGGCTCTACCCAGTGTGACCTGGCCTGTCTCACTAAAGCTAAAACATTTCCCCAGGCCCCACTCAAACTCAGGGCCTTCATATGTGCTGCTTTCTCTACTCGGGCAGACTCTTCCCCTCCACCCACTTTCCCTTGTTTAATTAACCCTAATCGTTCGTCAGACTGCAGCGCAAATGTCAGTTCATCAGAGAAGCCTTCCCTACGCCCAAGATTAGGTTACGTCCTTCCTGCTAGTTTCATGCTCTCACAGACAGCACCTTGTAGCTTTCCCCTGCAGTACAGTTTTCATTTACACTCTTGATGGCGTGTCTGTCTTTTCCCTCTTGACTGTGGCTGCCGTTACTGCAGGGGCAGGTCGGTGTTAGTTACTGATGTGTCCGCAGCACCTGTCAACAGTGTTTTGTACTTGGAGTGTGTTCAGTTCCTAGTTGGAGGAACAAATGGACTATGAAGGAATAGTCTCTACAGAGTCATGACTTAGGGAAGGATTTGGCTTATCTTGGGAACTGATGTTGTTACATTGTGATGATAGAGGGTGGGTGGCGCGTTTCATTGGGCAGACTTAACCTTCTAATTGCTGATGCAGGCCCTGGTGGCTGAACAGACCCACTTGCAAGACTGTTTCGATGCATGACCATCCATCTTCAGACAGATGATCATCGGTCCTCCTAAAGAGAGATGAAGGAGGGAGGACCTGCTGTCCATAGTGGCGAATGCAGTATTTGATGGTGGCGAGTGTTGTGAACACAGCACAACTTTGGGCTCCCTACAGTTTTGGGCCAAGTAATCAGAAACTGTCATTTTCTCTCATCTCTGTTTACACCAGGGCTGTTTGAAGTATGGGGAAGGACAAAAACACTCCTGCAGTCATGCATCTTGGGTGCTTTCTTGATATTTGGGCAGGATGAGACTTGATTTGATGTACTTATTTCACTCCTTCCAAAAATGGAGCAGCAAGCCCTGAATATTAAGTGCAGAGAACCTGTAAGGAGGAAGTAGGAGACTCTCCCAGGAACCACTGTTCTCTGCAGTAGTTTCTTTTGCCCTTGGTCACACCTTCACGCTGCCAAAGGCGACAGACCACTGTGGTCCTTTAGGAACTCAGCTTTATCTTTCTCGAGGGAAGAGATAGTAATAACTCATTGCTATTTCAAGAAATTTTCTTTCCAGTCTTTGCAAAATGAGATACAAAGGTGTTCTCAGAGATGGTAGTGTTTGGAGAACCTGCAGACCTTTCGTTAACCTTAGGATTTTAGTTGGAGCACACTTCCCATCGTCCTGGTTTGGCATAAAGGGGGGAAAGGAGAGAAGTCTGGAGTTGGACAGGGAGCTAATGGACTCCCCTCCTCTATTGACTGTGGCCTCTTCGTTGACTCTGTTGCTCTTAAGTTACCTGGACCTGTTCATTCCTCTGTGTTTCCGGTGGGGTGACCCAGTGCGGGGGTTATCACTTCAGTAGCCCCTTCACTGGTCCTGGCCCCTCTAATCTGCTTCCCTCCGGGCTGCTCTCCACAGTGCAACTGAGGGGGACCAATGTTTTGCCACCCCAGCGTATGGCTTTTGGGGTATTGATTTCTAAGCTGGTTTTAACAAACAGGAGACTCAGAAAGAACCTTGGGCCTTCCCCCTTACCTGCCTAAAGGAATTCAGATAGAAAAACTCACCGAAGGGGAAAGGAACGTCACCGTAGCATCTTAATATAAACTAAATGTGGCAGGCCGGGAGAAATCCAGCAAAGCCTGTTTGTTGAGCTTCCTTCTGTGTCCTATTGTCTCTGGGTGGCCCAGCAGGAATTTGTTTACCTGGTTTGCTCTTTCTCAGCTACCTGTGAGTTGCCTGCTTTTCCTCGGAACTCCCAAACCCCTGCCTCCCCTCTCCTTTATCCCAAACGGCATATAAACCTCAACTGTCCAGTGCGTCTTTGGGTCTCTTACCTTATGACAGGCGAGGTATGCATCTGGAATTGAGTTTGGGCATTGTTCTTGTTCATCTTTCTCACGTTAATTTAAATTTGATCATTAGCACAGATAGAGAAATTTAGAAGGTGGGAGGAGAGTTGGTTTTCATGCTCCCACACACCCTCTCCGGTTTTCCCGAAATGTGACCGTTATGCCCCCTACACTTGAAATGCCCACAGTGGCTTTCTCTGGCCTTAAAGATAAAGTTGTAATGTTAAGCTGGCCTGTCAGACCTTCTGTGCCTTCTTTCTATTTACCTTTGCAGACTCAGCTCTCTGCTGCCTGCCTTGTGTTTTATTTCTAGTCATATTGAACTTGTTCTCGTTCCCCGAGGTCAGTGTCAGTTTTGCATGTTTTCCCCTCTGTAAAGAACACCACCCTGTCCTAGCTGAACCCCAGTCTCATGGTCTGCACTTAAAGTACTTTTCTTATGAAGAGTATTGCTGGAACTCTCTAGACTGGGTCCGATTGTTACTGTTGGTATTTAAATGGGTATTGGTAATGGAAAAAGAGGGAAAAGGAACTTGGTATTGAGCTTACATCTTGGCATTGCTCTTGCTCTGCCAAGCGGATTAACACTCCTCCCATGCCTCTCCAGTACTGGGTTGTTGCAGGGCACACGGGGGGGGGGGGGGGGCATGGGGGGGGATGCTTGACCATAGAGGCCTGTCTGTCTAACCTGAAGAGAGAAGGGATTGGTTGGGAGGTAAACCCATCCCAAGTCCACAAAAGCCTGAGAAGTTGATTGGTTCTTTTGCAAAAGCACTTTGTCCCAGGCCAAGCTAATATATTACCAAGAGTATAAAGCGAGGGTGCCCCCACCCCTTGCGCCGCAGCACCCTGTGGTGCAGTCACCGTTCCTTTGAGCACTGTCTCACCCTGGAGCAACTACCATGTGGGCCTAGCAGCACCTGGGCCCACAGCAGATGGCATGGTCTCCAACAGGACAGCTCTTTCTCTTGCCACTTGGTAGTGTGCTTGCCTATGCGCTTGTGCATTCTCTCTCCATACCCTTGTGGCCTCAGCAGCCGCTTGGCCAGCAGCTTTATGGACTCTGCCACTGGAGCTTCTGGGAACAAGCTAAGTAAGCTACCTGGATGGGGACTGAGACCATTTAGCAGCTGCCTGTGGGCTCCAAATGACTAAGCACTAATATGAAGCAGAAACTCTGGACACTGGCTTTTGTCTTGGTCTTGCTGAGGACACAGTTGGACTTTTCCACGGCGGGACAGAGGGAGATGAGACTTTGGGAATCCAGGGGTGAGCTTCTGTTTCCACAGGAATAAACCATCTCGTCACCCCACAGTCTCCCGTGCATGGGCCCCTGGAATGCTTTCCTTGTGATCCTGCGGAAGAGCCTAATTTCCACCGACAGCAAGATGTCCCTGCTGTGTGTCCCCACAGCAGTCGGGCTTCTCCTGTTGGCACCCAACACATATAAATGTGCACTTAACTAATTGTCTTTCTCACTAGTTGGTAAGCCTTCTGAAGTAGGAACTATGGCAAACATGTTTACCACTGTTCACCATTCCTAGCTTGCTGTTTGGCACACGGAATGTGCTTGGTGAAAATCTGATGAATTAATAGGTTCATGAAGCCAAGATCCAAATTGACACAAAGACTATTGGATTATAACCTTGAGGTTGATAAAGACAGGTGGAACGTGTAAACCTCACTCTTAGAACTTTATTCCGTATTTATTGGAAGGGAGGGATATGCGTAATGGTGTGGACGTGACACAGCAGCGATCACAAGGGCCGTGCCTGTGTGCTGTGAGGGCTTAGGAACTCGGCATGCCCAGCCGACTGAAGTTCACAGCGTCACTTTAAAGCTTTGTGTTTCCAAGTGTTCAAAGTTTATTCTGCATCTCTGCGGGGCTAAGAGTCAATAGCTCTTGAGTTGGTAAATCAGAAAATATTTAGAGATTTACATAAATGAAATTTTTAAAAATCGCATTGCAACTTTTTGGGGAAGCAGATCCCTGAACATTTTCGAGTCGCGAAAGGTCGTAAGTGAGAAACCACACTTCACAGTCCCCAGTGCTGTTAAAGGAGCAGCTGTCCGCTGTTCCCCGGCCACGTGCGGTCCCGTTCTTCATTGCTTGTTCTTTTGACCACGAGACTCTTAGGAACATAATAATCCTTACAGTTTAGGAAAGAAGGCTGTGTTTTGGTAGTTTAGTAAGACATTACCATAGTGTCAATATAGTCTTTATTTCTTGTTTCCTCCTAATCTAGAGAGTTACAGTTATAAGAGCCCTGCTAATTAGTTAGCTCTGTGCCTCTTGATGAGGCCAGAAAGAAATCAGAGAAAGACAAATACCTTATGATGTCTCTTATGTGTGGAACTGAAAAAATAAATAAGCCACGCTCATAGATAGACAGCAATTTGGTTGCTGGAGGTGGGGAGTACAAATAAAGGGTGAATAAACTGTTTTTGTTTTGTATTTTTGGTTTAAATAAATTCAGTTTTAAAAAAATAGTTTAAAAGAAATTATTTCTCCAAGTCTAGGTTTTTAGGTTTGTTTTCTAGGCGTTAATTGGAAGTTTGTTTAAGATGAATGTTAACGTCTGTGGGGTTTTACACACATACCACCATCACCACCTTAAACATCTAAAGAATATATAATGTTGAGATGGAAAACCCTTAGTAACTGTTTTCTCAGCTTGTTTAATTTTGTTTTCTTTCTTCCGAGTCCATTCGGAAGCTTTCTTGGCCTGGAGGCAGAATTGAATAGTAGGTATGAATTTCAAGGTTACAGCTAAGCTTACTTGTCAACGGAAGGCAGTCACCAGGCCAACCACAGTCTTAATCTTATTTCATGCATCCTTGCCCTGAGGCAGAACTTTTCATTCATCATTTAGAGGAATTTAATAGAGATTAAAACTGCAGGTATCTTAGAAATTTGAAAAGATGTCAAAGGATGAATAAAAACATGTTTTTATGGAAATGCTTTGTAGTATTTGTCAGTTTTTGGTCATTGGTTATAAAGCTTTTCCAGGGCTTCGCAGAATTGAGTGCTACCCAATTCTGTGATTGGGTACTACTCAGATTCTTGTCATCTGAGACAGTTGGTAGTCAACTTTGCCTCTGTGCAGATGTTAAACACAAGTTTTGGCGTGACTGTGAAAAATACACACACAAATAAACTGATACCTAGAGCAATGATATAAATAAATAGATATCTAGATCAATGGTTGGAGGGGCGTACTTTTGCTCCCTTTGAGGGACATTAGTCAATGCCTAGACACCTTTTCATTGTAGCAACTGTGGTTCGTAAAGACCAGGATGCTGCTTAAACCTTCAATAACGTACAAAAATGTCAGTAGGGATGCTATTGAGAAACCCTGATTTGATAGGTAGATAGATAGATAGATAGATAGATAGATGTTAATACATATAAGACATGCATGTGTGTATAAATCTTACTTTGGTGGAATTTTTCTCAGAATGAAAATACTTAAGGACACAACTCATTTCAGTTCCCAGAACAGTCAGCATCTGTTCAATGTGGGGGTTTTAGCTATGCCGTACACATAAACCCTATTACAGCCACAGGCGCCATGGCCAGGACGCTCACTCACCTCTTCCTCCAAGCTGTTCCTTTGGAAGCAGAGCCGTGCCAGTTAGAGGCGGGCTTCAGACAGAGACTCGGGGCACCGCCCACGGAAAGGGCCTTGGACGGTCGCGCATCCTTGGTACAGTCTCTTTCCTGTGACATTTCCCCTGTGCCCCTCTTGATAGTGGAGTGCTCCTAACCTTGTACGAAAGGGTTAGCCTTTAATCTCTGCCCTCTCTAGCTACCATGGTCACCCCGAATATTTATATGAACTGAACAGTAGGACGACAAAAGGAATAAGAGGGGGCATGGGTGTGGATTTGAACCTAATGACAACTTTTGGTTGTCTTTAGTTTCTGTAACTGAGTATTTTCCTAAAGTTTTGGAACACTTCTTAGATTCTATTTGAGGCCTATTTCTAATGAAAAAGTTAAGTAATTTTTTTAATGCTTGGTTATAGGTATGAAAATAAAATGAGCTTTATTTGAATGATAATGTAAGAAAGAAAAACATGATCTACTGATGTGACTACAAGTTAATATAAGTTGGAGATTTTAAAATTGTTTTGAGGCAGACTTCTAGTCAAGATGGTAGTGTAGGCAGACATGACTCACCTCTTCACACAACCACATTAAAATTACAACTAAAATATAGAACAGCCATCACTCAGAACTGTCAGAAATCAAGTTGAATGGAAGTCTGTCACCTACGGATTTAAAGAAACCACATCCATCCAGACTGGTAGGAGGGGCATAGCTGTGGAAGGGGCTGGTCCCACACCCACGTGTGGTAGAAAAAAATTGTGGAGGGATATCTTGGGACCAAGGAGTCCCAGCCCCACACCAGGCCCCACAGCCCAGGGTTCCAGTGCCAGGAAGATAAGCCCCTATAACTTCTGGCTGCCAAAACTAGTGGGATTGAGTTGGTGGAAGAAACTGCTGAATCACCTACTCAGACTCACTCTCTTTGAGCTCCAGCACCAGGATAGCAGCTTGAAAGGCACCAGTGGCATACTGGAAGATACTGAAATATCTGATATCAAAGCGAGCAGAGGCCATTATCCCTTTTCTAAACCCCCCCCCCCCCCGNAACCCCCCCCCCCCCCCCCGCCAAGGAGCTGGCAGGCTGGTGCCATATCTGAGACTCCCATCAAGAATCAACCTGGCTAACACTGACTCACCGTGGAGATCCCCAGAGACTTTGCCCCACCCACTTATATGGGCCTGCCCAAGCGGCTTTTCCATATGAATGGCTGATCTTGGCTCATGCTTCATAACTTCTTAAATCCTCTCAAACAAGCAGCACCATGGCTACAGACCATATCACAGCACCACCACTCTGCCCCTGCACAGCTGCTCCTCCACAAATTACGGAGGTTGATGGTCAGTGGTCACAGCCAATCCTTGCAGCTGGCTAGCCTGGGAAAATCTCTCCTATTGACCTACTAACAGCAACAAAGGCTCAACTACAAGAGGAGGATGTATTCAGCCCACACAAAGGTCACACCCTGAGTATCCTACTTGGGTGATAGGGGAGGCTATGCCACTGGACCCTACAGGACACCTGCTACAATACACCGTACTGCCAAGGCATAGCATCAAAGCAGCTCTATCAAACATGTAGAAACATACACAGGGAGGCTGTCAAAATGAGGAGTAAACATGGCCCAAGTGAAAGAACAGATCCAAACTTCAGAAAAAGAGCTAAATGAAATGGAGCTAAGCGATCTATCAGATGCAGAGTTCAAAACACTCGTTATAAGGATGCTCAGGGCACTTAGTGAGGACCTTACCAGTATAAAAAAGACCCAGTCAGAAATAAAGGATACACTAATTGAAATAAAAACAATTTACAGGGCAGCAACAGTAGATTGGATGAAGCTGAGAAGAAAAGCAATGATTTGGAACATAAAGAAGCAAAAAACAACCACACAGAACAACAAGAAAAAAAAAAGAAGTAAAAAAACAAAAACACCACCCTCCCCAGAGGATAGTGGAAGCAGCCCCTGGGACAACTTCAAGAGGTCCAACATTTGAGTCATAGGGGGATTAGAAGGAGAAGAGAAAGCAAGAAATTGGAAGTCTATTTGAAAAAGTAATGAAAGAAAACTTCCCTAATTTGGTGAAGGAAATAGACATGCAAGTCCAGGAAGCACAGAGAATGCCAAAGAAGATGGATGCAAAGAGGCCCACTCCAAGACATAATTAAAATGCCAAAGGTTAACGATAAAGAGAGAATCTTAAGAAGCAGCAAGAGAAGTTACTTTCCTATAGGGGAGTTCCCGTAAGACTATCAGCTGATTTCTCAAAATAAACTTTGGGGGCTAGGAAGGGTTGACAAATGGTCAAAGTCAGGAAAATCAGGGACCTGATTGCTTACCCAGCAAAGCTATCATGTAGAATTGAAGGGCAGATAAAGAGCTCCCCACACACGCAAAAAAAACTAAAGGACTTCATTGGCACCAAACCATTATTACATGAAATGTTAAAGGGACTTATTTAAGAAAAAGAAGATTGAAACTATGACCAATAAAATGGCAAAAGATACAAATCTCTCAACAATTGGATCTAAAAAACAAACTAAACAAACAAGAACAGATGGAATCATGGATATAGAGAGCATTTTGATGGTTCCCAGATGGGAGGGGTAGGGGGAAATGGGTGAAGACATGAGGGGATTAAGCAGTACAAATAGATAGTTACAGAATACCCATGGGGATGTAAAGTACAGTATAGGAAGTGGAGTGGTCAGCTTACATGCATGACCCATGGACGTGAACAGTGGTGGGGGAGTGCCTGAAGGAATGGGGGGTACTAGGGAAAAGGAGGAAAAGTCAGGACAACTATAATAGCATAATCAGTAAAATATAATTAAACATTAAAAAAATAAAATTGTTCAGAAAACAAGCTGCTTAAGCTCAGGTGTGTTACTGTCTTTCTAATTTGCAATATTGTGTAGGAGCAAGGTAACTTCTATCCAAAAGGGTGGTAATGAACTTCTGCTTCATACGTGTACCCTTTAAGATAGAGTTGGCTTCATAGAACCCAAAACAAACTCAAAATACCCGCTGTCAACAGAACTCAAGTGACTTAAACAACCAAGAAGCGTATTACTTTCAAATGAAAGCAGCCCATAGGTAGGCAGCACAGGGCTGGTATAACTGTTCCCGAAACAGGCATGCCAAGCCTCCCTCCTTGGTACTCCAGCCTTGGTGTGAGGTCTTTTCGTCAAAGATGGGCGCTTTGAGCTGACGTTCATTGAGAAACTTGGACCTGGCCATTTGGCTGCCAACACAGATGCAGACCTGACTCGGTGACATTCCTAGCCTGGGCATCTACATTAGGCAGTAAAGGCAAACTGGCTACTGCAGTTCTGAGGTAGGCACCTCACAGGTGCAGCACACCACCTCTATCCAACCCGGGTATTACCTGCCAGTTGGTAATGTTCACTTAGCTTGCCCAGTGTGGGTCAGATGCAGTTCAGTGCCAGGTCATTTGATGAGAAGACCTAAGCCCACTTTTCCTTCCCTGAACCACATCCCTCAGAGCTTGGCCTCTGCTGGGTCAGGTTTCCTGTTTTGCAGTAAAACTTATCCACTTAGAGTTTGCTCTTTGATCTTTTAGTGTTTTTCTCTTAAAGTTGTTATGTACACTTTCCAGCCAGCAAGAAGGGTGGGGGAAGGGAAGATCACCCTCTCTTTTTAGGACACGGCCCAGAAGGCACACAACATGTGCACTTACATCTCATTTGCTAGAATTTAGTCACATGGTCATTAGTTGCAAAGGAAACAGTGTTTTGGATGGGAGCTAGCAGACTCAGCAGAAAGAACTGGGCTTCTTGTTACTAAAGAATGAGAGACAACCAGCAGACTTTGAAACAGTATTCAAAATATCAACTCGTGAAAATATTAAAAATGACTGTCTCACCTCATCAAGGCTCTCAGATGGTAAAAGCAAGGTATTATTATTCTATGGCAATTAATTACTGGTTAGATGCTCTTTTTCCTTTCTTTTTTTAGTCTCTCTGTGGTTTTATTCTTCCCACTCCCTCGTTTCCAAAAGCAAAAGTAATCATCAGTTCATCTTTTCTTCTCCTAGGACTTTCCATGACGTTTCCGAAGATGTGAAATCTTCAGTAGACTGACGTGGCTTCCGCTGCAGTAGTTTCTCTGGGAAGTTTAACCTTGACTGTGAGTTCAGCTCAGCTGTGGCCTTCTGTCCGTTCGGCTGTGCCTGGCAAGCAGAGCCCAGGAAGAGGAGCAGAAGCCTCCTGGCCTTCCATACAGACTACGTGGACAAGAGCGAGCTTGCTGTGGGCCGCTTTGCCACTTTGAAGCACAGCTTTAGAGCTCTGAAATGTGGTTTGCACACCTCACCGTGGCTGAGATGGCTTGAAAAGTTTCAGTTTGTACACTGGTACCGTGGCTTGAAATTTCCCCCCTCTGCTTATCTATATTATGATTAAAATATGTATATATAAAGTTATTTTTGAGAGCCCTAAACTACCTGCTGTCAAGAGGATGTACAATATAATCTTTCTCCTGTTTTAAGAAATCTGTTCGTACACTTTTCGATGGCAGTCACTTGTCGATGAAAAGGGCTTTCACTTTTGAGTATGGAGTTGCTTGAGCAAGAAAATGAGTCTACTTCCCACAGTATACAGTCCTGTCCGAAGAAGAGCAGACCTTAAGTGTAAGGGCAAAGTAGCTTATTTCAAGTTCAGTTAGTTGTATGTCGCAACCATAGGAGAGACAGACGGACTAAAGATCTTTGTCCACTTTCTTTTTCCTCCATCTCCCATTACGCTGTTGCCAGAATTCCAAAACTTGGCAGACCACACTGAAGTGAAATATGTGTAAGCTGCTATTAATGGTAACAATATGCTAGAATTCAAGTTGTATTTTTTTTCTGTCAAAATGTTTTAAGTGAAGAATCTCAGGTGCAGCAGGACTTTGGTTTGTTAATGTGTCCCTGTTTCTTTATTTGGAATTCTGCCACTTAGTTACCGATAGGCTAGAATTTGGTCTTCATGCAGCATTTTTCCATCACTCAGCACAGTGCCTTGCACATACGACTCTCTAGGTGAACGCTTGGTGACTTAAATTGTGACTTTTTAAGTATGTCAGATATCACAATTACCAGCATAGTGCTTTACATTTTGCAGGGTCTCGTTGAGTGTAATTATCTCACAACAACATCACATAACCTTTCGTACAGCTTTGTCTTGTTTTGTAACAGTTTCACACAGATGGGGAAGCCAAGGTTCAGAAAAGTGACCAACACAAAGTCATGAAGTTTAATAAGATTTGACCTCAAATCTTCTGACTCCATAAGCCTTCAAACTCTGCTATACTGTAGTGTTTCTTCTTAATATCTTACAGTGTTTACAGTGCAGTGAGATAAACTAGGTATCCAAGTCCTTGGACTTGTCCTACAGTTAATGACTGGGCTGGCACTAGAACCGAACTCTCGGCCTTGTGCCCTTTCCATTATGTAGAAAATGGTCCTCAGGCTCCTTCCCTGCCCCTAAGGGAATATGGAGGGGAAATGGTTCTTTAGTATCAGAGATCACGTTTTTTGGAAAACAAAAGTAGAAACTATTTTTTTCTAAAACCCTTCCGACTAAGAAGCATTGTTAGTGATAATTAACTGAAACTTATTCTGATATTTCTTAAGAAAAACTCTGCCTAGAAGGGAGGCTACAATAAGGTCTTTGACTGTTTGTACAGGAGACTACATGTAGGTCTCTTATTTTTACTATGAATCCTTCAACAAGCATAATTTGATATATCACCAGGTGTTACATTCGGCCACTGTATACCTCATTATTTTCTGCAGCCTGTTGTTTAATCATTCATTCAGTAAAACCTTTACCGAGAGTTTGCCAAACTAGGTTGCCTGCCAGATGCTGTGCAAGGTGCCGTAGGGAGTAACTCATGAGAAGGCCTCTCACGTTAAAGGGTAGATCATATGTATTGCTAAAAAGAAAATTTTGTATTAAAGGAGTTAAAAGAGAAATCAGGTTTGTTTTTGTTAATTGCGTAAAGGAAAAGTTTATAGCTATAATTAGCACATATTCGTATGAGGTAGATATACACAAAGATTTAGAGTGCGTATACAGATTATGTTCTTCCAAAGTGCTTTGAGCTTTACAAAGTGATGTTGCAAAAAACTGAACTTGAGCTAATGTATGGCTGTAGCCTGTCGTAATTATTTGTGTGAATACCACAGGTAGTGGGGAGGACTCTGTGCTCTGAGAGAATGGATTAGAGCTTCCCAAACGGGTAGTGATATAGTATCATCACCCATAGTATCATCACCTTGAACATCAGCAACAGAGGTGCCCCGCAGGCTGCACCATCCTGGTTGCTAAATGCGAAGTAGCCCTGAGCCCCAGCAACTGCGAGGATTGGGAAGCCAGACTGGGTAGAGGAGGGCTTCCTGGAACCCACAGAGACAGAAACATGCCCCCTCAGATACGGAGAGGTTTTGCAGAATTTTCACAGGGCATGGAGAGCAAGCAGTATGAAAAGGTAGGAATCTCAAGCTCAAGTGTCAGAGATGACCAACCCTGAGAGTCTTAGTCTTTGACCCAGAAAGAAGGATAAAATGCATTGATGAAGCAGAAGTAGCTTCAGTACAAACTGAGTACAGAAACCCTACTGCAATGTCCTGCATTTTACTGCTGTGTTAAAGATTAGTTCACATGGACTATTCAGTTGTGAACTGAATGGAGGAGGAGAAGATAAATGCTCTCCACACAAATATGGCCCCCCCCCTCTCAGAAGGGCAAGGCATGTGACATTCAGCATAACCTCTATGTCATGCAAGTCCTTCTTCAGTTTCACAATTCTCACCACACTCAGTGTTTCCGGAAGTGATCTCTGTCCGACTGCCTTAGGTACCAGTCTTATTTATTTTTAAATTTGCAAGAACCCTACACTGTCTTCCGTTAGAGGTGGTTAGCTGGCAGGGCGTTCCTTCTGAGACTGGTGGAGGTTTACTCTGGACAGTGGGAAAATACCCAAGAATTGTAATGGAGGTGCTTTACTTAAACAGCCTCAGTAGCCCTTGAAAATAGCAGCTGTTTATCCGGTGTAAAAAGGCTGGCTGCTCAAGGGCTTGCAGATAAGGACCTCTGGCTCACCTTGGTTTTTTCAGTGGGAACTCAACCTGAACCCATCCTGACCCTTCAGGGCTTCCTAGTACTGCTAGTTCTCACTTTCATTGTATTTAGTGCTTCAGGACCTGGCACTGCTGGGTGGGAAATGCTCGGAAATTCAGGCCAGGAGGGTTAGATTGGAGCGCAGTAATTTTAGGTGAGCTACCCAGAGCTTTCACCCTTGAGTTCATAGCAAGCACCCTGTCTCATACTCTGGTCCTGGTGTCTGGTCTCCTCCGAGGGTCTTCCAAGACCCACAGTAGAAATACTCTCTAACAGCAGACTTTCAAATGCTAGTTCCAGCCAAGAACAGGTACTTTTGTTTTTATTAATTACTTGCCTTTGCATGTTTACCATCAAAATATATTCATTTTATTAACTGTGAGGACCTTCCCCCCAAAATCACATACTGCCTGAAACCAGAACAGCTATTTTGATAGACTTGATTTACAATCCTCTGGTTTTAAAACTATTTGCTAGCATCATAGACATTCTGTGCTAGAATGGGCCTTTATACTTCAGTGATTCTGTCATTTTCTAGAGAAGGAAAGAAATCCATAGGTTACAGTGGCTTTTGTAACACACGCAAAGCCAGTTAGTAACAGAGTTCACAGAATATAGGTCCTTTTTTCTCTCCATTGTTCTACTTCTCTTTCCTTTTCCTTGTAGTTGAGTAGCTTTTGGAAAAATGTGTTCCTTATAGCAGTAGTTCAAAGGTATGCTATTAAATGGTATAAGAAAATAAAAGTGTGTGGGGGAGGGACTCCATGGTTAATTCAAATTGAGAGATGGTTGGTTTGTTTTCTTTCTGTAGGACTTCTAAAGGTTTTAAACATGACATTGTATAGTGTGAGTTTATAAGAGGGGACAAAGACTGTTTCCTTAGACTTATTTGACCTTAAACTGCACCCCGCATCGTCCTTTTCTCAGAGCGTCTCAACATACTGCTTACTGGTCCTTTGGGAAACGTGGTTCTGCAGTAAGTTTACAGCTCTTGTAGGAGGTGACATCCGTGATGGGAAGTCTGAATGGTAAATCTCTCTCCATGGTACCCAGTAATTGTAATGAACCTCAACATTTAGTGTGATACTAGAAAGCAAACTTATTTGCCCTTCAGAGCTGTATGTAAAGTAATAGAGTCTTTCCACCTATGGTGTGTGAAATCAGTATTTGTGTTTAGTTTTGCAAGTTTTGCAAGGATCAATTAATGTGCAGATGCTGTGGTGACATATTGATATTACTTTTAATGATGCTTTTGTATGGTGCTTTCGGACTACTTTCGTAACAGCCCTGTCTACTTTTGTGAGACAGGCAGATGTTACATATTATCAGATGAGGCCCTGGAGGCTCAGAAAGGTTTCTGTGGTTTTCCTTTAAGTTCACACCACACAATAATGGAGCCAGAATTCAGTCAGAATTTCTGACTCCAAGTCCAGAATTATTCACACCCGGTTTCATATTTTCCTTCTAGATTTATATTTTACAATGAAAGGTGTGGAAGCAATTCTTAAAATAGTACATTTTGGCTTATTATCAAACACTGTTTCTTCTTCATTGTGGTGACTCAGAAAATGTAACTCCTTTTATAACTATCCCAAAGAAAACCCTTCTTAGTTCCTTGCACTGCCATTTGTGTAGGTGACTGCCGTGTATTTCAAATACCATTTGATTTTGAAACCAAGATTGGACTATATAGTGTGGTTGCTTATGTAATTTTGGAAAATGTATCAACCCAGCATTCTCATGCAAGCAAAGAGGTTCGAAAGTAAAAAAGTATTCAAATCCAACAATAGGTCTTTATTCTCTCACCAATGCTGTTTCTTAGCTTTAACTTGCTTTGACAACCTATTGATGTAACTTCTTTGTAAACGTAAAATATTTATATTTTGAAATAAAATTGGTGTTGAATGAATCAGGTAGTAAACTTAGTCTTATTTCTGTTGAGAAATTCGATCTTTGATGAAGTCAGACTTTCATAAATACATCCATCTGTCTCTTACGTCTTATATCTTTTCCTTTGGCACCAGAGCTTACACTGAATTTTTATGAAATACGGGCAATTTACATAAAGGAAAATGTGTCTAGGGAGTGGACACTGGGCGCTGTAAAGAGGTGAAAGAAAGGGTCCTAGGCTGAGGTTGGAACCCTCAGGGCACAGGATACAGGGGCCTTAAGGTAGGGAGGTAAGGAAATGGTGAGGTGGGGGTGGCTGAGGAGGAAGAGATCAGAGGGTAGAAAAAATGTATAAAGGAACAGCACATTTTAAATGAACAAAACAAGCGTAAGTTGTGGCTATGTTCAACACCAGGGATGTCAGCGCAGCACTGGCAGGTGGTGCTGAAACCCTCAGTGGAAGTACTGCGGACCACCTGTCAGTGATGCTTGGGAAAGAGCTTGCTGCCACCTCGAGCTAGTGGTGTTCAGCTCACCGACTGGACATCGTGGAGGGAGAAATGATCCTGGGCAAGAGCCACACAGTGTTTTCTACTCCAATGGTGTCTCGTTAGCAGATGAGCTGGTTCACAAAGCACTTCTTCATGCTTCTCAGTCTATTGCTTATGCCCAGACCCCTTCAGAGGGAGTGTGCTTCTGACAACCTCCTCTTGGCTTTGCTTCTGGAATCCTTAGGGTAAGGGGGTTCAGCTTTCCCATCCCAATCACACAGGGACCCTGCTTCTTAGCCTTACCCTTCAGTGAGTTTAGTCGGAAATAAACAGTAATAATCTTTTCAGTCAATGGACAGCTGTAAAGAAACAGTTCTGTGCTAGACACTAGGGGGAAAGTAATTTTGAAAACATCGAATAGTAGGTGAAGCTTTTCCATTTGCTCTATGTTACTTCCTTCTCAAGAGTAACTCTGAACAGTAGGCCAAAAGATACCCAAACCACTGCCTTCTCGCCGAGCACCTAGATACGACTTAATCGCATAATCAAATACTTAATCTTCAATCCAGCTCAAAGGAGCAGAATCTCACTAAAGGTGAGAAAGTGGAAAAAGGAGCGGCGTGGAGGGGAAATGGGCCTCGGAAGCACCATAACCGGTGGAATTCCCACCGCACAGTAAAAGCCCGGCTTTGTAGCCTTGACTCTAGTTCTGCTGTTAGTTTCAATCCCAGCGCAGCTTCTAGAAATTGTCACTGAATGGGAGTTAGGATGAGTCATCTATCTGGAGGACAGGAAGCTTTGCTGACGGCGGTTGTCCTTGTCGTGCTAAGAGGACACGTGGCCGTGGGAGGCCCTCATGTGTCCTGTTTATTCCAGTGCAGCGAAACATGCGTGGAACCCACCGAAGAGGGGTCTCAAAAGAGTCGGGGCGGGCCAGGGGGCGGGGCAGAACGGGGGCGGGGCCGGGATAGGGGCGGGGCTGTGGAGCGGACCCCGTAGGAAAGCACTGCGGAGCGAGGCAGGGGCGGGGCTCGGCGGCGGCGGCCGAGCAGTCTGGGGGCGGGGCCGCCCCGGGGGCGGGGCCTCGGGCGGCGCGGGTGCAGTGCCGCAGCCGCGGGCGGGCTGGCTGGCAGGCGGTGGGCCCGCAGTGGCGCGGCGTCCGGGCTGTGCGACGGGCGGAGAGCCATGGCCGCCTCTGCGGGCCCTGCCGGCGTTGGCGGCGCCGGGGCAGTGCAAGGCTCGGGCCCGTCCGGCTTCACCTTCGACTCAGGACTTGAGATCAAAACTCGCTCGGTGGAGCAGACGCTGCTCCCGCTGGTTTCTCAGGTAAAGTGGCTCTCGGCGCGGCCCCTCGTCTCCGGCCGCGTCCGGTGATGGCGGCGGTGCTCGCGTTGCGGGGCCGGGCCGGAGACAGCCGTAGCCTCACGTTCGGCACCCTCGCTACGAAGTGGGCGTCGGACCGCCTGTCTGGGTTCGGGGACGCGCCTCGGCGGAGGCGGCGGGAGGCGGGACCCTGAGAGATCCCGAGGCGAGGCCGAGTGGGCTGAGCCGCAGGGGAGGCTGCGGGGCGCAGCTTGCGGTGCGGCCCGGGGTGCCCCGCCGGCAGGTGCGCGGCCCGGCCTGTCCCACACGACACGCTTCGGGGCTGCGGGTCAGGAGCTGCTGGCCCGGCGAGGCCCCCTTGGAGTGCGGGCGGCCGAGCCCACCTCCCGGGAGGCAGAGAGGACCCCCGCGGGGGCCCTGCCAGCACACAGGGACCTTCGTCGCCACTCCCGAACCCCCCGCCGGCTCACGTTTGCATCCCCAGTCCAACCCCGGACCGGTGGCCACTCGGGCGGGGGCATTCCTGCCCGCCTCCGAGTCCGGCGTGCTCTCCCCGAGGCCTTTGTCCCTCTCCCCTGCGCGCGCGCGCGCGCGGGAGTGTGTCGGCTCGCCCGGCTCCCGTTCAGCCCCGGGCCACCCTGCCCCTTCCCCCGGACCTGCCCGCTCCCTCCCGTCGGCTCTGGCCTCCGGAGCGCGAAGGGACTGCCTGAGAGTGAATCCGGACACGCATCTCGTTGGCGAATCCCACTGGGGACGTATTCTCTATTGCATTTGTCGGTCCTAACAGAAGTCTGCAATCAGCTCACTGACGCGCCGAGTGTTAGAGAAGTTTTTGTTCCGCCAGCCCGGTTCACGCAGCCCGAGGGCTCGAATTCCTCACCTCGCTGCGCGGTCCTGTGCCAAGTGCGGCGGGGAGCGAAGAATTCTGTGCCTTGGGAGCGCGTTGGCGTCGTGTGACTCACAACTAGATCGCATCGTCTTGGTGACTCACACTGGCATTGCCAAAATTTTAAAGGTAGAAGGAATGTTAAAGATGATCTGACTCTAAATTTAAAAAAGAAAAATCTTTCTTAAAGGATCCTTGACACCTACCTGGTCGCTGGTCCCTTGCTTAAACATATTCAGTGATGGGGAGCCCGGAGCTGGTCCATAAATTTTTAATGCTTGAAAACGCCTGTCACAGATGTCCCTGGATTCCTGTTAGGCTGATTAAAAGAACAGCTCCATTATCTTCGCCTGGGTTCATTTTAGCCTGGCTAACAGAAGAGTGAATGAGTACACCTGACAAGCCCCCCCCCCCCCCCCGCCCTCTTCCTTCGGAGTCTGAGAAGCACTGATCCGTGGGAAGGATTGCTAGGATCAGGTAAGGTGTGTGCACGCACTGCCTCCCACCGCCAAAATACAGCCTCCACCACCAATACAACCACTACCCAAAATGAGACATGCCGGAGTAGTTTTAAGAGGCACAGAGGTAAGAAGAGAGTGGTGGTGTTCAAGTTGACAGTATTTTATTCAGTTATTTAACGATGACTATACAACAGACCATGTTCTAAGCACTTATAAATATTAACTCATTTAATTCTCATAACAATGCTGTGAGGTAGATAGATGTTGATTCTCATTATATAGACGAGGAAGCCAAGAATTAATGAGGTTAAGTAGCTTGTAGTGGGACTGAACTGCACATGTCAAACTGGGATTTGAACCCAGGCAGACTGGCTCTGGAGTCTGTGCTCTAAACTACCCCATATGCTGTGTCCTTTCTAGAAATTAGAAGTAGTGATGAGGTCAGCTAGTAGCAGGTACAGAGAAGAGAGTCTACCAGGGAAAAACAAGCTGGAAGGTGGTTGTAATCTGAAGAAATGGTAACTTTTTCACAGTATCACTGCTAAGAATGTATCAGTCCTACAGCTCTGCATTGTGTGATTCTGGGGTAAAAAGGGTGGTGGGAGTAGGCGAGTGGAGGAGGAATGCTGGGAGTTAACTAGAGGTCAGTTTCAAAAGGGGAAGGGCCACTTTTTATTCTTCCCTATTCAAGACTCATTCAGGCTCATAGCTGAGGTTCTGCATTCCACACATGATATATCCACATCAATATCTTTAGCACAATACCATAACTGATGATCCTAATGATAGATGAGCAAGAGTTAAATCATGCATAACATTTTTTAAGAGGTCTATAAAGCATGGCCAGAATACTGTTAACAGAGCAGAAAATTATGGAGTACAATTAAGAATGATTTTTAAGTTTCAGTGAATGTTGGCAGATTAAAATTACAGCTCTCTAGAAAACCCATGTCCAGGAGTCTCCCATTCTAGGATGCTGCATTATTTTCTAACCCATACTTCATAATCTTACCCATACTTCATAATTTTACCCATACTTCATAATCTTACCCATGGGAATATTTTATGTATTTTAAGAAAGCATTTGTTGTGTGCTTACTAGTTGTAAGGACACCTGTGTGCTTACTAGTTGCTGCTCTCTGAAGGTCTCTTCTAGTTGGGAGACAAACGAGGTACAGGACAGCACATGCCAAGTTTCAAATGAGCATTTTCAGTAGGAAATGATCCAAGAGCTCAGAGAAGGCACCATGAGTCGGGAATAATGCCGTAGAGGAGGTGGTCTTGAGGTGAACAAGAGAACTAGCATTCTACAGTTTGGTGGGTTTCTATCTGATACCATCTAACTTCCCTGACCCTCCACGTAAAAATTTTCGGGTTTACTGGGCTTTACTCTAGAAATGCAACGTAGAGTCAATATTAGACAATTGTGTGCAATTTTCTTCATTCACATATTAGAAAAGATATTTTTTCTTTTCAATAGATGCAGAAAAAGGGATTCAATTAAATTCAACTCCTAATCATGATAAAAAGCACTTAGCAAACTAAAAAAGTGTATCTGCAGAAAACCTACAGTTAACATTATAACAACAAGTCAAAATTAAAACAACCATTTTCTTTAAAACTAGAAGCAGGAGAAGGATGCCTGCTGTCACGTCTCTGATCAACGCTCTCCGGGAACTCCTAACCAGTGCAGCCAGACAAGGAGAAGTGAAAGGTGTAAACATAGAATCAGAACTTTCATTGTGATGCGATTATCTACATGGGAAACTCAAGAGTTTGCAAATAAGTTATAAACGTTAGAAGGTTTAGCCTATTCACTGAATATAGGACACTAAAGTCACCTCCATTTCTTTACATTATTAACACGGAAAAATAAATTCTAAAAATATATTAGAATAAAAATGAGGCTCCTAGGAATGTGTAGCAAAAGAGATGTCAAACTTCATGGAGAAAATTTTAAAATTTTATGGAAAGCCAAAGCAGGTCTAAATAAATGGGAGAGGGGCACTGTTCAGATGCATTGATATTATAGGCACATCAGTTTTCCTTATTAGTCATACATTTAATACAATTCCACTGAAAATTTCAACAAGATTTTTATTTTTATTTTTTTAAAGATTTCATTTATTTATTTTTAGAGACGGGAAGGGAAAGAAAAAAAGAGGGGGCGAGAGACATCAATGTGTGATTGCCACAACCCAGGCATGTGCCCTGACTGGGATTTGAACTTGCAACCTTTTGGTTTGCAGGCCCGCGCTCAATCCACTGAGCTACACCAGCCAGGGCTTTCAACAGGATTTTTAGAGGTAGAATTTAATGAAGGTAACTCTAAAATTTATATGAAAGAGTAAAGAGCCAAGAATACCCAGAAGAGAAGCAGGGTGGATGCATTTACTCTACCAGATTTCAAAATGTGGGAAGCTATAGTAAATTAAAGCAACGTGGGTATAAGATGAGATGGGCAGATAACACTAGTGAAACGTAATGGAGAACCTAGAAAAAGAGCCACACGCATATGGAAACTCAGTAAATCACGGAGTTGGCGCTGCCGGTCAGTGGGAAAATCGGGTTTGGGACAATTGGTTATCTAAATCAAAACACATGAGAGTGGATCCATACCCTTAAGAGAAACTGCTGCTTCTGTGTGTTAGAGACATGCATTAACTTTGATCTTTTTTTTTTCTCATGGCCCTAAACCGGAAACAACCCAAATGTCTTTTAACAGTGGGATGTTTAAATGAATTGTGCTATGTTTATACAGTGAGATACTATACGGCAGTGGAATGAATGAACCACAGGTATGATTATCAATACAGATGAATCTCAAAAACATAGTGTTGAATGAAAAAAAATTAAAGGTTCAAAACCAAGCAAAATAAAACCATATATTATTTAGGGATATAACTAATGTGCAGTAGTTGTAAGGGACAGATGAACACAGAATCAGGATGGTGTTTTTTTTCTGGGGAGAGGGATGGGGGTGACGTAGAAAGGGAGGGGCCCACCACACACACGGGCCGTCGGGGCCTCTGGCAATGTTCTCTCAAGTTTGGCAAAGGTTGCATGGTTGCATGCATACATCTTCGTTTCATTTCTTTAAGCTGTGTGTATCTGTTATATAAACTCATTTGTTACATATTTTCTAACTTAGACTTTTTTTAAAGCTCTGGGCTAAGTCCCAAACATATTTTCTGCAGTACAGCTCCCTACCTTCTTTAATAATCACTTTATTCTTCCTGTCAAAACTCCCACTTCCAGTCTTAAAATGTTTTCTTGCAAGGAAGGGAGGAGGGGGATCTGCCACACAACTCCACCCTAGTGTGGAATGTTATTCTACCACCCACGAGTCTTTTCCTGTCTGTGATAGATTCAGTCCATTCACCAATGTACAGACCCTTTACATTTCTGAGTAGCTCACCCGTCTTCCCATTTTCCTCTGCAATATCCTGCAAGCTTTTCAGGATCCTTGTCTCACTAAGCTGGAGATAAATAGGGTGCACCTGGGGCCCTCTTTGCCAATTTGTGTGTGTGAATATATATGTGTTTTTGATTGCAAAGATAAAACACACAACCCTGGCTGGGTGGCTCAGTTGGTTGGTGTGTTGTCCTGTACACCAGGCAGGTTGCAGGTCCGATTCCTGGTCAGGGCACATACCTAGGTTGCGGGCTTGGTACCCAGCTGGGGTGTGGAGGGAAGGCAAGTGATTATGTTTCTCTTTCACATTGATGCTTCTCTCCCCCCCCCTTTTCCTCCCCACCCCAGCCTCTCTAAAATCAATAAACATATCTTAGGGTGAGGGTTAAAATAATGAATGAAAAACAGAAAGATAAAACACAAAATTCAAACAATAAAATGGTGTATAAAGTAAGTGAAAGTGCTCTTCTTTTTGCTTCTTAAAGCATCTCCCATGGTTTGGTGTGCTTTCTTTCGTGTTGGTTTCTATAGCTGATTAGCTGTTTTTTGTGTCTCATAATTTTAAGCATTTACTGAAAAATGTTGACAAAAGAACATCCAGCCTTAAGAAAAAGTCTTATAAGAGTTTGTTTGAGCCAAATTGATGACAATTGCCGGGAAGCAAAATCTGAACGGATTGAGGAAATGCTCTGGAGAATGGCAGTTTTGCAGCTCATTTTGGAGTAAATCTATCACAGACAGGAAAAGACGTCAAAATCAAAGAGGGAGATATAAGAAGGGATTACATGAAATCCACGGGCAGTGGATTAGGAGGTAGGAAAAAGCAAAGCAGAGAATCTCTGGGATTAGATAAAAGTCAAAACAGGGAGACACATACTTCTTTTACATTGGTGAGTACAGGACAGTCAACATTCACAGAGCAGAGAGAAGGTATGTGGGGAACAAGGCATGGATGTGGTTGGTGCCCCAGTCCTGCGGTTGTGCCTTCGAGGGTTCTGGAAAAGATTATTCTGACATTCCGAAGGTATGTCATTCTAGATGCAAAAAGACAGTAGACAATTTCGGAGGTGAATACTGACCCTTGTGAAGGATGCTTACCAGCCTAGAACGTGACTACCCACCATGACCCCCTCTTGGTTAGGAATTTTTACGTTTAGACCACCCCATGTGGTTACTTTCAGTCTCTGGGTTTGTAAGACCCACCATGCAGGCCTCCCCCGAGCTTTTCAGGCTTACTCTGTGGCCCGTTTGTCATCCACCTGAGTTAAGCCCAGAGACAAATGTCTCTGTTCTGGACTGGCTTCCTTACTCTTTAGGTCCCAGGGAAGTATGGCTTTGTTCTTTCATCTGGGCTATGGCCAGTTTCGTTTCATTTAGTTTGTTTTTTCTTCCTGGTCTTCACTTACTACTGCCTTGCCTCCCCACAAAATAAGTAAGTAAACTAAGAAAATCCATTTCGACCAAGAGATTGCTATCCAATATTCTAGAAAATAAGAATAACAGTACAACCAAGAGGAAAGAATAGAGATTCTAGACGTTTAAACAGTATGTTATCTAACAATTAGGTGGTGCTTACTGTACACCAGACACTCTTCTACGTGCTGTACTTACATTGACTAATTTACTCCCTACAATGACTTGACGGGATGGGTGTGCATGTCCTTCCTGCTTTTACAGGTGAGAACACTGAGTCACAGAAAGGTGAGACGACTTGCCACATGGCAGGGCCCGAATTCCAGCCCAGGCAAAGTGACACCAGAGGTCACGCTCTTAAGCGCAAGGATATACTTTGTTAGAGATTAGTACTTCTTGACACCCTCTGTTAGAAGGTATCAAGTAAGCCCCAGTTCTTACCCCACAGCAGAGTTCTTCAGTGTATCAGATTCTCTTTCTTTCCCCATGGGATGCCTTCTCTGCCCCCAGTTTTGCTTCGTTCGGGCATCCTCGAGACCAGTGTCCGGGCAGCTCCAGGTCGTGACTCCTGATATAATATGCCTCCCACTTTGCAGAATAATAGCTAAATTATTATCGGGCACATCAAGTAATTTACAGGGCACTTTCACCAGCTTTTTCCCTTGATCCTTAACACAATCCTGGGAGGAAAGAGAAAGTGTAGTGATTAAGAGTGTAGGCACCTTACTGGCTCTGTGATCTGTCTTCCAGTTTGAGGTTCTTTATCTGTAAAATGAGGGTGATAATAGGATCTCCCTCCTGGAGATAGAACCGCTAAATGACTTAATACATGTAAAACAAGTAAAATCGTGCCTGCTGCTGTTGGCCTGAATGTTAAATGCTGCCTGTTATTGTTTTCATGATGAGGAAACTGAAGTTAGATCTGAATTTTGTAAAACTGTGTGTTTAAGTATATGCACAAAACAAGACTGAAAGCATTAGGCCCAAATGCTCACGGGGTAGTAGAATCATGGGTGATTGTTTTCTTCAGCCTTTCCTGATTTGCCAATCTTTTTTTTTAAACAGGTATAATTTTTGAAACTCCCTTTTTAAAGGTTTCAGTGTAATTTGAGGAAAGAAGTAGAACTTTTAGTATGGAATTTTGTAAATTTGACTTGGCTCCTCCGTCCATTTTAAAGGCATCCCTGGGTTGGGACTGAATGCTTTCTGGACTGCTTGGAGTAAGGGGAAGACAGCCACACCTAATCAATCGAATGCACTGGGGAGGGTGCTTGTAGTGACAGCTAAATGGGTGTTTCAGAACTGAACAATAGTTGGTATCTTAGCGTAACTGCAGGATCCTTTCTTCACGATTGCATTTTTAAAGTTTTATGTAAATAAAGGATTTAACAAACAGCTTATACTCTTTTTTACTAGGGAGTCTCTTCCAAGTTGTTCCTCCTGTCTCCAGGTGGTAGGAAGAGTTCCCTGGCCTGTCAGGTGTGGAGAAGAACTAAGCCAGTGCTATAGGATTCATATTTGTTTCCCTGCTCCCCAGCAGCATGTCCCACGTCATCCTCAAAATTCAACCATAGCAACTCCTCTTTGACATGAAGACCTAATGGCTTGAGAGAACACTTTATTTTAAAGAAAATGGTCTGCAGCCCTTCAAAATAGATTAGGAACTTTGCAAACCCCCCCCCCCCCCACTAAAGGGCGTTGCCTAAAGTACTGGGCGGGCTTCGGTGTCAGACAACCTGGGTTCACATTCCAAACTAGGCCACTTCTTAGCTGCGTGAGCCAATACTTCATTTCACTCACCCTCAGTTTTCTTATCTTTAATAATACCCAAGGATTAAATAAAGGACCTAATTATAATATATCTTGAGTGCTTACCATAGACCAGGTACTTTGTTGAACAGAATAGACGTGGATCATTTTATTTAATTCTCTCATCAACATCCCAAGGCAGCGGAGGCAGCGTGGCTGAGTGGCTCAGGGGCGAGGCTCTGGGGCTCGGTTCCTGGAGGCAGACTGCCCCCTTGATGTCCAGTTTCTTTACTCTCCGTGGTGTCCGCGTTCCTCATTTGTGAAATTTCTGCTTCACTGGGGGTTTGTGAAGCGTTATAGGGTGGTATTTCTTTTTTCTTTCTTTGTGTGTGTGTGTATATGTGTGTGTTTTGTTGTTCTAGCGTAGTATTTAAAAGTATGGCCTTTGCTACCATTACCCTGATATAAAATCCAGATGAAGACACTGCAAGCAGAGAAAACTATAGGCCAATATCCCTGCTGGAGGTGGGCAAAAAATTATCAACAAAATACTAGCAAACCAGATTCAATAGCACATTAAAAGGAGCATAAAGCCCTGGTTGGTGTGGCTCAGTGAATTGAGTGCTGGCCTGGTCGCTGGTTCCATTCCCAGTCAGGGCACGTGCCTGGGTTGTGGGCCAGGTCCCCAGTAGGGGTCACGTAAAAGGCAACCACACATGGATGTGACATTGATTTTTCTTATAAGAGAAATAAGTTTCGGGGATCTAATGTAGAGCATGGTGACTATAGTTAACAATGCTGAATTACATACTTGAGAGTCAGGAAGAGTAGATTTTACGTGTTGTCACCACACACACACACACACACATACACATTATGTGAGGTCTTGGAGGTGTTAATGAACCCTATTTTGGTAATCATTTGCAATATACACACGTATCAAACTTACACATGTAAGCTTGGCACATTGTATACAAACTTACACAATGTTATATGTTAATTATATCTCAGTAAACCTGGAAAAAAAGTATGGCCTCAGAGTCAAGTTATCTTAGCTTTACCGCTTATTAGCTGCGTGACCTTAAAAACACATCTTTTAATGTGAGTTTCCTTACCTGTCAAAGGAGGATAAAGTAGTGCCTGGGTCCTAAGAGTGTTGTGAAGATTAAATTAGATTACTTACGCAAAGCGCTTTTCTGTGAGCCTGCCACACAGAGATGTGAGTGTGTGGTCAACGAGCCCTCTTTCTCATGCCACACATTTAGAGGTCTTCCTTGAGAACACCAATCTAACCCATTAAGCAAGTCATATACAGGGTCCAGCACAAATAATGCCCCCCTTTTATTACGAAGTCTTTTATTACAAAATCATAGCATGCAATTTTGTATCATAACAATATCATGCTCAAGCACACCACATGCCATTTTAGGTGAAATGTTCAAGTTAAACTATAAATTATTACGCCCATATTAGTACCCTGCCAACCACACGCAGGCAGGGGCTACTTCTGCTGGAGGCCGTGCATCCCAGACATGCCCTGTTAGTCCATTCTCTTCCATCCTGACTATTGCCACCCGGGTCCAAGCCAGTGCCATCTTTTACCCGGGCTGCTGCAACAGCTTCCTCACTGGTCTCCCTGCTCCCGCTTTTGCCACTGGAGCAATTACTTCTCCCCCAGCAGACAGTGTTCTTTTTCAGCACGTCCATTTGGGAATGCATTAGTTATTTACTGCTGCTAAATAAATTACCCCCGCATTAATAGTTTAAAACAGCCACCATTTATGATCTTGATTTCTGTGTGTGTCAGGAATTTGAGAGTGGCCCGCCCGGGTGGTTCCTGACCACTCATGTGTGGTGGCCGGAGGCCTCGGTTCCCGGTCACGGCAGCCGGCCACACCAGGCTGGTCAGTCGTCCTCATGACATGGCCACTGGCTTCCCCTAGAAGTGAGTAACCTCAGAGAGGGAGTAAGATGGGAACAGAAGTGTCACTATGACCTGCCCTCAAAAGTAACATGCTGTCACTTCTTTCTTCTAAGTTCAGCCCGGACCGAAGGAGAGAGGAATGAGGCTCCACCTCTTGAGAGGTGAAGGCCGGAGAATCTGTGGAGACACATCCAAACCCTTTCCTGCTCAGACGCCCTGCAGTGACGTCCCATCACTCTCCCCGCAAACACAGCTCTTTACTCCAAGTCGCAGCCTTAACAGCTGGTCCCTGCCCACCTGTTGGTATCGGCTTAAGCCTTGCTCTCTGGCCCACCATTCTTTAACCACTTCTGCTCTTACCTCATTCCCGAGGGGAGTCCCTCCCTTTTCAAACAATTATTTCTGCCTAGAATGCTTTATTCCCCCAAGGTTTGCCAGCCTGGCTACTTGGTATCATTTAGGTTTCAGCTTAAATATCATTTTCTCATGAAAGAAGATCAGCTGATCTCAGGTAGCTACACATACTTTTTATCACATTATCCTATTTTAATATTTTTGCATAGCATGTTTACAAAAGATGTTTTATTTACCTATTTACGTGATTATTGTATTTCCCCAGACACTAGAATATAAGCTCCATGAAAGCATGGGCCTTTCTTGTTAATTGCTGTGTTTCATCATTATTCAGAATTTTATTTGGCATAAGACAGTTGTGCAACAAATACATTTTGTATGATTAAATTACTGTTGTTATTATTCCATTAGACTGTTCACCAGATGGAGGCAGGGTTTGTAGTGTTTACTGATGCATCCTCGGGACCTGGCATCTTGGAAATAACCAAAATTTGAAAAACAATATTATAGATGAGGAAATTTGGAGAAGTAAAATGAATTTGCATAGGTCCTTTAGCTGGTAAAGGTACACAGCCAGGTCTTCCCGATTCTAAACTATTAGTGTCATAGCACTGCTCAGAGAGGGATTCCTTCCCTCTTCTCTTAACTGTCTGTCTGGCCTTTGTTCATGTACTTACATAAATCATTTCAAAGTCATGCTCAGTGGACATGTACTATTTGGGATCTGTATCTTTTTATGTAACATGTTTTAAATGTATCTGTCGGCAGAGTCCATGTGCTAATTTTATAAGACGCCTTGAAGATTTTCTTTCAACCAGCTCGTCACCTTTTGTATTTTATTTCAGGGGCTGGCAGCAGGTGTTCAGACTCTTGGTATTTCATTAGCTTTGAGTCTACAACAAAACTCAGAGAAGCATGAAACAGATTATAGTGGTTATTCTCGGTACCTACTTAATTCAGTAAACATGTAGGGCACACGTACCGTTTTGTACGAGCTACGGACTGGGCAGTAGAGTGGGGCGCAAGGTGAAGGTGCTGTCTCCACCCTCATAGCAGCCCAAGTCTAGCAGAGGAACTAGACCTGAAGTGCTTTGATTCTCTGTGGATTCTTTGATTGTAATCATCTGGCCTCTCCTACTTTTCTCCCGTCTTAAAGATTTGGTGAAATAGCTGGAGGGTTTCGGGAACTGTATGCCCCAGATGTCTGCCCTTTCCTAAACTTGGGGTTGTTATTAATGGGAACATCGTCCCGAGGAGGGATACAGGATGCTTTCCTGGTTGCCTCTGGGTCGGAGCATTAAACTATCGGTTTAGTCTGTCAGCCTTGTCCGGTACGCTGGGCTTCATTGACTTGGTCTTTGTGATTTAGCTTTAAAAAAGTTATTGATATAAAATTTAAACATGTTGCTCTCCTATCTTATTTTTAGATTACCACACTTATCAATCATAAAGATAATACCAAAAAGTCTGATAAAACTCTGCAAGCAATTCAGCGTGTAGGACAAGCTGTCAACTTGGCAGTTGGAAGATTTGTGAAAGTAGGGGAGGCGATAGCCAATGAAAACTGGGATTTGAAAGAAGAAATAAACATTGCCTGTATTGAAGCGAAACAAGCAGGTATGTGGATGTCGATATCGAAGCCTGTTCATAGCAATTTTATTGCTTTGGGTATGGTAACAAATTATCGTCTTATTTTGAATAAAGATGTGTACTGTGATTTAGCCCCATTATTACAGATGCCAGGGACATTAAAGGCCTGCATAGCTCCTAAGACTGTTGAACTTCTCTAGGCTCAAGTCCTAAACCTGAAAATTGAACTCTTTCCCTGGGCATGGTAGTGGTCTACCACCATCAGCCATTGAAATGCAGGAGAGAGAGGAGTTTGAGGCCTGGACTCCACCTCTGAGGAGCACGTTAGCCTACTGGTCACCGTGTAGGGAATGGAAATTAGAATTAGCATGTGCCTGTACCCAGCAGCAGACAAACCTTAGGGACCTCAAAGTTCACGATGTCTCACACATTCTCTACAGCTGGTGGCTGAGAAGCCTAAAAGAACCTGGGGTTTTTGGTAGATTCAACTTTGTTGAAGTGTCATTTATCCATTTATTCTTTTCATGAATATCTACTGAATGCTGGCTCTATGCCAGGCATTTTTCTAGGCCATAGGGATATAGCTCTGTCCAAATTGGTCAAAAGCCTGCTCTCATGGAGCTTGGATTCTAGTAAGGGAGACATACTTCTGTCCAGTGAATGAGGCCATAAACGAATGAATGAATAGATACATAATGTCAGGTAGTGATAGTTATCACTGAGGAAATGATGAAGCAGAGTAACGGTTAGGAGCCAATGGAAGTGTATTTTAAACAGGGTAGATGCCGTCAGCACTGTGGGCTGGATAATTGCTTGTTGATAATTCTTTGTTAGGGGTAGGAGCTGTCCTGTGTGCCGTAAACCACAGCCACACAAGGCCCATGGGCCGAATCCAGCCCTCCACCTTGTTTCTACCCAGCAACAGCGCCGAGCCTCACTTAACTGTGAAGGAATAGTTACATTTATACAGTCCTAAAGTTATATTTGGCCCTTTAAAGGCAACCATGAGGCTGGTGTGGCCCCTGGTAAAAATGAGTCTGACACCCCTGCCTAGACCGTTGAGCAGAATCCCTAGCTTCTACCTATTAGGTCCCAGTAGCTCCCCTATCATGACAACCCACAATGTCCCCAGACATCACCAAATGTCCGTTGCAGGGCTGAAATGGCCCCCAGTTGAGAACTACTGAGATAGGGGGTCAGGAAGCCCCTCTGAGGAAGTAAAATTAGAGCACAGACTGCGATGAAATGGGAGCCCAGCTATGTGGATATCTGGGGGAAGGGCCTCCCTGGCAAAGAGAGAGCAAAACCAGGTATGGCCTTCCAGGCACAGGTAGGAACTTTGGATAGTGTTCTAAGTGTAGCAGGGGGCTAGTGGAAGCTTTGGTGTAGGGTAGCAGCATAATCTCATGTATGTTTTAAAGGGGTGGGTGGTGGCTGCTATATGGAGAACAGGTGTGAGGAGGTCTGAGGGTGAAATCAGAGAGACCAGTGAAGAGGCTGTGGCGGTAGCTCAGGTGACGGATCGTGGTGACTCAGACCGGGTGATAGCATTTGGCGGGGGTGAAAAGAGGCTGCATTTGGTTATATTGCCAAGGTGATGCCAATAGTTTAGCTGTGGGATATGATGGGAAGAAGAGTCAAGGTTTGGAGTGTGAACAGCTGGGCAAATGACGGTGCTATTTACTGGCACGGGCAACCCTGAGGGAGGAGCAGGTGTTTGGGGGCATCCTGGGGGCAAGGGCGTGGGTGAGATAAGGCCAAGCAGTATAGAGAGGCCAGCTGGACCGTACACGGTTCTGTATGTCACATGGATGACTTCGGGTATTATTCTGTAGGTGACAGGTTTGGGACTTTTGAGCCAGGTGGAAGACATAGAGCTTTGTGTCAGAAATCTTTCTGGTGGCATGCCTAGAGGAAATGAACAAATAAGAGCTGACTGAGAGACGGTGGGGACGGAAGGCTGGGTCATTAATATGGAAGATTTTACGTGCAAAGCAGTGTCTTAGTGATAGACGGAGCGGGAAGGCTCCACAAATACTCACTAAGGCGGTTAAACAGCTAGAACTTGGTTATTGATTAAAGGAAAGGGAGGGTTCTGGTTTGACTCTTGACTCTTTTCTCACTGGGTAGAGAATAGAGCTTGTGTGGAGGGCAGGGGGTGACCCTTATTTTATTTATAATTTATATTTTGCCACACATTTAAAAGGATTTGAAATAGCTTACAAAAAAGGTTTATGTTCAATAAACCTATTAAAAATAGGAGATGGCAATAAACTAGAAACTTCAGCCAACTGTTATTCCAATTAAGCATGAAATTTATGTTTGTACTTCCTGAAAGGCAAGACAGAAATGTGGGAAAGAAAGGGTTATGTAATTCTCGCTGTTGAAAGGAAACAAACCAGCTTGTCAAGAGGAGAGCGACTTTTTTTTTTCCCTGCCACTACATTATTGTGTGGGCACTTATACAAAAGATGTTGCCTAATACAGTGGACAGAAACGATCTTCATGTTACTATTTCTATTATAGCAACCCTTTATTAAAACAAGAGCGGAGTCTTTTAATGAAGGGCAGCCGGAGTCCTACTCACCTTACGGGCTTTGTCGTGTGTCACTGTGCTCGGGCGCAGGGTGAGGAAGGAGACGTGGGGCCCTGACCTGAGTAGGCCGCGCTCGGGACTCTGGAAGCCTAGGCAGCTCCATACATGAGGCTTAGGAAGCCGCCTGATGTCATGGGCTCCACATCCTGTCTCTTCTCATCTGAAGTGTCCTTTCCCGTCTCGAGAGCTGCCTCTTACACTCAGGGAGGAGAATGAACATGGTGCCTCCCGTCTTCTCTTAAGATGTGCGCATTTCAGACTTAAATAACTCCCGAAATGCTTCCAGCCCACTCAGCCCATGCCTATCATTGCCCACCCTGGGCCTTTAGTGTTCCTTGGAGAAAAATGGTGTAAAATAGTGGTAAAGAACTGGGTCTTCGGAGTCAGACCGCCTGGATTTTTGTCCCAACTCCGCCAATTGCTAGCCGTGTGGTATGGGGCAAGCCAGAACACTTTTTAAAACTCAGTTTTCTCGTCTATGTAGTAGGGATAATGTGAGTGTTCATAGAAGCGTTTTGATATAATGCGTGTATACATTTGGCCCATAGAATGTGCTCAATAAATATTAGTCGTCATTATAATAATTATTTTTTACTTCTCTTTCCCGGCGTTAAACTCTTGCTGTGTGTTTTCACTTTTTACTTGGCTGCCAGTCAAGTTTCATCTTTTATATGGGAGCTCAATAAATATTTGTATTTTGCTCATTTGGGTTTTGCGTTAAGGTCCAACACAAGCTAGTTACACATAAATTAAAAGCGACAGCCACGAAGCCAAGTCTCTGCCCATCGTGCACATGCCCTTGGAGATTAGAGAGAAGTCTGGATTTTAATTTCAGTGTGCCTTACCCCCGATCTGACATCTCCCCCTTGGCTTTCTTTTTAGGAGAAACCATTGCAGCACTCACAGATGTGAGCAACTTGAATCACCCAGAGTCTGGTGGCCAGATCACAATTTTTACAGACAAAACAGGAGTTATAAAGGCTGCAAGGCTGCTGCTTTCCTCAGTGACAAAGGTGTTGTTGCTGGCAGACCGAGTGGTCATTAAGCAGATAATAACATCGAGAAATAAGGTACTTCCCTTTCCGGTGTTTTTATACTGGGTCTTTCAGGGTTGCTCAAAAAAAATTTTTTTTAGGTTAGTTGCAGGAAATTTGGCAATGCTTGTCTATTTTAATTGTTTAATTAACAATTTAGTTCTCTAATAATTGTTTAATTATAACTAATTGTCTGCAGCTTGAAAGTGCTGTTTCTTCTATACCTGTTAATTCCTAAATGATGTGTGTGCTGGGCCTAAACTTTTAGAAAACTATTATCTACTCTTTGAGACTTACTGGTGAAAGCCTTTTATGAACACATATTCAGAGAGGAAAGCTGAACACCACGACAAAACCTAAGTGATAAAAGTGCTGAATCTCTTAGTACCTTTTTTTCCAAGTCAGGGAGCAACAATGGATAAGCTTAAGAAAACATTGTCTCCCGAAACCGCATTTATCCACACACCACAGAATTTGTCTATGGAAGGTCCCTAAATATTACTGAATAGTTACAAAACTTAGGGAATAGATTTAAATTCTTCCAGTGTCTCAGATAATATGGTTCCTTGATCATCTGGGAAGCCAGGCTGTGTACCGTTACTTCTTTGCCTGCATAACTCACTGGGCAAGGAGGAGAGCAATTGGCCAGGGAAGGGACAGTCCCCGTAGGGTTTGGGGACAAAGCTTCCTGATGAGTGTTGAGTGAATCAGAAATGTGAGTTTAAAGAGAAAAAGAAATTGGAGAGGCGAATGGACCGGGCAGTGCTGGAGGAATAAAAATAACGCCGCTCTCTGGGAAAGAGGGGGGTTGGGGGGTGCGGTTCTGCTCAGCGGAGGTGGGGCCGTTGCCTTATCCGCGCTAGTGGCCTGCACTTCCTGAGCTGCCCGGGCAGATTAACGCGCCAGGCATCCATCATGTCCTCATTAGAAATAAGTAAACACAGGATATCTGTGTTTTCTTTACCTATCTGCGTCCGACTAAAACTAATCCAGTAGCGTTATTTGAGAGAAACACATTTGAAAGGATGTTTCGCTTCTATTTACCTTATTTCTAATTTGAAGAATACGCATGACATTTTCTGTTGCCTCTACTGCAGGTTCTGCTCTCTGTTCACCCCTGGCTGCCCAAAGCTTCTTGGCAGTTAGTTTATTGAACAGGCAGTTCCTGACTGATCCACACTGTTTTGCTGTTCCTGAAGCCCCCAGACCTCCCTTTGCACTCTGCAGATGGCATCCTTGCACTGCCCTGAGCAGAACGGGTTCCCGATTCTGGCTCACTGAACCTTAAAGCTTCTGCAGACCGTCTCTTATCCTCACCCGCTTCCCTGTCCTCTGAGGGTTGTATTACCTTAGTCCTACCTATTCTCACCCTGTCCCGAATGTGCTGCCTAAATGATTTCTTCTCTTGTATATTTCCTTGTTTGTATTCTCCTGTATATTACTCCCTTCTTTTACTTTTTCCTTTTAATTTCCAAGTAAGCCCAAGTCTCCCCATCCTAAAAACAGATCACCCTTTAGAATTCTAACCTTCGAATCTGCCTCTGCTTCTCCGAGCCCCGCTGGCCAACTCCTTCTCAGACTCCCCTTCCTCCGCTTTCCCTTCGAAGAGAAACTCTCTTTTTTCCTTTCCCTACTTTGTCTTGACATCTCAGTCTCTCTCACACCTATACCCGATAATAAAATACTCTCTGTTTTGCAGGTTCTTGCAACTATGGAAAGACTGGAGAAAGTAAATAGCTTTCAAGAGTTTGTCCAAATATTCAGTCAGTTTGGAAACGAAATGGTGGAGTTTGCACACCTAACTGGAGATAGACAAAATGTATGTGTTGCTGCATTTTAAAGTTTTCCGATACATGCATACTTCTCTTGTGCACACCCGAGTTGTTTGTTCCCATTTCACACACTGGGAAAGGTCATACTTGCCTTCAAGGCCCAGCTCGAGTACTTCCTCTTCAGTGAAACTTTCCACTAGACTTTTGACCAGGGCCCAGACAAGTAAATAAGTCATATATATTCTTAACAGTGCTTTGTTTTATAGCTGTTACTGTTTGCTCTGTAATTTTTATGTATTATTCTGTTATCATAGCTTTCTGTAAGTATTCTACATTAGAGGCATAGTAATAACCCAAGCCATTATTTATTTGCATTGCCTGTGTGTTAGGCACTCAATATCTGTGACCTCATCTAAGTCCCAAAACATCCCCATAAAGTGGATGCTGTCATT
This sequence comes from Sturnira hondurensis, assembly GCF_014824575.4. Lineage (NCBI taxonomy): Eukaryota > Metazoa > Chordata > Mammalia > Chiroptera > Phyllostomidae > Sturnira > Sturnira hondurensis. Next base: position 72,156 of record NW_028078644.1, on the reverse strand, counting down.
GCTGTTTCACACGTGAGGACACTGCACCTGGACCTAAACTTTCTCAAGGTCATGCTTCCATCAGATTGAACTCAGTTATGCCTGATTCTAAAGCCTAGACTTGTCAAACTCTAGGACCATCTGGGGTTCATGGAGGCCTCTGTTTGTCCTCTGGCCCAGCCCTCGAAGAGATTGAGATGCCACCTTCTCCATCCCTGGCCAACACCATTCAGTGTATGCCATCGTGGGGGGCCTACAAGTGGCATGTATGGCGTACACACTTGGTGCACTGCTGGCTACACCCAGAGGTGGCTTTTCAAAAAGTCCTGTTCAGTGTGTCAAAGACAGTGTGGAAATTAGAAGTGACTTCAACTTCTACTTTTGGTAGATACTCATGATGGATAATATCCCTATGTAGGACACACACAGTCCTTTGGGATGACTTTACCAAATTAACTTTTGGTTCGTGGGCAGTTCCTTTTCCACTAAGGAGAGCTATATTGGGATGCAAGTGAATGAGAGTGATATTCTAGGGATAACTTCGAATCTACTATAAACATTTACTAAAACAAATAAAAAGTAAATCATTCTCAAACTTTCGGTCTCTGTTATTTGTGAGAAAGGGCTTCTCAGCCAACTCCCAAGTGAAAAAAGACGGACTACCAGGTCAGTGTCCACGTGCACAATTTCACCAGAACACAGGCACGCTAATCCGTTTACGGGTTGTCTGGGGCAGCTTTCTCATTGCACTGATAGGCTTAAGAGGCCGTGACAGAGACCACATCATTCAGAAAGCCCAACAGATTTGTTATCTGGCCTCTTATTGAAAATACATGCTGACCTCTGATTTAGGTGGCCACAGCTGAATTGTTATGAGGAGTGTTTGGTTCTAGATTTGATGGGCAATACTAACTACTTCTGTGAGAGCGCACCTGCCATCAAGGGCTCTATGAGAAAAGACTGAAAGAAGAAAGTCAAAATGTAGTTCTTGCTTCAGCCTTCATAATAGTTGGGGGAGATTATACATCCCCGAGGCATCTGAAGAACCTTTCAGAGCAGCTGTTGGTTGAGTTTGGGATGCACAAACCTCTTACTGAGAGGAGGAAGTACATGGATGGGATTAATCAGACATGGTCCCTGGAAGAGTTGACTTCTAAGCATCTATTTTGAAGGAAATAATAGCCCATAGATGCTCAATAAATGAGTCACTTCCGTTTAAGAAAAGCATAAGATGACTATCTCTGGTGAGGAGTGAGGTGAGGCGGGACCGGAGCCAGAGCCCCGCGGCAGCCTCCCCCTCCGGCTCAGTCCCTGGCTCTGCCGCCCTGCAGAGGGCCAGGCGTTTCCTTCCACTCTGCCTGGTTCATGTATTTAGGCTGAAGGGGTCACATTTTATCAAACTTTCTTCTGTTTCTTTTCACTTTGTCATTTTTTTTGAACCATGTTACTTAATTGTTGAGTATTGTCATTGTTGAGTAAATGATTTTTCAAGAAATTGGCCCTGGCTGGTGTGGCTCAGTGGATTAAGCGCCACTGGCCTGTGAACCAAAGGGCTGCCAGTTCGGTTCCCAGTCAGGGTGCAGGCCTGGGTTGTGGGCCAGGTCCCTGGTACGGGTGCACAAGAGGCAACCACACATTGGTGTTTCCTTCTCTTTGTCTCTCTCTCCCCCTCTCTCAAAAATAAGTGAACAAAATCTTTAAAAATTAAGAAGAAATGGTTGTTCACATAATCCTAGACTGCTCAGTGATTCTAGTTCCTTTTTAGGATCTGAAAGATGAAAAGAAAAAGGCAAAAATGGCAGCAGCCAGGGCAGTGCTTGAAAAGTGTACAATGATGCTTCTCACAGCTTCAAAGGTAAGAACACTGTTTGTTTTACTGCGTTGTAAATTAATAGAGAACCTGATTAAGTGCACCTAATTTACATATTTTACATTTTTTAAAAGATCAGAATGATAAATTGGAATATAGGCTCTCATAGTTTGAATCTCAGTTACTTTTTAGCAAGAATGCTAACTTTCTTCCCTGGTTCCAAACAGCAATTAAACTATGAGTCAGCTTTGCTTGAGCAGCTAAGCAGAAGATGGTGCGTTAGGTGCTGGGAATGGAGGCCTGTCCCACATGGTCACTGCCTGCAGGTTTCGCCAGCCTCCTTGGGGAGCCAGCACACGTATCTCTAGCACAAGTTAGGCAAGTTAGAATCTGCTAAGTGACAGTGGAGTATTAAGTCAGCCCTTAGTTTGTTTATTCTGTAAATTCATATCTCTAATCCCTTATCCTACTTTAAACACAGTTGTCAGTCAAGAGTTTGTAATTCCAAACAGCAGCTGGCCAGCAAATTGATACAAGTCAAGAATGAGCTAGTAAACATCTCGCTGTAGGATCTTGTTAGAATCGCCTTTTCTGCTCAGAATACTTGGCTGCTGGGATCAGCAAAGCCTCAAAAACGCATCTCACCGGAGCCCTCGTGGAAGCTCCAGTTGGTTTCTAGGCGCTTGAGTAGCTTTCCATTTGCATCACTTTTTAAAAGTCAGAGATACAGCCACAGTCATATATCATCTGTTCCTCTTTCCTCATCTTTCATTGTTCTCACACATGTAAGGCAACATTTAAAATATTTTTAATCATGATAAATATAAGACATAGAGCTTTTTCCCCCCCCAAATTATAAGTAACTGATTATTGAAGTGTAAAGATACAGTTTTGCACTCTGCCTTTTTCACTTAACCTTGCTATCGCTTTTTACTCATCCTGCTTCCACTTTTAGTGAGGAGAAGCAGCTGGGTGAGCCAGGGACGCGGGCGATTTTGGTAAAGAACCATTTTTATTAGCATGACATGTTCCCTGTAAGATTTTGTGTGTTAGGATCTGGATCAGATCTTAAAGTAAAAGGCTCCCATTGTTTTGAAGACGTGTCTCAGGCACCCCAGCTGTGAGTCGGCCCATAAAAACAAAGAAGGAGTATTCGACCGAATGAAAGTGGCACTGGATAAGGTCATTGAAATCGTGACTGACTGCAAACCCAGGGGAGAGACTGATGTCGCGTCTATCAGTATTTTTAGTGGGATCAAAGAATTCAAGGTAAGAATGAAGAGAACATATTTTGATTTTTTTCCTTTCTATTTTAAAGGAGCATTGGTAATAGGTAATATATTTTTGTGTAATATTTAAAAATAGATGCTTCACAAAAGTAATTACTTATCTTTTAAAAAATGCCATGAGGTGCAAACTTAATCATCAGTAACATCTGGCTTAGTGTGGTATGTGCAGAGAACAGTGGTCTTGGGGTGTAGTAAGTAGCGACCCTGGCCCGGCTTAGCTGTACAGGTTAGCTGTGGCCTCCTGCCGTCCGTTTAGAGTGTGCTCCTAGCCTAGTCTTCAGGGCACTGCTGTACCACCCATGGATGAGGACAGGAAGCAAATCATTTCTGCTGGAATTCCTGCTCTTCCCTGTGCTGTAGGATTTGCATTTTGAGATGATTGTAGTAGTAACAGTATTTATTATCATTGAAGGTTTAAAAGGAACAATAATATATGCTAACATTTATTGAGCATGTACTCTGTGCTAGTCCTGTTTTGAGTTCTTTGAATGGATGTATAAGTCCAATTCTCACAAGAACTATTGATATTCTCCCCATTAGACTGTTGAGGAGACTGAGAAACAGAGATTAAGTATACTTGCCAGCTAGGAAGTGCCAGAGTTGGGATTTGAAATTAGGAAGTCTGGCTCTAGAATCCCCATCACGTTAGGGCCAAACTTCTCATTAGAAGTAAGAGGGATGGTGCAGCTACTCTCTGGGTGAGAGCGGCGTCTGAGTCAGGAGGGCCCTGGGCATCATCTAGCACAACCCCCTAGGCAACAGGTGGGAAAACTAGGGCCCAGAGAAGTTCTCTGAAATGCCTAAGGGTTACCACCTCTCTACTAGGCAGGGCTGTGACAAGGACGGCATTGTTTTCATCTAACTGCACTTTGACTTTTCAGTTCGGTTGCTCTATAATTTAGTTGCAATTCCAGTTTGGTCCTGGAAGGAGCTGAGTGTGACCTTCACCTAATCTGTTGCTACCTTGGATCCTCCACTTTGATTTTTAATTGTGTGAAGGTCTAAGTAGGAACAGGGCTGAAAGAACCCCTTGTTCTTTTTAGGGACTTTGGTTTTAATAAATAGTATTTCATCTCTAACTTCCTTTTTAGGTAGATATTATTATGCCCACTTTTTCACTAAGATTTTTTATTGTTATTCTATTACAATTCCAATTTTCCCCCTTTGCCCTCTTCTGCCCATCCCCCATCCTCCATCCCCCACTCCCACAGTCAATTTCGGAGCTGCTGTCCATGTCTGTGGGTCATTCTTATGTGCTCTTTGACGTCCCTTCCCCTTCTTTCCACCATTATCCCCCTCTCCCCTCTCCTCTGGTCCCTGTCAGTCTCTCCATGTTTTTAAGGTGAAAAGCTGGTAAGTGAGGGAGACATTCTTTAAAAGCAGGACTCCCTAATCCCAATGTCCATGACCTTCCAGCTTATACCTTGGGTTTGCTCACATGCTGTGTGATACTCACAAGAAGTATTGTTATTAATAATGCTGACACAGACCCCTTCCTGAGGGAAAGAGGCTGCAAGAAGGGACTGTTCTCTTGGAGTTTTTATGGCTGAAAGGGATCTTAGAGATTATTTTTCTAATCTTCTCTTTTTATGACGATTGAGAGGGGAGATGTCTTATCAAAGGTCAGAGGATAGTTGGGAAACAAGTAGCGCTAGGGCCAGGCCTTTTGCCCCTTGACACTGCGTTGCTGGCCAGGGTAACTTGGGACAGGACTGGACCTGTGGCCCCTGGCGACGGCTCTAGCGCCTGACCCTGTCACCGTCTGGCGTTCTGAAAGGCAGAGCTGTTGGGAATAGACTGAGTCTCACTACCAGGGACCCTCTTTTTGGCATCTTGCCTTTTTTCCATGGAAAGCATAATCTGTAGGGGGAATACTTTTACTTGATTTGGTTCTGTGAATATGTGGACAAATCTTCTGAAACCCTAAAAATGAATGGCCTTCAAAAAAGTGCCTCTGCCAAGTTACTGTTGAAAAACACATCCATGTTCTCTTAAAGGGGGAAAAAAAAACCGTGACATAAATGATGTGGTCAACATGGCCGATGCTTCTGTTGTACTTCTCCTCAAATTCTCCAATTCTCAGATCTTCATCGTTGGTTCCATACCTCACTCTTCCCCGTGTTCTTTCCTAGCTTAAGGAGCTATCCTGCCTACGTGTGATGGAGTCATTCTGGAGACAACATGGGCCAGGAGGAGAAGGGGCAGGAAGCAGCCCCCTAGGACCTCTTGATTTTCATAAATCTTAATATTTTCACGGGTCCTGTAAGGGTTAACTTGAAATAGCCTTTGTGAAAGGGCTCAAACGCTGTAGGCCGCCCTCTCGGCACCTGCAGTGCGATCAGGCATGGTCGGTCCTCTCGTTGCCTCCTGGGCCAGGTTGTTTCTGTGATGCAGTTCATGGGCTAGGGGTTACCTAAGGCTGAGGTGGCAGAGCATGTCTCAGAAAACAGAGAGGAAGTTCGCACCAGTGAGCACGTGTCTGTCACATAGTGAAGGAACTCTAAGCACCTGGTGGCTGAAGTGAAAGTTGGGGGGTGGGTACGACAGACTATTAGAGAGGTATATAAAGGCAGGACCCTAGAGGACGTTATGTTACGCAATAGAGGTTTAGGCTTGATTTTGTAGGTGGTGAGGAGCCCATTAGAGGGAGGTGGCAATACCACCAGCTTTACCTTTTAAGAAAGGCTATATAGGCCCCCTGGTAGAGGATATTTTGGTCAAGGAGGTGCCAATGTTGGGCACGTCAGACAAAATACAGGGAGACCAGAAAGGTGACTGGTAGAGTTTTGCTGAATTAAGGAAAAATCAATGTCTTTCTCAGTCTTTCCCATACCTTCCACCCTCCACACCCTTCCCCTGGGCTCAGTACACATTCATATGTGGGTGTAGCATTTTCTAGGGCTCAGCATTTTCTCAGATGCAAATCCTTTACCTGGAGGCTGGTTCATTTTCTCTACCGGTTGCTACATGATAATGCTCTTCCTGCCTTAATATTCACTGATCTCACAGGAGGGTTGTATTAACAGCTGTTGGAATGAGGCTCTGCGTGGCCATTGGTGGCTCTTAAGCAACGTGTTCTGCTGGGTTAGTGAAGAATCTAGCCATCACTGGAGGCCACCCACGGGGAAGGAAGTTCCTCTTGTCTCCCTGGGCACTGCTGGAAAGCACGATCCACTCTAGTTAGGTGGGAACATTCACATGGATGTGTGTCCTTTTTGTTCTCAGGTGAATGTGGAAACTCTTCGGGAGAATCTTTATTTTCAGTCCAGAGAGACTCTCTCGGCGACGTTGGAAGCCACCTTGGAGCGGACAGAGGACTTCACCGACTCTGCCTACACCAGCCATGAACACAGGGAGCGCATCCTGGAACTGTCGGCTCAGGCGAGGAGGGAGCTTCAGCAGTTGGTTTCCGTGTGGATTCAGGCTGTAAGAACCTGTTTTCCTCAAAGTAAATTTCACATAATAGCTCTTCCCTGAAGTTTTGAGAGGTGTGGACGAGAACACGATCACCAGGAATATGAATGTGGACCAGAGGAGACCAGGGTGTCTCATTCCTTGTCTCCCTCCTGCTTGGCCCACGTAGCCTTGCCATCCAGCACTCACAGGACTTAACGTTTCAAGGCCCGTTTCTCGTCCTGGCCACTCTGGATTCTGTGCCCCTGTCACTGTCACTAGTTCACCCTGTTGTCCCTCCTCTCCCACCAAACTCACCTCTGGAACATGCCTCCCCAAAATGCTTCTTCAGAGTGAAGAGCAGAGGAGGAGAGCCCTGCCTAGAGGTTCCTGGGGCCTGAGTCCCACCGCGGGAGCGTTCACATGTGCACAGCTCTTAACTCTGAGGACAGCTTGGTTTACAGACACAGCACCGTAGGGAACTTACTGAGGTCTAGACGCAGTGAAGACGGGGTGGATCCAGCCAGCAGGCAAAGGATTTCTCACCCTTGTGCAGATTTGTGGTCTGGGACTGGTGGGCAGCCTCGACTTCAAGGGCCTTAAATAGGCTGCTCATGTGCTCAACACCTGGGCAGTTACCTGGGCCAGCGTGGTAAAGGCTGGTAGGAGTGGGGCAGCACAGGAAGCACTCACCCAGCTTCCCGCAGGGGGGGTTCCAACCTGGGAGGCACGGGGCCTGGGGTGTCTCTGGTACCGTTATTTACTTCCTAGACCTCGGCCATGTCAAAGCTGTGTTTAACATGGTTTTCAACATAGAGCATGGAGAGAACAAATCTGGGATCTTTAACAGAAGCTTTGGCAGTGAAGAGGAAGAGTGAATGTGGCTGAGCATGTACTGAACAAAACAGAGTTTATGTCCTTGTTAATAAATTGATTTATGGCCCTGGCTCATGTGGCTCAGTGGATTGAGTGCCAGCCTGTGAACCAAAAGGTCGCTGGTTTGATTCCCAGTCAGTGCACATGCCTGGGTTGTGGGCCTGGTAGGGGCATATAGGAGGCAACCACACACTGATGTTTCTCTCCCTTTCTTTCTCCTTCTCTTCCCCTCTTTATTTGTTATACAAATATTTATTATAAAATTTATTTTAAAATAAAAAAAATCTTTTAAAAAAACCTTCTAAAATTGACTTATGAATGAAGAGTAGATATGAATCACAGATTTCTCTCATATTTGCTCAGTATCACAGCATTGCAGATGTTTACAGAAATGGGGAAACTCAGCCTAGAGCAGAGTGGTGTCAGGGATAAAAACAATATTTTGCGTTTAGTTTGAACGATACCTAATCTGAAGTAGAGATTGCTTTGGTGTTAAATATGAAGGCCAACATTCAGTGAAGAGTTCCTGCAAGGAAATGCTGTTTGTGTTGGGAATCTGATTCCGTCAGTACTGAAATTTGCAGTGAGCACCTTTCATGTATTTCACAAGCACCCAGCTCTCCGATTCTGCGTACCAGACGCATTGTTCATGCGTTCACTTGTTTCAGCCGTTGTTACTGAGTGCCTTTTATACGCCAGGTACTGGAAATCTAAAGATGAAGAAGATAAAATCTTTGCCTGTAAGAATTTTACAATGTATAAAAATGTGGGAAGGGGTGAGGCAAGTATTAAAAGTTTCGGAAGTGTCCGAAAAGAAGGTGTACTTTGTGTATTGAGAGAATTTGAAGGAGGATGGATTTTTATTTGGGGAGAGGAATCAAGATGGTTTCCTGAAGATAGTGACATTTAACTTTGATTTATTCCTTAAAAGAACTGGATACGTCCTAACTTCCATTTGCTGTGCCAGGCATTGTGGATTTGGTGGTGAGCCAAATAAATGTGATCCCAGGCTTTGTGGAGCTTACCACAGCCTAGTGGGAAGGTAGACGTTAAACAAACAAATCAAAGGGTAAATATGGAATGGCATCCTAAGCACTAGGATTAGTACTTAGAGAAGGGGGTAGTGGGGGTTCGAAGAGGGTCCGATTTAGATGGCGCAATCTGAGAAGGACTTTTTGAGAAAGAGGCATTTATGTAAGGACTTGAAGAGGAAGAGTGTGTTAGTTTTTAACTACGTTAAGAGTGAGGAAATGAGGATTCCCGGCATAAGAGAAAGTAGTTTAGGGTTAGACGTGAGAAATTTATTAAAGAAAGAAGTTAGCTTTTTAGAAATTAACCTGTTTATAATTAGAATGGGAAAATTAAATACTTAAAATTACCTTCTAACCACAAACAGGCGAATTTTTAAATTCTACTTTTTTATAATGCACAGAATATTAGAAATGTATTATTATTCACAGTTCAAGTACAATTGGAGTTACGAGATGAAGGAGATGAGCTAACCCTACATGTATACTTTTTAAATTTTTTAGCAAAGCAAGAGAACAAAAAGCGTTGCCGAAGAACTAGAACTCAGTGTACTGAAAATCGGTCACAGCCTCAATGAACTGAAGAAAGAGGTAAGTCGCACTAGAAACCTAGCTTCCTTTAATTCCTGTGAATTTTCGCGTTGCGTGTGGTATGTCCCTGGTGCCTAAGTGTCACTGTGTCCCTGTGTGCAGAGAACGATGTCTAAAGTGTTCCTAAGAAGCCGCCGTTTTATTAGGGCCGTCAACCTCAAAGCTCGTACGTGAATGTTCGTAGCAGCTCTGTTTAGAATAGCCCCAAACTGGAAACTACCCAAGTTTTCATCAGCGGGAATTAATAAATGAACTTGGGTATAACTAAGCGAAATATTATTCAGTGATAGAAGGAATAATATCAACATATAGGCAACAATATGGATGTCACACCCTGACTGGGTAGTTCAGTTGGTTAGAATGTCGTCCCCATGTGCCAAGGTTGTGGGTTTGGCCCCTAGTCAGGGTGCATGCGGGAAGCAACCAGTGATTGCATAAATGGGTGGAACAGTAGGTTGATGTCTTTCCCTGCCTCTCCCCACCCCCACACACTTTCTCCAAAATCAATTAATAAAATATATGGATGTTACAATGTTATACCGAACATAAGAAGCTACAAAGAAAAGTGTGGGTGTGACTATCTCTACCTCTGTCTCTGTTTCTTTCTGTGTGTATGTATGTGCGTGTGTGTGTAATATGTATGTGTATACATATGCGTATGTGTATACATGTATATGTATATGTGTATACACACACACATACAGGGTCTGGCACAAATAACACCCCTTTTATATTACAAAGTCTTTTATTACAAAAATCATAAGCATGTAATTCTGTAACATAACTATTATTATTACCCTTATTATTACCCTGCCAATCGCATTCAGGCAAGCCTTACTTCTTCAGGGCCCTGTATATAGCTATATATCTAGATAGATGGATAGATGTAGGTATAGATATATAGCTATTGGGAAGAAGCTCTAGAAAAGTCAAAACTAAAGGTGACACAAATCACATTGGTCAGTTGTTGGGGGGCATTTACTATAAAGGAGAACTTTTTGGGGTAATGAAAATGTAAACACTGATTATGGTGGTAGGTGTATGTTTGTCAAAGTTCTTCACACTCTACTCTTGGCACGTTTTGTTGTGTATCAGTCAGATCTCAATAGTGTAATTTTTAAAAACTATCCTTTTGGTTCCCTAAATAAAAACTTGGTCCTCCCCTGACTTGCTTGGTCACTCTCAGGTGTTTGAAAGTCATTTTAAGGCAGGCGTCTGTGAACTACAGCCAGGCTGCCTGTTTGTCTAAATAAAGTTTTGGCGGACACGGTCCTGCTCGTTCGCTTTTGTCTACCATTTGTTTTGTTTTTTCACATCAACAGCAGAGTTGGGTAGTTGCAGCAGAAGTCGTGTGGCCTGAAGAACCTAAACTTTACTCTTTGGCCTTTACGGAAAAAGTCTGGCAATCTCTGCTTTACACCATAAAACACAATCTCAGTTCAATATATGAGAATGTTGACTCCAACGTTTTAATCGTTATTTCAGTCATGGGACTTGTCTCTGGTTCCCCATTCTCTCAGCCCCAGCAAGGGTTTGGGGGAAGTGTGGTGTCTTGTCCCGGGTTCACAACCTGCATCCTGCGTGACCTGGTTTCTCTGGCTGATCTCCACCAGGGTGGCGCAGGGGGGGCAGACAGAGCTCTTAGTGACTGGGGGCTTAGAAGACGCTTTGGGCTGTGCAGATGATTGGAGCTGGGTGATTGACTCGATGATTGACTCTCTCTATGGACACTCGAGGGTGTTCTTCAGAGGCATTCCTGTGGTCCCCCTCTGCTCCCCTTACTACAAGTCTCATGTCACATTGCTCCGTCCCCTTGGGTGTGCCGGGAGGTGGGACTTGCAGTCAGCCCATCAGCTCTCCAAACAGAGCCTCCCCATGAAAACCTCTTCTCTCCCTCGTCTCTCATTTCTTGATTCGTTTGTAGTTTTGAAGTAGATCAAGGGGTCAAGGGAATTAAATTGGGTTTTGGATGTTTCTTTTATGTAATATACATGGCGATCTCTTTCACCTCTTACTTGGTACCGACCTCTATTGAAACCTTCATTTTAACATCCCATCAAACATAGAAGGGTATGGTTTTCTATGGTTAAAAAACCCTACCCATTTCCCCCAGCCTATTTAATTCTAATGAAACGACTTGCAGAGAGCACACAACCCTTTGGTATTAGGCTGAGTGGCTTTCCACACGTTTCATTTTTCTTGCCCCTGAGATGGGTGTAACATCAGCCTAGAATCTTTGTTAGAATTAAGGGAGACAATGTCTGTGAAATTGTTGGCAGGGCATTGCACGGAGCAGGAAGAACCTTTGTGCTATTTACCCCTCTTCCTTTAGGGTTACTTAGAACCATCTGTAAAATCTGCGTGACCTTGGACAAGTTACTTGACCTGTTTCATGGTCCGTAAGATAAAGGGCTGGCATTAAGTATTCTCCAAGGCCCTGATGCATAAACAAAGTCTTTGAAAATTTTTATGCAGCATTTTGTTTCCAAAAGAAAGTACATTTTAGTGTCTTTGTTCCTGACTGTAATTATTCTCACTTGATTGCACAGAAGTGGACCACCCTATTGTTAATTTTGCAGAAAGTCCTGTAATTTGAGTTGATATTGGATTACCTCCAGGAAAAAAAAAGAGTCACTTCGATCAAATAGGCTTAATTCAAGGTCAGATTTTTCTGGGCACAGTGTTATTAAAAATGGTCTCTTTCTGGAGAACCTAAAAATAACCTGTCACATTGTTATTATTTTTTTTAAAGACCAGGATAAAGAGAAGAGTTGGAATAATACCCAAAGATAATCCAGTGTGAGCGAGCTGTGCCTAAAATCCACTCCCCAGTCAAACGTAACGTTGGGGGCTTTGTTACCTTTTTATGTGTTGTTCCTCCTGTGACCCCAGAGTTAAGAGCAAAGTTCTGGAAAACGACTCTAGAGAGACTGTAACCCCCACTGAGGGGAGAGGTCATGTCCTACTTGTCCGGTATGTCCAGGCTCTGGTCCAGTGCCTGCCTTGGTGTAGGCACTGGATACAATTCTGTTCACTAGCTAAATTGATTGAATCCCACACTGATACGTTTTCTGAAAGTCTGATAAAAAGAAACTTACTCATGATCACAAACTACTATCTGATTTCTTTCTTAGTGCTTTGAATACCACTGTTAGTACTGTGCTGTTCCTCAGTAACTGTACGGGAGGCAGAAGCACTTTTTAAAGTAAGAGAGAGCCTGGGGGGAAGAGCTGATGGACAGTAGAATGAACAGGGGCCTTGGCGGCTCTGCCCGGATGAGCAGGTCGTTTTATTTAGACAGCGTTACTGCCAACACAGGGACCCAAGGATGTTGACATCACCCCAGCCCTGGGGACACCTTGCAAGCTCCCCAGGTCTTCAGAACTGCTTCAGTCACCCTGAGGATCTTTCCCCTTTGTCCTTAAAGGTTCACAGAGGCGGGGGATGGGGGGGTGGGGGGGGAATGTGTTGAAGTTGCTACTCTTTGGTTTTTAAAGGGATTCTGCAGGGCTTGGTCACGAAATCTCAGGGTTTGCTGTCTTTCTCTCATCACCCCCCACCCCCCACATCCGCAGCTTCACAGTACAGCAACTCAGCGAGCGGCTGATCTGTTGAAATACCATGCCGATCACATGGTTCTGAAAGCATTAAAACTCACTGGAGTAGAAGGAAATTTAGAAGGTTTGGCTGAATGTGCCTGTAAATTCTCAGAACAGAAAGAACAGCTTGTGGAGGTGAGTCATCGGTTTACTTGTTAAAGAAATTGCGGATTGGTGCTAGCTGTGCTGTCATCGGGGATATTAATGCAAATGCAGTGTTTGGTTAACTTACACGGGCACTTTCTCACTTCTGGGTTTCTAAAGGCATTATGTTTATCTGTCTTGTTCTTACAGCAGCCTGGCTTCTAAAACGAAACAGCCAGCATGGCTAGAGCCCACAAGTGCGTTTCTTGCTCTTTTCCTTATTCTCTCAGAGACTAGACTTGCAGCGGAGCAGTGGAGATGCACTGTGCGCGTGCCTATTGGAATCTCCTTTCTGTCTGAGCGTGTTGGGTCTCAGCGGGAAAGAGATGATGGCACACTCAGTGTAGGGTAATTTAAAGAGGGTTTAATTAAGGAGCTGTTTATAATTGCAAAGACGGGGTGCAGAGGGAACCGTGGGAGTGCAGTAACTGGGGTTAGTGATAGCACAGCGGCTACCAGGCCTACGCCCAGTGGACAGGAGAGTGAGCGATTGCTGGAGAGACACCCTGAGAGGCGATTTTAGGACTAGACACAGATAGTCCAGGGCAACCCTGCAGGGAAAGAACCTGGGAATAAAGGCCCCCACTCTTCTCATCCCTGCTAGTCTATTGCTAGGGCTTCCCATTGGCCAAACGGAGCTGCAGGCCACGTGGGTCAGTCTCCTAGGAGGAAGCAGGCTTGAGAAAGAGGAGAGTGGCTATGGAGGATCAAAGAGAAGACAGCCAGTACAATCCGCCTTCTCCAAGCCCGTCCTCTTCTTCCCAAATCTCTGTTGTGTGTTACTGGTGCTTTGCCTGCCACTTTTGTTGTAATTTAAATCATTTATTGATATTTAAGCCTTCTGCCTATTGATAATGTCAAATATCTGATATGCTAGTAAAAAATTTATGTAAGCCATATGTACCTTGTGTATACAGGGTATGTCTTAGCTGGCATGCATATAAGTGCATGAATATGAACCATCTAGCTGTTTTCACGCAATCTAATGTACCTTGCTCACCAAATCTCAAAAACTGATGGTTGAAGGAACTAGCTTCCTTTCCTTTATTTGATTATATGTGAAAACTGCTAAGGAGCATTCTTAAAATGTATTTACATCTTTTAAAAATAGCTTTGATGCCATTTTGTTTGGAAACCAAATATTATGATTGTAAGCAAACTTGCTAATTATAGGAATTCTGCAGCAAATCTTTTTAAAGATGAGAAAATAGTTTTTCTAATTTTCTGTTTTAAGCCTCCAGGTTTTCAATAATTTTCACTGATAATGACCCTCTGCTCATTACATTGGTCTCACCTAGGTCAGTGTTAACTCCAGTGAAAGGCGTGTTAACTATTTGGCCATGAAGGAACGTGGTTTTTGTTGACAGAAAGAATGTGTAGCTTTTATCAGTTGACCTAGTTTAGCCAAGAGACCTTGGGCAAGTCACTTCTCTGAGCAAAGTGTCTTCATACAGAGAGTGTCTGGGTTCTGCTAGCTCCCTCCAAGACTGCCCCTGGTTCTCACAGTCTCGGACCACCTTGCCATGATTGGACAGGAAGTAAAAACACTGTTCTGTACCCTTATTTGTTCCCAGAAATTCTGTTGGTAACCAATATAGTATTATAATTTCTCCTGAATGCAAAAATCTGTTTTTATAGGTTTTAATGGGTTATCGTCCCTATGAATTATAAAATGAGACTATGTCTTGTAAAGAATGAGATTGTGGAGGCTGAACTGTGGAAATGTTTTCTTGTAGACCTGTCGGTTGTTGCGACATGTTTCTGGGACAGAACCTCTTGCAATAACCTGTGTACATGCAGAGGAGACATTTCAGGTGACCGGCCACCAGGTATGATCAACGGCAGATTGTCCCTTCCATACTAAGTCCTGTCTGAGTGTCATAACAAATTGTGTGGGAGGAAGATGTAAGTGGTTCTGTGTAACTAGAGGCCTAATCTGTGGAGAGAAACGGAGATCACGGACTTTTCCTCGGTAGTGCGCAGAAACACAGCTGGCGTTCCATTGGGTTGTCTGGTCATCTGCCAAAGGGGAGATTGGACCATTAAATTAATGCCCTAGTTTATGTCTGTTTTAATGAAGCTGTTTACAATGTGGGTTGTTGTAACATGTTTGAAAAGTAAGCTGTCATTATGTAACAGGCCATAAAAATACTCACATGTTTGACTCAGTAATTCCTAAGGACATAAGGAGATTAAAAATAACAGCAGAAAAAAACAAAACGCTATTTGTTACTACTTTACTTATATAATAAGATTCATTTGGAAGCAAAATAGCTATCTTAGGTTAGGTACATAATGTGACTTAAAATAATAATGATAGCTAGAATTAACAATATTGAAAAGTGTTTTGTTAAAATGTTAGGTGATAAAAATAATATAATTATGTACATATACTATACTTGCTATTATATAAAATGTACGTAGATAAGAAAATGACTCTATGGGAGTTTGTAGAAATAAAAGTTCTTATGTGTATTTGAGAGAATTGTGAATTAATTTTTTCTAAAATTTCTATAGTAATTTTCAAAGCCTTTTAAAAATTGACATCCCATTTAATACTGTCCTTGTCAAGTCAATCTAAGGGAAAAAGTGAGGGACAGGATTTCCTTTCCAACCCCTAAAATACAATTTACCTGGTGTTTTTATTTCATTCATTATGGTCAGCCAAAAGGATTTACTTTTTTTTAGTTACTGATTTGAGAAAGAGGAAGAGAGAGAGGCATCAATTTGCTGTCCCATTTTTTTTTAATGCGTTCATTGGTTGATTCTTGTATGTGCCCTGATGGGGGATCAAACACGCCACTTTGACTATTAGGATGGTGTGCTAATCAACTGAGCTACCTGACCAGGGCCCCAGAGAACTAATTGAAATGCAGTATTGGAAGGTAGATGTCAAGCCCCTGGATGTATAGTGAAAGAGGCTCCGATGGTGGTATGGGCCGTCCAGCAGAGGGGTGAGTGTCCACTCTCCTGTAGAGAGCGGTGCCACAGGCTTACCGTGGAAGCAGGACCTACATCCTCACGTGTGGATTGTTGCCTGCACTGAGGTCAGCACCCCTAAACCCTGCATTGTTCAAGGGTCCACTGTATGGGAGTGACTCTCCCCAGGGGTCATCTGCTGAGCATTTTATAACCAGAGGATCTCTGTTCATCGGGAGAAGCCAAGGCTTGCTTATTTGCCTGTCCAGTTGGGGGTCACCCTATGAGGCCTTGGCTAGAATGTGTTTGGTAGAACGGAAGCGTTTGACCCTCCTGCCATATGCAGTCTGCTCCTTGGTTGCAGTTCTCTGTTTACTGTTTTTGCTGTAACAGTGAGGTTAGGAAAAGCCAGATTTTCTTCCCCAGAGAGTGATAGAGCCTGTTGTCAAATTTCTGTAACTTGGAAGCTTTTTCCGTTCCCATTGCCTCGGCTTTTACCTGGTCTTTGGCATCTGTCTCACAAAGGGATGATTTAAGGAGAGAGCATGCCTCTGGGATAATTTATATTTATTTCTGCATACCTCTGCTTTAGCAATGTCATTTTTATATCTCCTTTAAAAATGTTAGATCGTGTCCAGGGCATGCACAGCTGAGCAGTTGGCACACTGCAGTGGCCCCCAGTGGAGAGGGCAGCAGAGCTGAAATCCAGCTTGTGGCCTGCAGGCCACGTGCCCACCTTCCCTGAGGATCAGAACCATGCTCCCCTCATAAGGTTGCCACCAGCTCGCCGGGCCCTTGCCCGTGGGGCTGTGCCCACCCCGGAGGAGCGAGCGCCCAGTTCTGATTCTCTCGAAGGCAGCACAACTGCGATCATGTCAGTCTCTGAGCACTCCCCAGCGACTTCCTCTCACGCTCAGGGTCCAGGCCAGCCCTGTGTGTATGTTTCTGTCACACGGCCACTGGTGACCTTCCTTTTTTTATGTCAGTCCAGTCGCACTGGCCAACTGGCTGATCCTTGAAGGCACCAGAAATGCTCCCATCTCATTCCAAACCACTTTTCCTGAATCCCTGTGGCTCCCTTGCCTTTTTCATTTCTCTGCTTATATGCCATCTTTTCATCGACCACCTAACACCCTCTGTCTCTCTTACCCTTTATTTTCATACATACCATTGTCTTCTAAAATATCTTATAATTTACTTATGTACAGGTGGGGCACAAATAACACCCCTTTTATATTAAAAAATCCTTTATTACAAAATCATAAGCATGTGATTCTATAACATAACAATATCACACTCAAGCACACCATATGGCACATTAGGTGAAATGTTCAAATTAAAACTGTAGGTTACGATATCTGTTTTATTACCTTACCAACCACACTCACTTCTGCCGGACGCTGTAATTTCAGTTGTCTCCCGCCTCATAACGTGAGCCTGTGAAGACAAGGCCCTCGGTCTGTGTCACTCACAGCTAGTTCCTCAGCACCCCGGGTGCAGTAGCTGGCACACAGTAGGTGAATGAACAGCCGTATCAGTAAGTCCTCACTTAACACTGCCGATAGATTCTATGCCTTTAAGTGAAATAAAATAAATTATATGCAACAGAACCAAGTTTCCTATAGGCCAGCTGATAGAAGCATGAGTTAAGTTCCTATGGCATCTCATCAGCTCTAACAAAACAGTGTTGAATGAAACCACCTAATTCGAGGACATGCTGTGTTAGTTACTTGGTATCTCTGAGCTTCAGTTTCTCCAGCTATAAAATGGGAATAATGCTGATTTGGGAAGATTAGTATTTTGATTGTTTTGAGAATTAATATTAGTATATATCAAGCACCCGACACAGTACCCCCAGAACGTACCCACACTGTACTCATCGGCGTGCGCATATGTTGTACTAGCTGCATTGCCACTGCCGCTACCCACCTACCGCTACCGCCCGCACCACTGACACCGGCGCGCTACTGCCCGCACAGCACTGTCTAGCTACCCCTACTACTGCCACTTCTGCTGATAGGAATACTGGCCTGCCACCAGTGCTACTACCAAGGCCACTGATGCCACTGCTGCCGTGCCTACTGTGCCTGCCGCTGCCACCACGCTGTTACCACCACCACTACCGCTGCCAGTACTGCTGCCGTCACTGCCCCGCTGGCTCTCCTACCACAGTGTGCAGTGCACACTCTGTTTGAGCGCGACTCTGACCTGTACTAGGGAAATAAGCTCGTTCGTTGGGATAGTGTTCCTTGAATAAAGATAACTGCTCCCTGAACAAAGGCTTGCATGGGAGAACACACCCTGTCTGTCTGTAGATAAGTTAGTGTTGGGAAGTTAGTGTTAGTTGCGGGAAGTTAGTGTTTTTCTACCATGTGTCCCCACATTGCCCACCAAGGGGCTTCCTGGTTAATGAGTTGATTTGGACAGTGCAGACTTAGGTTTGGTTTCTGGTGTGATTCTGAGAGCTCAGGTTTTGAAATTCACACTGGTTTATATCGCGTTTCTTTAGATCATTTCTGCTGCGGAAACATTAACATTGCATCCATCTAGTAAAATTGCTAAAGAAAACCTAGATGTGTTTTGTGAAGCCTGGGAATCCCAAATTAGTGACATGTCAACCCTGCTGAGAGAAATCAATGACGTGTTTGAAGGAAGACGAGGTGAGAAAATGCCCACGTGTTGAAATATACTATTATTTTAATGTAACTAGTAGATTTTTAATTTTGAACTTTAGGTGCAAAATAAATTATTCTGTCATAACCCGAGTTATTTTTATAGTAAAATATCTCCTCCCAAAATTATGAAAATGATGTTTGTCCTTTATTAGTATCTAAACAGTAAAGTTTGTTGTACAACAGCATAGTAGATTTCTTTGAATTGATATGAGCATTTTGGTTTTCCTATTGAAATTAAGTAAGCTTACATTTCTTCTAAATTGTTTTTTAATTTTAGTACATTTCTTCTGCAACACAGTAATTATCTGGTTTAATCCTACTAATTTTATAATGAAATGAATGTAGTTATTTGATTTTTGAATTGCTTTCCTTCCACTCGGATGGAATCTTTTTCCTTGATGACTACATTGTCTTGGAGTATTCCCTGTGGTGGGTAAGTTCATTATTTCTACCACATGTAGAATAGCACCATACGATGTAGAGGAAGGCATCATTTTAGCTTTTTATTTTAATATCAACTGAGAATTTTGTTTATTTCCCATTGTACTATGTGTCCTGTTTATATTTGTTTTTATACATTTTCCCCTTCAGATGGCTTCTGTTAGTGTCAAGCATGCTTAGCTTGTGAAATAAAATGACATTTAAAGTCACAATAACATCAAATTACATTTTTTACTGAGTGTGAACATTTAAACATTTCCTATTTTTTTCAATATTCATTTAGAACAGTTACCGACATGCTTTACAATCAAGGAATGGTAGACTTTGTAGATATAACATAACTTGTAAACTATAACCAGTTTCACCATGCTTCTGCATTGAAAGATTTCTGCGAGAGCTAGTCTGAATGGCGTATCATTTTGATGCTTTGATAAAGTGTTTATAGCTACATGGGCTTTTATGTGAGAGGAGTTTCATATAGTAAAAGGTAAAGTGATATAACTGACCCGCATTTACAGAGGAATGATCCCTTAGCCACAGGACTTGTTTAGGAAGAGCAGCCCCCCCCGCCCCCCCACCCCCACCCCCTGCGTTTCCTAGCACTAGCGTAGCTAGACCAGAATCAAAACAGGAAAAATCTTACGACTTGTCTTTGGATTACATGGTCACTGTGGTTTCTTTTCCTTTCAAGCTGGATGTCATATAAATGACCTCTTCTTTAAGTTTGCATGACCTATCCTAAGGATTACCTTCACTTCCTTAGGGATGAGCAGAAATTCTTCTTTAGGAGGGAAAAACTCTGTCACGTTCATTCAGTCGGTGGGATGCCCACTATTTAACTGGTAAAGACATCAGAAGACCCCATTTTGTGGGGTTAATTGAGATAGAGTGGGCTGATTTCTTATACTGCCTGTCCTTGTCCTTGCTATTTATCAGGAAGCTATCAAGAATAGCTTTTTCCATGAAGTCCAACTCTGAGTTAGCCATTATTTATTTATTTTTTTAAAGATTGTATTTATTTACTTCTTAGAGATGGGGGAAGGGAGGGAGAAAGAGAGGGGGAGAAAGATCAGTGTGCAAGAGATACATCAATTGGTTGTCTCTTACATGCTCTGAACTGGAAAACCTGGCCCACAACCCAGGCATGTGCCCTGACTGGTAATTGAACCTGTGACCAGTTGGTTCACAGGCTGGCACTCAGTTCACTGAGCTGCACCAGCCAGGGCTGAGTTAGCCATTATTGAGTCCAGTGTCAGGTCACAGTGTCATCCTTCCTGTTCTGTATGGTTATGACCAACCTGCCTATGACCTTGCCCTCCACCCTCTGCTTGCCACATACAGAGGACAAAAGTCCCGACTTTGCTACTGTTTAACTCATGTTTTAACTGTTACTGGAAACCTTTTGCTGTATCCCAGCCACCTTAGTTCTGCTCTGCATATCTTGACTCTAGTAACTGGGAAAATTCTCAGATAGGTTTTTAAGTATCATTGAACCAAAAAATTAAGTGGCAAAAAGCATGCTAAACAATAAGAAAGAGCCATTAGGGTTCTCAAACTTGAAGCCAGTCTGAGAGTGGGATCATTCATTGCCTTCTTTGCTGGAGACACTCAAATTTTACAATAGGGCTTCCTGGGATTGTTCTAAGAACTCAAAAATCAGTATTTGTCTTCCAGCCTTTTTGTCTTTTTGCCCAAACCTCCAGGGAGGCCACAGTCTTTGTATTAGAAGGGACAAGGTAAAAAAAGACTTCACTTCCCCTTAGTGATGAGTAGCGATCAGCACTTAGAGCTTGAGATTGTTTTGGACAAGTGACTGGCAGAAGGAAGCCTTCTCCCATAGCTTGCAGACTCTCTCCCTCCACTAAGAAAACGGAATTTCCTTCGTCCTGTTGGACCCATCTCTGAGTTCGCATGGCTAAACTCAGGTTTTGAGGATGTGTGTGGTAGTCTTGTTTCACTTCACAGGTTGGGTGCGTGGGGAGGAACATGCTTGTGCATAAATACAAGCTTATTTGGGGGATACGTACGTCTGGAACAAGGGAGTAATCCATACAAGAAGTGATGGGGCGATGATAATAGAAAAGGAAATGAGGGGACTAATAGGAGAAGATTTTTGCAAATAACGTTGGTAGGATTTGGTGAGCAACCGAATGGAGAACGAAGGGTTTGAGCTCGACAGCCAGGTTTGGACTAGACTGTTTCAACAGACCCCTTCAACCCTGCTCCTTAGGTTTGCCAGTGGTCTGCCCGTCCTTCAGTGGTTAGGGATTCATGTTAAGTGGGTCTGGGGACGTGGGTTTGTTTTCTGATTGATCATGTCATGCAGAGCCCCGCCAGATCCCCAAAAAGCTCATTGAACTTCTAATAGGGGATAATGTCGCACATCTTCAGTGAAACAATGAGGTGTATGTGTCCTTGAGGAATTTGCTTTATTTGTAGAGACACAAAAAGCTCTACTATTGAAAATGAGAACAGTACTTCTCAATAAGGTTTTCATAAAAATAATTTTGGCACTCTCACAGGATGAGAGGGGCTTTGGGACTTAATTGTGAACTTAATTTATCTTGAGATATAAACTCAGAAGTAAAGATGGCCCAGTTGGGGTTTTGACTTAGGGCATATTAAACAAGGGATTTAGTGCTTTGAAAGTAATTCTGTAAACCTAATATCTGTACCAAGTATATTTTCCCCCCAATATTTGTTTTTCCAATTACTTCTAGTGTTTATAACATGTCTTCATCAGAGACAGAAATTGTTTATACTGCCTCTTTAATTTGGTATAATAGCGAAATATAATTGATCCCATATATTCTTTCTCGGCTTTGAATCAGTGGCAATAATTCACTTGTATGGAAAAAGCAACTATAAAATTATAAAATGATTCAAACTCATCTTTTTGGTATTTTATCAACTTGGTTATATTAGAATTGGGGAAAAGAGGGACAACTTTGCCTACAGAGCCTTTGGAGAAAATTCTCTGAAGAGTGAAGGACCAGGTTTGCAATGGTCTTCAGACTTGTGAAGCATCTTGCGTCTAACTCAGGGCTGTCAAACTCATTTTCATCGGGGGCCACATCAGCCTCGTGGTTGCCTTCAAAGGGCCAAGTGTAGAGCGCCTTGCCCCTGGTTACGGAGTAGTTGCATTGACAGAGTCTAAAACTATATTTGGCCAGAAAAACGAAAGGGCAGGGATGCAGTGGGCGTTACATGTCCCCTCCTTTCCTTAGCAGCTACACTTCCTGCCACGTGTTAATTCCCAGCCAAGAGTCTGTTGTTTGCTCTGTTTCATCCTCCCCTCTGCACACTCCAGTTGTCCTCTTCCCTGACTGGGAGAACGTGCGGGTAGCTGTAAATGATCTGGCCTGGTGCCTGCAGAAGAGGAAGCAGGCACCAGATACCTGGTGCTGAGAGAAGAAGAATCAGGCTCTTTAGAGGCAGGCTGCCGTGAAAGCACTCACTGTGAATGGCAATGGCCGTGATGTAAGTCCCCGTCGGTGCGCTGCTCTGGCTCTCTGCCACTGCACTGGAGGCGGTAGAGACTGGCCAGCACAGGAACCTAAGAGGGACAGTTGCTGACAGTCTTGTGTTCACCAATCAAATGGCAACTTTATTTCTGAATCATAGGTAGTTAATAGAAAGAAACATTCCCGTTTATTTAAGAACATTGTAAAATTAAATGCGAATGATGGAAAATTTGTTTTAAGTTGTGTATATTATTTGCAGGAGAGAAGTATGGCTACCTTTCACTTCCAAAGCTAACGGTAAGTAGAGCAGTTTTGTGCGTTTCAGAATGTTTCTATTCAGAATTCAAATTATGTTCCTCTTGCCCGTTGCTGCCCACCCCCAATGTCTGATGTTAAAGAAAATAGGGTGTTGAATGTTGACTGTGCATAGTTATTCTTTTTTACTGTATTTTTTCACTACCATGCAGGCCCCTTGCACCCCTCTCCCTGCCCCACCCCCTGAATCACCACTCTGCTGTCCTTGTCCATTTTCCTTTTTGTTTGATCCCTCCACCCCCTCACCTCTCCCCATAGCTGTTATTCTTTTTTGTCCGTTGGTCTTGTATTTATTTTTAATTTATTTTTATTGTTGGCAGTATTATAGATGTCCCCATTTCCCCCAGCCCCTGCCCGCAGCCCTCTGGCCATCCCCACACTGTTGTCTGTTTCTGTGGGTAAAGCATATATGTTCTTCGGCCACTCCCTGCACCCTCTTCCATCCGGTCACCCCTCCCCTCTCCCCTCCCTTCTGACAGCTGTCACAGCAGTCATCCTGAATAACAATCTAGCTCTAGCTCATACTGTGATTATTTGTATTGGGTTTGGAGATTGAGGGAATAGGCAACAGGTTGTATGATTAGTAAGAAGCCATAATCTGAAGTCAGGGGTCTTTTTGTTTATATCTTGGGTCTAATTCACAAGGTCATGTTGGAGTCATTTTCTACAAGCTAGGGACTTTCTTAATGTTTTTTGCCTTGATGAAAATATGCCACACTATTTACACCGAGACTTGAAACGGGTATACATAGCTTTATATTACTGAACGGATGTATCTGACTGCACTCCCCAGTAGTGTCCACTAGATGGCAAGCTTGGTTGTATTACTAAGTTGTGTTCTGTATCTGTTTAGGCAATTCTCTTCCTGTCTTCCTAAAACACTTTAATACTAATTTGTAAAAGTAAAACCCAAAATAATGAATATATAACTCAATTTAAAAGAATAACATGGAACATAAACTTCTAAATAAACTAAAGCCTAAAACTCTGTAGGGTATTCTTAACTTCCTTCAATGCTTTATTAATTGCTTCGTAGCCTAGACGGAGGAAGAAGATAAAGGTGATGTGACTTTACACGGAGTGGCCAAAGAGATCAGTGATGCTCTCCATTCGTGTTCTACAGGACACAAGAGGCACCCTGTGTGCGTGTGCATGTGTGACCTTCTAGTTTCCCTTGCTCGTCTTTTGTCCTATAATTGATCCCATGTCTTCTATAGTAAACAGCATTAGAGACTTTCAAAAGGACTGTGTCAAATGAGCAAATATAAACTATGGAGTAGAAAAGGGAACTTGAGGATGTTCGGTTCTGTAGTAAAACTGGTAGCACAATAGCTGGTTCTAAGTAACACGTCCTGGTGATAATGGGGACAGCAAAAAACGGAGAGGTGCATGTATACTTCAGAGGTAGAGATCTGTTTCTTGAGCTAGTGGGCACTTGAGTGTTTTGTTTTATTGTAATTTACACTTCGTATACGTGTGTGACTGTGTGTGACTGTGTACTCTGTGTGTGTTTTGTTTAAATAAACCCTTCCTTTTTCAAAAAAGAAAAGGTCCCTGCACCTTCTGGCCCTTCATCTCCACGAGCTGCAGCTGCCCTGGAACTCCTGCCAGGGAGTTCCCGGGCGATCCCATAGTGAGACGAGTGTCCAAGCTGCTGCCATCTCAGAGAACCTCCGAATCTCTGATTCAAAGGACCGTTGCTGTCGGAGTGCTTTCTGCCCTTCTCGTAAATAGGCATCAGCGGGTCAGCCTGCTAACCTGACTGGGGCACAGTGTTTTCTACCTTCACAGGGGAAATATAGGGAATCTGAGTCCCCAGCGGCTTACTTAGGAACAAATGTGCTGTTTCAAAACTGGGGGCCTATCGAACATGTTGGTTCAAATACTGAACCTTAAATTCTAACTACTCGTGTAATCTCCAACACAGCCTGGGCAGAGGATTGGGAATCAGGATGTCAGTGAAACAAGGGTGCTGAAATTTAGCCCTCAAAGGGCAAATTGGGTAAAGGAGTTCATTTCAGTCATAACTTTAGGAACACATGGACCTCTACGGATAGCGGCTAGTTTTATTGTATCATTTCGTAGAATAATTCCACAGGGGGGCCAGGAAGGTTTGGGTGTATCATACCCGGACTCTGGAAGAATGCCGACGTCTTTAAGGCCTCCTGGGACTCTGCCCTGCTTGCCTTCACCCCAGATTTCTGACTGACTCGCCATTCCAGGCCGAACTCATGTGCTAGTAGAGTGCTTGCCACTGGTTCTTGTTTTAACTTAACATGATATACTTTAAGTAGGTACTGAAAATGTTGAGGTTAACATTTTATTACAGGTGTTTTGTTATGCTCTCTGTTACTGTATTTCCTCATGATGAACGGTACTGCTTTTTAAGTTATCTTCATCTTTATATTGTCACAGAAGAATAACGCAAACCTGAAATCATTAAAGCCAGACAAGTTGGACTCTGAGGTGAGACCTTTTTCTTTGTATTCATCTTCTAATCTCTTTTTCATATCAGTAATGACCAATTGCTGTGATTGAAATATTTTCTGCATTTTTATAGGAGAAGGCCAAGATTGCAAAGCTTGGCCTGAAGCTGGGTTTGCTCACCTCTGACGCCAACTGCGAGATCGAGAAGTGGGAGAATCAGGAGAATGAGATTGTCCGACACGGACGGAGCATGTCCAGCGTGGCCTATTCTCTGTATTTATTTACTAGGTAAATGTAATCGTGTTTCGGTCTTTTAAAATCAATGTAATATCTAGTGTAGAGGAAAAGTGCCACGTTAAATCACTGATAGATTAAAGTCTGTTTCACCTACACAGTAAAAAGCCTGTTATGTAGTTCTTACGTCAATTAAGTGAAGGCAACAAGAAGACATTTAATTGAGATTTAGATTTAGAAAAGATCCTCTTCTAGGCTTGTATCTATTCTTTTGAAATAACTTTTCATTCTGCCTTTTTTCCATCCTATATTTCCCTGTCTCTCCCAGCCAGCATGCGTAAGTTTAGGAAACATGCCTTTTAAATCTTTATGCATGTGGTTGATTAGACACAGATCAAAGAATAAGCCATTAGGCCTGCCACCTCAGGAGAGTGCCAAATCTCCTGAGTCACTATGGGTTATGTAGCACAGATTTTC
Source organism: Sturnira hondurensis (assembly GCF_014824575.4). Taxonomy (NCBI): domain Eukaryota; kingdom Metazoa; phylum Chordata; class Mammalia; order Chiroptera; family Phyllostomidae; genus Sturnira; species Sturnira hondurensis. The sequence continues at coordinate 46,495 of NW_028078644.1, read as the reverse complement.
CATAACTTCGCAGTGATCTGATCTGCCGACATCTCATTGACCTGTTGAGAGGCAGAACTGGTTGCTGCTGGATTTCAGTTCCCCTGGTTCCTGCTCTGTCCTGATTCATGCATTCTGCTGCTCTTTCTGATAATTCACTCTTCACTTGTAGAGGTTTTCATTCTTTTTGGTGGTTTCCAATTGGATATTCCCCAATCTTCCGATGAGAGAGGAATTGAAACATTATTAGTATTATTTTATAGACTAAAAATTACAACTTAAGTGACATGCTTCATCAAAGACAACTGAATTCCTGAATTGCTGGAGTTGAGATTGGAATCAGCAGTGAGAATCTCCGAACTTTCAGTCTGATCCTCTTTTCATTACATAACAAAGGCCTTTTGGTTAAGACGTATTATCAGATCTTAAATACTTAATTTATGGAGCAAAATGAAAAAGGTTATAAAGAAAAAAACATAAATACAACTTATCAGTTTTAAGTTTCCTTACATTGTAAAATTAAGATGTAAATGTGCACTTAAAGTTTTTCAAAGTGCCTAGGAAATAATAAATATTAAAGTTGCTTTAAGAATAAAATCCCAATATTATTAATCTATTCAATATTCTTAAAAATTTGTGATCCCTTAAAATACAGAATGCTCCGAAACTTTAATATTACAAAACCAATTCTCAGGCAATGACTTTTTTTTACTTCCTTAATAATGCATTTGTTCCAGGGGAGAAGGGCCACTGAGAACTTCCCAGGATTTAATTCACCAACTGGAGGTATGCTTCATTTCCATGTTGTGCTACTACTTCAATTCCAGGCTAAAAACGGGTAACAACTAATTTCTGAATGATTTACTGTATCAGGCTGTGTGCCTGCCTGTGCACAAATGTGTACTACAGCGAGTGGTAGAAAGGAGAGGAATTGCAGTAACGTTTTGTGGAGCCTTTTTGGTTATCTTACTGGGGAAACAAAAAACTTCAAGTATCATGGGAATGAAGTAGAATGGACTCTGAGAGTCAACAGATGAGCTAATAAGTGTTAGCTTTTCCAAGTACCCATGTCCTGTCCGCAGACGCGTGTCTCTTATCCTTTCCTGAATGCTGGAAAGGCTTTTTGGCCTCTTCATTATCGAATTGGGTGACTGATAGAGACCGAATGAGATAGCCCATCAGAGAGCATCTGTCAGGCTGGACACCGTTGGAGGCTGCACAGTACATGCCAGCTTCCTGATTTCCCCTGTTCCTGATGCTTCAGACACTCGGGAGAGACAGACGTGCCAACACCCACCCCTGTGCGCTGTGTGTCTAATGAAACTCCACACAGGCCTGTTCCAATTCCCCTCTCTCAGTTAGAGGCTTTAGATTGACAAGCAGGTTGCAGGATTCCTTAGTTTTCCTGACTCTTGTGTTAGTCTATTTGCCTCTCCAGAACCAAGAGCTTTCTCGCATCTAAAACTTAAAGTTTTTGTCACTTCATACCCTTTCTTTGGCGTGCTGTGCTTCTATCTGAGCCTCTTTAGGAAGGGGATTTCAGCTGGACAGGATGTTTGTCAGCAAACTCATAAGAATTATAGAAAAAATTTCTTTTGGGTTTATCTCTTAAAACAGTTGGAAGAAATTCTGGATTTGTTCCATTGAGTTTGACTCACATCGTTCCAAGTCACAGCACACTGTGGGGGCACTGTCTGCAGAAGGTCCGCCACTCCCCTTCTTTCTGTGTGAGCTGGTTCATTCGACCGACACCTGGCGAACTGTCTGCAGACTCTGATGAACATAAACTGTTCATCAGACATTTATTGTACCATGTGTCAGACCCTGGGCATAAGGACTCTGGGGACAAAAGTGAACAAAATAAAGCCCCTGCCCCATGGAACTTACATCCTCATGGGAGGAATAGACAGTGAAAAGTACTTAACGCCCGTGTACAAGTACTTAGAGGTACAATCATGTAGGACAAGAAGAGAGAGGTGATAGAGGGGCCGTCATAAAAGACCTCTCTAGGGAGGTAACATCTGCACAGAGATATTAAGTGAGAGAGTGGGCTGGGTGGATATCTTGAGGTCGACTATTTCGGACACGCAGAACAAGCATCAAGGCCCTGAGGTGTGAGGCTAGCTCTGGACATATGAAGAGTAATAAGAAGGCAAGTGTAGATGCAAAGCAGTGAGCCACAAGGAAAATGGTGACACAGGACATCTCAGTAGCCATGAAAAACACTTTTCCCCCCAAATATGATGGAAAACCCATTGAAGGTTTTGAGGAGCAGTAATGTGATCTGACCTATGTTTTAAAAGTTTTTGAGCCCTGGCTGGCGTAGCTCAGTGGATTGAGCGCGGGCCTGCGAACCAGACGATCGCGGTTCGATTCCGAGTCAGGGCACATGCCTGGGTTGCAGGCCGGATCCTTGCAGGCTAACTCCCAGCAGGGGACGCACGAAAGGCAACCATACATTGATGTTTCTCTCCTTCTCCTTCCCCTCTAAAGATAAATAAATAAATAAAATCTTTAAAAAAAAAAAAAAGTTTTTGGCCCTGATTGGTGTGGCTCAGTGGATTGAGTGCTGGCCTGCAAACTGAAAGGTAACTGGTTTGGTTCCCAGTCAGGGCACATGCTTGGGTTGCAGGCCAGGTCCCCAGTTGGGGGTGTGCAAGAGCCAACTGATCAATGTATCTTTCACACACTGATGTTTCTCTACCTCTCTTTCTCCCTCCCTTCCCCCCCATCTCTAAAAAAAGTAACAAAATCTTTTTAAAAATTCTCTAAAAAACAAATTAAAAAAATAAAAGCTTTTTGACTTGAACAAAAGGGTAAATGGTAGTTCCATTTTCTGAGAGAGGGGACACTGAGGGACAGTACCATATCTAGAGGGTGGAAATGAAGCACTGATTTGCTGAAGTAGAATATATGTATATGGGTAAATGAGTTGCTCCATTTGGTAGGGAGCTAGGTGTCAAACTCATTGGTTTTCCTTTTGAAGGATAGGGAAGGATGCAAAGAATGATTTGACCTTGAAATCAGTGTATCCGATGACAGCAAAGCGTTAAGGCTCTTTGACAGAGGTTTAAAGTTAACCCTAAAATTATTACCTCCTTCTTTCTGTGCTTCATCTAACTTATCACCAAAACTTGTTATTGTTCTTCACAAATCATTCTCAGATTTGCCCTGTTCACTTCATTCTCACTGCTGCCACCTAAAGCTAGGTCCCCATCCTTTTACAACCCCTGGTCTCTTTTCCTGGTCCTGAATACTCTTTTCAGTCCAATTCATTTGGCATTGTTGTTTCCAGTCGTCCTGTTCTCCCGACTAAATTGTCAAGTGCAAGGGAATCGTCAGAAACCAATGTGAATTGCTCCACTCAAGTGGCTGCTTAAGGAATGTGTGTGGGTGACACATTTTATCTTGCTCAGCTGGGAGTAGGAAAGTTCTAACCCTCCTGGGCTCACTGTCTAAGTGAGATTCATCATCCTTTTGTAATTGGAGCTACTACAAGACGAGCTTCAGATCCCTCCGGAGCCCAGACATAATTTGTAAGGCTGAGTATCATAGGTCTGTGGGATCCTCGAGTACTTGGAGGTGTCCAGGTGTAGAGGAGCCTCTTCAGGGACTGATTCTGCCACAGGCAAACCTCCTGCAAACCTCCTTTTGAATATGGTTAAAATCTCGTGTTTTCCTGGGTACAACAGAAAATTAAGGTGTTTCCATGACAGACCTTTTGCCTTCTGGTTTCCGTGAGTATGTTTCCTACCAAGTATCCGAAAGACATACACCTGAAGTAGTGATGCTTTCTCCTTTCACCAGGTTTTTGCTGAAGAAGGCTTGAAGGTTGCTTCAAGTGTTCAAGCTTTCTCAAAACAGGTAACGCAGGTCTACCTGCCTGGTGTTGGAGGAGGTGTCACGAATGTCCACTTTGGGTGTATATTGTTAAGAAAAAAGGGGTTTAATGTTGAAAAGATAGAGTTTTGTTGGAGTTGCTATAACTTCCTACATTACATTTCAGCTGAAGGATGATGACAAGCTGATGCTTCTCCTGGAAATAAACAAGCTAATTCCTCTATGCCACCAGCTCCAGACAATAACTAAGACACCTTTGCAGAATCAAGTGTTTCTAAAGGTAAAAGTGAGGGCAGTTAATTTGGGTGGGCACTTGAGAGATTTTGACAATTCTTTATCGGGTTAGCTTCCAGCCCCTTTTTCTTCAAATAAAGGATTAATAACCACAAAAGAGCAATTTATTTGTTTTTCATGACATCACTGCAGTTATAAATATCACTTACTATCTGCAGTCATAAATGACCCCAGGGAGCAGATTCACCAAATAAATGGGCTTTTTGACATGATTGATTCCATAGCATTAAGCAGTTTCCCTTAAATCTCAATGTCATCACATGTCTAACTATGGCACAGATGACTCCAAGTGTGGGCTCCACCCACAGGGGACTGGAGGGCAGAGGATGGCAAAGTTTGGGGGACACTACTACTATTTGGAGTGCTCTGAGAAACAGCCTGAGGTAGAACAGGGTGATTTTCCATCTGTCTGGTGGGGGACTCATGACCTAGGCCTGAGACCAGGGCAGCAGTCCCTCCCTGTATCGGTGTTCTGGGGCCTCCAGGCAACCAGTCAGCCCATGTGGACTGATCCATACGCCTCTGAGATCCTTTACAGTTCAATAATGAAGAAATTGTATCATTTTAAAATTAAATACTAAGTACCTTTTGAAGTGTCCCTCTGTAAAGGCATGTGATTCCCTTGCTTTTGTCACTGCAGGCTGATAAATGCATTACAAAGACGAGATCCATGATGGCTATTCTGGTCCAGCTTCTGTCACTTTGCTTTAAACTGCTGAAGAAGGTGAGTGTGGGGGAGCTTTGTCCAGCAGAACCCCCCAAGGCCATTGCGGATGAGAATAAGTCTACCAAGACATGATCTGCTTGGGGAGGAAAGGTGGCTAATCTCTTCAAAGAAGAAAGGTCAGGAGCTTGTTCCTCAGTGGGCTTTTATTGGGTTTGATTTGCACAGGAATACAGGTAAAGCACAGGCTCGCTGTTGTCAGGCAGTAAGGATCAAACAATAGATAACATTCAAAATACTTTGAGGGCTTATTCTGAGTCAGGGCCATTTAGCTTAAGGGCCATAAAACTTTGGAAAACAAACTCATTTCGTGCTTGGACCCTTATCAGAAAATTGAGGGCATTCTGAGCAAAGCAGGTTTCAGAGGATTTTACACATTCTTTCTTAGTCCTGATCGCCCCAGGGAACTGCCTGTTCCTGTCCAAGGCTGCAGCACTCTCCCCCATTGTTTCAGGCTTAAGTCAGGCAGGGGAAAGAAGGCAGCCAAGAGATTAGGAGACTTCTTACACAGAGAATGAGGACTCAGGCTATGTCAAAGCCGAGGGGTGAGGGTCCATCACACCCCTTTTTCTATAGCCCCCAAAGCCCTTCCCTGAAGGCCCCTTTGTGATCCTGTCTGTCTTAGGTCATCCCTCCCTTGAGGAATCTTACCATCATTGGCTAACCAGTCATCTGCCTGGGGCCAAGCAGGGTGAAGTAAAATGGGACAGAGCGTTGCCCCTTCGAGGAAGATAAGCTTTGTCTCCTTAGTGGCTTATGGTCCCAAGGTCTCTTACTCAGCCTTAGCCATGGGGGGTTACAGCTTCTGAAAACAGGCAAGGCGGTTCCCAACAGATGAGATAGTTTTTCTGTCTTACACTCACATTTTAGAATCTAGTTTAAAAGACAATGCAAAAGAAAATATAATGATTATTTAATTTTGCTGTTTTTATTTTGAGAGCAAGACTGAAATTGTCTTAACTCTTTTCCAGCTTCAGATGGAAAACAACAGATGGGTCTCAGTTACAAGTAAAGACTCCATGGATGGCAAAACTTGAGAACTTTTTGAGGTCAGATCTCCGGAACACCATACGGCAAAGCTGACATTTTTAAAAGCAAAAGATTCTTTATATTTTCAGAAATTCAATAATTTTATAAAGATGATGACCCTGAATTCCTGCTTTATTTTCTGATCATGAAATTGACTGTGGCTTTTTGACAACTAATAAATGCTATGTAGTTGCTAGAATTCTAATTGCAGTGTGATTTTAAAACAAGACATCACCACCAATATTGTTCTCTAAGAGTCAAGCCAAATATCCCAACTGTCTGAATGACAGTTTAATCCAAAGAAGCTATTTGGAATGTGTGCTCCCTCCCCTTCAGCATATTTTACCTTCCCATTTTCTGTTTTTTATTTGAGCTTATCATCTAGAACACTAATTGCCATCAGAAAATAGAGTGATCTGGTTGAAAGCAGTTTTCCTTAGACCCGTGGACCCCTCCTCACTCCATCCGTGCAGCAGGGTGACCAGGCCTCCTGGCCGCCCGCCCTCTGCTCCGCATCATCCATGCTCGTGGCCCACATTTGTTCTCCAACACGCACCTCGCTCAGCACAGGCTCGCTGTTGTCAGGCACATCCCTCCCCCGCCCCAACAGCAGGGTCATGGAGCTCACGCTACAGAATCCTGGAGGAACTCACTAGGAGGTGGCTTTCAGCCCTCATTCCAGCAGAGGTGGCCTGTCTGCCCTGAATATTAGCTGGAATGCTAAACCTATCTTACTGGTTTAAAAAAAAAAGTTTTTGAACTGTCCTCAGTAGGGGCTGATGGAATGGAAGATGAAGACAGAGAATGATGGAACTAAGAAGCTGTTTAAAATAAATTTTGAATAATCATACATTTTATGTATGTGTTTTTGAAATGTCCATTATGAAACAAATAAACATCTTTAGTCTTTTTAATTTTAGGATTTAAAGCTTTTGTTGTTTGTTTTTGTGGGGCGGGGTTTTGATGGAAGGCTCTGGTTTATAGATCCTGCCCTTGTGATGTAGTGTGGTTAATGGTTTTGAATTCGTTAGTGCTTGCATCCCATTGCCTTGAAATCTACCAGGACACATCAGTTGCCAAATGACTGTACTTGTATGAGCTTAGCTGATTCCTGTTACCTGGGTCAGCCATCACAATATTCACAAGATCCCAAAGAACCACACTACTACCATTATTTAGTCAATATTTAGGAAACTTAAACTGTATAGGCCACTAGGAGAAAGGGGACACACTCAGCTTGGTTAATCATCTTTATGAAATGCATCTTTATAAAAAGTACGATTTTTATTTCCCCAAACCAAAATATTCTCTTTTAAAAATATATTTAATTGATTATGCTATTACAGTTGGCCCATTTCCCCCCTTTATTCCCCTCTGCCCTGCACACCCCCTCCCACCCCATTCCCCCCCCCCTATAGTTCATGTCCATGGGTCGTACATATAAGTTCTTTGGCTTCTACATTTCCTATACTATTCTTAACCTCCCCCTATTTTGTACCTACCATATATGCTACTTATTCTCTGTACTTTTTCTCCCTCTCTTCCCCTCCCACTCCCCTACTAATAACCCTCCATGTGGGCTCCATTGCTTTCTGTTCCTGTTCTAGTTGTTTGCTTGGGCTTTTTTTAAAGTTCTGTTGTAATAGCTGTGAGTTTGTTGTCATTTTACTGTTCATATTTTTATTACCCTTTTCTTTGATAAGTCCCTTTAACATTTTATATAATAAGGGCTTGGTAATGATGAACTCCTTTAACTTGACCTTACCTGGGAAGCACTTTATCTGCCCTTCTACTATAAAAGATAGCTTTGCTGGATAGAGTAATCTTGGATGTAGGTCCTTGCCTTTCATGACTTAGAATACTTCTTTCCAGCCCCTTCTTGCCTGCAAGGTCTCTTTTGAGAAATCAGCTGATAGTCTAATGGGAACTCCTTTGTAGATAACTCTCTTCTTTTCTCTTGCTGCGCTTAAGATTCTCTCCTTATCTTCATTCTTGGCTAATGTAATTATGATGTTGTAACAGGATACAGCCAGGGGGACCCCAAATAGGGACTTGAAATGGGGTTCAGAACTCAGGGTGTCTGAGAAATACTTTAAAAATACGGGATGTCCTCACCATCCCCAGGTCTGAACTGGGAGATGGGACACATGGAGCAGGGCCATTGAATGTTGTTTTGCATAGCAAATTTTGCATATAACCTCAGGCATGGTCATTTGACATACATAAGTTTTAACTGGCTTCATGGATATGTTAAATAGCTGTGTCCATGCTTTGAGGCACGGGGATGGGAGTGACTTCCACCCAGGATGTAACTAGTAGGCAACTTCCCCTGGTTACAGCACCTGTGTGAGAACTTGGGGATGATTGGCTCCACTCCATGGGGCCACTCCCACCCAGACTTACAATGGAGCCAGGAAAGGCTGGAAAAAAATAGGGCAATGCTGGCAGGTGTAGGTGATTGTGGGAGGAGTCGGAAATGGGGCTGCAGAGGAAGATTGGCACTGGGATTAAAACCCAGGTGCGGCAGCCATGCTGGGTGGTTAGGACCATGCGGCTTTGAGGTGCTCCCTTTTGCTAAGTGGCTTAGGAAGCAGGAGAGACCTTGTTGGGAAGAAGCAGGGTCAAAGGATTCTTGCTGGTGGGCCATGAAAAGGAGCCACGTGGGTTTGAATTGACTGGAGATCTCGGTGGTGACACCGTTGATGGTGCTGGGAACTGAGGGGCTGCCTGAGCCACGGACTTCGTCTTTTCCTGAGTTACGGTACCCCAGACTGGGCTGAGGGGAAAGGAAGGACTGTGTGCATTTGTGGGGATTCTAAGGAACTTTGAGGTCTCAATGAAGACATTAAGTCATTACTCTTAAGTTTGTATAACTTTTGAATAAATTCATTTTCTTTACACCAATCTCTGCCATTGAGAGATGTCTTTCCCTGGTGGTGGGCAAGGTGAACCTAGTATGGGGTGGGGAACCCCAGGAGCACAAGGATGGGTCCACTTGGTAATAGTATATTGCTCACCACTCTCCCCCCGGGTCTGTTCTGTAACAATATGCCTTGGTGTGTCCTCCTTGGGTACAACTTCTTTGGGACTCTCTGAGCTTCCTAGACTTCCTGGAAGTCTATTTCCTTCACCAGATTGGGGAAGTTCTCCTTTATTGTTTTTTCAAATAAGTTTTCAATTTCTTGTTCTTCTCCTCCTTTTGGCACCCCTATGATTCAGATGTTGGAATGTTTAAAGATGTCCTGGAGGTTCCTAAGCCTCTCATTTTTTTGAATTCTTGTTTCTTCATTCTGTTCTGGTTGAATGTTCCTTCCTTCTGCTCCAATCCCTTGATTTGAGTCCTGGTTTCCTTCTTGTCACTGTTAGTTCCCTGTAGGTTTTTCTTTATTTCACATAATGCAACTTTCATTGCTGTCTGGGTCTTTCTTATACTGTGGAAGTACCTGGTGAGTTCCTGGAGCATCCTGATAACCAGTGTTTTGAACTGTGCGTCTGATAGGTTGGCTCTCTCATCACTTAGTTGTGTTTTTTCTGGAGCTTTGAACTGTTTTTTTGTTTTGTTTGTTTGTTTGTTAGTGTGCTCCTGTTACATAGTAAAGGATGAAGAAGCCTTAGGTGTTCACCCAGGCAGGGCAACCCACGTTGCTGGGTTGTGACGCTGTATGTGGGGCGGGGTCAGAGAGGGGTCAATGGCACTTGCCCTACTCTCTGCCCGCTACCCACAGCAAAGTGGGCCCTTCTGGTGCTGATTCCCAGTGAGTGGGTTCTTGTGCATTTTAGGACCCTGTGGGTCTCTCCAATGAACTCTCCTATGAGGCTGTTTCTCCTGCTACCTCAACCTGCAGTTTTCAGTCAGAGGTCTGAGGCTTTATTTCCCAGTGCTGGGACCCCGGGTTGCATGGTCTGTTTCGCTCCCGTTTCATCTGTGCATGAATGTGGGGCCGCCTGGTCTGCAATCCGTGGCCATGACCCACCCACCAGCCCCCACCTTACCCACCGTGGTCCACCATGAGTCCTCTCTACCCACCTGCCTGTGGCCACCCCTCCTACTGGTCTGGATGAATGTTTCTTCAACTCCCTGGTTGTCGGACTTCCATACCATTTGATTTTGTCAGTTCTGGTTATTTTTTGTTTTTTAATTTGTTTTAGTCCTTTTGGTTGTGTGAGGAGGGCACAGTGTGTCTACCTATGCCTCCATCTTGGCCGGAAGTCCCCCAAATATTCTTATAAATTACAGTGGGAATAATGGTGAATGATGTGAGGTAATATTATACGTAAAACAGCTATAATTTGTTTCCTATCTTTAGTAGCTTTATGTCATCTTCGGGAATCACTGCGCTGCTCCAGCTGGGATTGTGCGTCTGTTTTCGGTTCACACAGTCAGTGGGGATGTTTGCAGAGTTACTGCCTGTGTCTTGTCTGGTGGGTGTCCTGGGGGACGGTCATGCTGGCACGTGAGTTATAAGTTATTCTTGGGAGTCAAAAATAATGTTTAAGTTTTCCTTTCAAAATACTTTTTACATATCTGAAATGAGAATACTCTCTTATTTAAGTGCAAGTCGGGGTGGGGAAGGGATACCATGACTTCTACAGCAGAGGGGCATAGGGAACCAAAAAAATTTGCACGTCAAGTGATTTCTTCTGTATTAAACGATTGTTTTATTTAAAAACAGGTATTTAAAGGTACAGAAGTTGCAGCCCTTAAGGAAAAATAACAGTTTTTAAAGTCTCTTATTTAAAATTCAGGGAACATAAGTATACAATCTTAAACCATAAATTCAGTTTTTTTTTAGTTCAGATGCTGTAAAAGCTTCTGTTCTGTTCCAAGGCCTATGTCTTTGAAATACAGTAACTTCTCCTTTGCTCATTACCCTGTTATTACAATGCATGTACTACATGATAATACCCCACACGTTAGGAGAGCCCTTTGTATTTTAAGTCAAGCCCTTTGTCCATTTCAAAGCCCTTTTGTGCTGGCCCTCCTATAAGAACCACAGGGTTCCAGTTCTACTTTGTTTCAGAGAGGAAGGCCATCCGGCGGCATGAGGGTTGGAGAAGGTTCACTCTACATGCTGCCTCTCCCCTATGACCTGGAGAGGAATTAAGGCAGAAGACATGGGACTAGACTTTTTGGTAGGGTCCGTGGAAGCAGAATGGGTAAGAAAGGGCAGCTCTTGTTTCTTTTACCTTCAAACTGATGTAAGTTTGGGCAAAACCAGTGAACCCTGATGTAACATTCAAACAGAAGTATGTCAAAATGTAGCATTTACTAATGAGTTACAGGATGATGGGTAAATTATTTTTACTTGCTACTTAAAACTTTTGTCTTTTCCAAGGTTCCTCAAAGTGGTTTGCTTGTTTTTAATTAAAAAAAAACACAAAAAGCAAAATCCCTTTTGCTTGCCAGTGTTTAGAAATAGAAAAACAAAGAAGAGCAGCGTGAGTCCCTGGCAGGGCAGATCTGGGAGGCTGAAGACAAAAACGGGAAGCGAGGCTCCTGAGCAGAAGGCGCTGTCAAGTGTGCTGCCCGCAGTACGCCAGGGCGTCTTTACGCACCGACCCAACACCACGTTGCTTTTTATTCCACCTCAGTCCTCACGATGCAGCAGTTACGGCATTAATGCGTTTCCCCACAACTTCCTCATACTGTTTTTGTGTCAGTAACCCTTCTGTTACGCTTTTACTTTCTTCAAATTTGGGCAACACGACTGCAATGTAGCCTTCAGTGGATGGCTGGAAAAGAAATAGAACATGGAGCCTGTCCAGTGACAAAAATCAGATGAAAAGTACCTGGATGCGATTGTGTGCCCCCCAGCCCGTTTTACCTTCTCCTGAAGAATAGAAGGCTTATGGAGAATATTTTCATTCACTTCCATCAACCGTCCTCGAACACAGCTGTTGGGGAAAAAACTGTCTGTAGAATGATTTTACCTCCCCCCGCCCTACATTATGGCTAAAACGTAACTCACCTAGATACAGTATATTCTTCTCCATCTGAGCAGTAAATCTTACACAGAGGTGCAAGCTCTGTTAGAAACTGTGCCCCCTGATCACAAAAGGGAACAAAAGGGAACAGGTGAGTAACTGATGGACACTCTCCCTCCCCTTTGAGAGGCAATGCTCAGTGTTTCCCTGGGATATCGTCCCAGAGTTAGTGTTCCAAAGACTATTCATTTATTCAAATGTTTGTACAAGTGCCTGCTATGGGCCAGGTTCTAGGGGAAAAGACAAACTAAGATTCATGTAATAACAGCTAGTTTAAAGATTAAGAATATATTTTATGAATTTTAAATGAGAAAGCTGCATATAGCCAAGTATAAAGATTTCAACAGTGTAGGAAAATTCATCAATAGACAATGGAAAATTCAACATCACACAGTGTGACAGCAATATTGTACATAGTTCCATTAAGATCTCTACCAAAAATAAAAAAATAAAAAATAAATAAAATTTAAAAAAAAAAGATCTCTACCTTCGCGAAGACTTGTTGAAAAAGGGATGTTTTTCTAGTTAAAAAGTAATGAACTTGGAGGAAAATTTGGAAAACACAGGAAGGTTTTCAGAAGCAGGTAAGAACTGTTTACCCATCATCCTATAGCCCAGAAGTATGTACCGCATTTTGACATATAACTTCGAATGCTATGGCAGGGTTATTGCTTTGTGTACTTTAAGGATATCTGGGGAAGTTTCTGACAAAAACCTACAAGGATGCTCATGGGAAACTCATGCAGGTATGTTGCATTTGTTGCTCCTTTTTTCCCCTCCTGGACTTTCCTGTAGTGAACACAGGCATGAGTCACGATGCTATTCCCTATGATCTCGATTACTGAGAACGTTATTAGACAACACTCGCATATACCACCTTGGCTTCATTCCTCTGCATGTGGACACTTCATTTCAAAATACTAGTCAGTGCAACTCCCCACCTTTAGGAGGGGTTGGGTATTCAAACGCAGAGGGTTTGTCTACCTCTGCCACTGTGTCGAAGAGCAGAAGTGTTTTGACTCATTTTTATCACCTCCCTTGTAAGAATAAATGATGGGGGAGGGTGCTGACATCCAGGCAAAACCTATCTGTAGTGGGTTCTAGCTGCAGGTCCCTCTCTTACAACACTGTTGTAGTAACAATATGTTACTAAAATAATTTGGACAAAGATTTATCACAGGACTTTCTCAAGCACTAATGGTTTTACTTGTGATCTGTAGACTTTATCTTTTAAGAATGCTCCATTCTTTTCTACGTCCATTTGTTTCCTGAGTGAGGAAAAATCAAGAAGCACAGGTCACGTTATTAGGGGATTGCAGGCCTACAAAGGGAAGTATAAACAGTGAGGGTTGTTAGCAGAAATTGTTAGTATGGACTCAGTAAATGAAGGACCTAAATCATCCTCTATGGCTGATCCACTGAAAGTGATACTTTAATAAACTGTCCATCCTGCCCAGAGTTGTAGAGGGTAGAGATAACATTTTGTACAGCTGATCATGATGTGGAGGTAGAGGGTGTGGCCGGCCATATGCATGAAATTAATTGACAATGATTAAGGAATGGAAATGCCAAGGAGCAAATACTGTATATTTTTTCAGATTCATTTTTTTTAGTCTCAGGAATTTTGTTTTTTTGTGTTTAATTTACATGTGGAAATATATGATAGAGAAGAGTTGGTCACCTAAATTTTACAGAACTCTTAATACTGGCTTACTAAAACTAGAGGGGACAAAATATGTCATTTTATTGGTATTAGAGTTGTCCATTCAAAGACCCACCTTCCCCAGCCTCCATCCCGGCAATGACAGTGGTGTTGGTACAGAACCTGAAATGACAGACAGATCCTACACCTCCTGAAACACTTCATTTTTTTGGTCTGAGAATTTCTTTAGGGTTGAAGTATTCTTAAGACCAGCATCTCAAATTGCCAGGGAAGCTTACTGAGCACACATCACTGAGTGGACTGGAGACTGAGTGCACCTACCATTACTATGACATAGATTTCAGTAGAGAATTACAGGAACATACCCGTTTAAATTTCCCAGACACCTTGTTCTGGAGCCTGCTACAGTTGGTACTGATTTGATAGGAAATGCTTTTAATTGTTTTTCCACTTTGAAGAACTGGATGAGCTTCTGCCAATGTGATGACACATATTCTATGAGGAGCAAACATCGATCCTGTGTTATTCCTTGGTACAGTTCTTCCTCGCACAACACAGTAGTCTACCGATGAAAGAATATCTGAGCTGCCATTTGTTTAATCAAACTCTTTCCCACCCATTCTCCTCTGGTGACTGTAGATGGGAATGCAGTTAAAAAAGAGGAGAGAGTGGGATTTTATACCCTTCCCAGAGAAGGGACGAGTACAGGGTCTTAGGTAGCGCTTCCTCCATCCTGGCTTGGAAGGAGGCTGTCCTTCCGAAGCACGTCCAGCTGGGAGCGTATGGGCGCTGCTTCACCAGCCCCACAGGCCCCGCCCACTGGCGCCAATCACTGGGCTTTAGGGTTGACGTCACAGAGAAGTAAGGCATGCCTGCATGTACCGGATACCACCTGGGCCTCCGCCTCTCCATGGGCTTTGGCGGTTCCGTGGTTAAGCACAGGCTGGTTACTTAAGGCAGTAGCTGACTGAGGGTGTGGTGGGGTCCACTTGAATGTTTGGGTGATCAAGTTTGTTTAGCTTAAGTAGGCACTAAAAGGCTCACTCTTGACAACCAAAATCCTACAGTAAACAATACTATTTCAGCACAATGGAAGATAATCATTTATTGAAGATTTAGTCAACCCATGCCCCTACCAGGCTATAATACCAGGAACTTTTCTTGATAACTAAAAATTCCCAATTTGCTTACCGGTTAGAGTGTTGTAGTATACAGTGGTCCTCGCAGGGTTTTCCTTTGACATCTAGAGGAATGAATGGATCAGTTGGTTGTGGAGTCAATATTTACTACCACTGTACAGTATGTTCTTTGGTTTATAGAGATAGTTAATTATAAAGACCGATCACTTGTATCTCTTCGTTATTCAAAAAAGATACATCTAAAAGGCTTGCTATCAAGTATTTAAGAGATGGGCCCAGATGGAATCATTCATCCTTAAAATGATTATTAACTTTGTTCCCTCCTGCTTTATCCTCACTTTAAAATAAGTACACATTTCTATTACAAAAATGCAATTAGCTATGCATTATTTATAGAATACAGTAGTGTATATTTTGTCAGTCAATTTTTAGAGTGCCTAATTCCTGGTTTGCTTAGGACTGTCCTGATGTTAGCACTAAATGTCTCCAAATCCATAAAACCGCCCAGTGGTTGGTAAACGGGGACAGTTACTCACCCTAAACTTGGCTAAATATTTTTTTAAATGAGTGCATCTGTAATCCTTGAATGAAACACAGAAAGTATGGGTCAGAGGAAGATTCTCAACCATATTCCCACCACTGACATTTACCGGGAACACAAAAAGCACAACAGAGTACCTACTAAGTGGCAGACGCTTATAATACCAGCAGCTTCTTTTCCAGTAAAACTCTTAAATTCTGCTTTAGTCTGCGTGCCTCTATTCTAACCATCTTCTCTCCATCCCTACAGCTTCTACCGTAGTTGGGACCTCATCATCTAAATCCCTTTAGGTATTGTCACTCCTTAGAGGATTGTGCCCCTCAAATCCCGTCAGGCCCTCCAGGAGACTGCAATCCAGCCCCTGCCTACTTCGGGGCCTCGCTCAATCCAGACTACCACCTTCCTGAAAGCAACCCACCCTGGAATTCGCATAGCACTCACCGCCCCCGAATACGCCCTGCTACATTTCACTCCAACAGGTCTCTGCAAATGCCCACTCCCTCCCGCTTGCAGGCAACAGAAAGGTCCAATTCCTTCCAATGTGGGGATGAAGCGCTGAGGAGAGCATGCGCAGCTTCTAATGTGTTGCTCTAGTTCCTATGGCATGAGGCCAATGAGGCCGACATCATTCCCCACTTACCGGCTTTGTACCAGCGAGTGAAGTAACGATCCACCAGTGACGGCACCGTGGGCTCCAACGCCGCCGGCTCGGTAGCCATGGCGACCTCGGGCGCCACTACCTCCTCCCGCTCCCATGGACACCTAAGTGCTTCCTCCACCCTGGCTTGGAAGGAGGCTGTCCTTCCGGAGCACGTCCAGCTGGGAGCGTATGGGCGCTGCTTCACCGGCCCCACAGGCCCCGTCCACTGGCGCCAATCACTGGGCTTTAGGGTTGACGTCACAGTGGGGCTAAAATTCAATAGGCTGGGTAGGAGGACCCAGCCTCTTCCATCCTCGCCTGGGCAACAGCAGGAGAAAGCCGGCCACACCCCCTCAGCCTCGTGACGTCTCTCCCGCGCTAGTAGGTTTGTGTCTCGGCCGTGTGTGGTCTGTTTCTCTCGGGCGTCTTAGTCCCACGCGCTGTCCGACTGCCTGGCTTCAGCCACTTTCTTCGGGGATTGGGCGGCCCAGAGGCCCAGTACGCACCTCGAGAGCTCGAGAACCGTGGTCGGAGAGAGGCGTATTCGCAAGCCCGCCGGGCTCCGGGAGGCCGGCTGAGCGTTGCTTAGGAGGCGAGGGTGGACTCACCTCTGTTTGAGGGTCAGCGCGCCGTGTCAGGTGGGCGTTCTAGAGACTCTTCCAGGCTGGGGGCACGAACCCGGCCCTGTGCGTCGGGGGCTGTCCTGGTGGTGGGAACCCGTGAGCGCGTAACCTCTCCCTTCTGCAGGCCAAGGATGGAATGCATCATTACCACCTGTGCCCTCGAGCCTTAAATTCTTTTTGTGCAGGTTTGCCACCTCCTGTCCTGCGGCTATGGGTGGGGGAGGAGGGCTGTGCTCCCTAGCTGCACAGTTAGCCAACCGGTGGGTTCCTTGCAGGAGTAGACAATACTGCTGAAAGCCAGTCTATTAATAAACGATAGAGGGCTACGGTTATTGGAGGTTTGAATATTGTGCTGCGGTTCCTTTCTCGTGTCTTGTGACTCTTTCATGGAGATGTTGTCCCCTGTGCTTCTCCAACTAATGTGGTATATTATATGGCCCTCTCTACCGTTAAACTGTGGCCTCCGTGGAGGCAGTGACTGTCTTCAAATTTGAGCACTTAACAAAGTGCTCATTCCGTGTTTGATGTAGGCCACAGACCGGATTGTGGGATTGCCTAGGTTCTTACTACGTAAAGGATTCAGGCTGTATAGTGACAGCCACGGAGGCAACCAGTGAACAGTTTAGGATGAGAAGTGTGAGCAAAAAGTGGGCAGATAGTCTTCAGGTTCGGGAACAGAGAGTAGGATTGCAATGTCCCCAAATAGGGAAAGCATTTGGTGGGAAAGTAGCAAGTACTTACTTCTTTTTCCAGGCTGCATTTGACATGTTTGTGAGACATTCTTGTCAGGAGATTGAAAATGTGGGATTAGTGTCCAATTTAGGGAGGGTCGGGGCTAGACAGATTTCTGTGGTATATTAGTGATCTATCTGGTACTTAAAGTCAGAGGTATGATAATTAGCTCTGAGACAGATGGGTGAAGGAGCAAGGAAGAAAATGGAGAAGTCAAATTTTGGAGAAGGTCAGGATTGATCTCTGGTGGAGAGAGATCTTTACCACTTGAAGACTGAGGGCTGGGAGTTGGCGACTGCAGATGCAAAAGAAGGGATACTGATAAGTTGAGGTCCTGGGGAAATTTGGAGGATACTTACTCCCTTCCTATCCTTGCAAAGGCTTGGGGGCACTTGAGAAGATATGGAAGTAAGGATGATGGGTGTGAAAATGTAGACAACGAGTTAAATAGCTGTTGGAGGAATGAAAAGCAAAAGGGAACAAAAAAGTAACAAAAGGTAAAATGACTGAAATAGCAACAACACAGCCAGGGCTGGCGATGAAAACAAGGGAAGCCGTTGGGATTATCATGGCCTGAATTTGGGGAGAGGCATTGTAAAGCTGGGGCTCAGACTTCCAGTGTCAACACTCCTGGAATTCAGGAGAGGAGCCCACGTGTGGCTGGATTTCAGATGTCTGGAGGGGCCTGCCTGGCTATTGTTGTACCTCTGGGGATGGGGGTGATGGGGCTGGTCTTGGGAGTTCTAGAGACTGGGACCAAGGGCCCTGCCAGGGTGAGGGCCTATTGCTGGGGTGAGAGGCAGTGATGGGAACAGTAAGATAACCGAGAAAAGTGAGTCATCAGCTCCTACTGCCTTTATCCTCCAGATTCTTATCCTGAAGGATAAGAATCTCCACAGGCTATTGGTGAATGGAATAGAAGTTCACAGGGAGGGATAGGAAGGTATGTTGGTGATCTGATCATGGCAGCAGTAACAGCATGATTATTATTAGGTACAGCAGAATGAAAGACAGCCAGGAAACCACACGTTTGGTCGTCCTCTCCCCTGACCCCCTCTTGCCACTGATCCCCTCCTTACTCCTCTCTCCAATCTGCCCATCCTCTACCAGTGGTCATCTTTATGTTTAAAGATAAAAGATGTAATTTTTTATATGTTTTGAAAAGCCTAAACTTTCTGTATAGAATTAGATTTATATTTGAAACCTTCATGGTATAGTACAGGTTGAAGTAATTTCTAGAAGTTCTTTTTTTTTAAAAGATTTTGTTTATTTTTAGAGGAAAGCGGAGAGAGAGAGAAACATCAATGTGTGATTGCCTTTCATGTGGCCCCTACTGGGGACCTGGCCTGCACCCTAGGCATGTGCCCTGACTGGGAATTGAACCAACAGGCCTTTGGTTCACAGGCCGGCACTCAGTCCTCTGAGCCACACCGGCCAGGGCTCTATGAGTCCTTGAATGTAAATATCACTAAAGCTCACAAAACCATTGTTGGCCTTGATTTTTTCCTTTGCTTCTACCATGTATGGTTTTGCCTTCCTCTTAACCCGCATTATTATGTTGTATCATTCATGTTACCCTTCACATTATCTGCTGTGTAGGAGGAAGATTCACTCATCTTTCCCAGTGTCTTGTGTATGAAATGCCAAGATGGGAGAATTCACCTTAGAACATGGTGGCATTAAGTCCGGTGTGGTCTGTGTCATTGCTACCCCTAACATAACTTAGGGACCTCCAATTGTAAACCTTGAAGGGATCTGAATATAAATAATCCAGTACGTGAACATTTGTTTTTCTCCTGCATAGATAATGTTATGCATTAAGTAGCAAATCTGACTTTGTCAGACCAAAGTAGGTTTCCTATTTATCATTCTTTCCTCACCTTTCTATTGCACTGGCAAAAAGCAATCCAGGAAAGCTGAGTTACGTGAAGTAGCTATATCAAATCATGAGCTTCCCAAATGTTGGCCGTCGTTTGGAAGTGAACTGTTGTAATTTTACAGTGTCTTGTTCTCCCTCTTAGAACCATATAAGCTGACATTTATTTCTATTTTTTATTTAAATTTGAATTTTTAATGAAAGTATATCCCAGTTTATAAATAAGTGTACCTAATGATAATAAAGTAATTTGATTCCAGATTTTCTTTTAAAAATGTGTGTGTGCATACATATATATATGGATTTTACATAATTTTACAAATCTACGGGAGTATAAAGTTATCCTCATAGTCAAAAATAAAATGTTTTCCCGTTTTTTTGGTTCTCTTTAACTTTCCTGAGGAATAACTGATGTTAATTTTTTTTCCCTCTTATAAGTGATTGCTTCCTCAAGGGATATTTGTACTTTCTTTCTCCATCATGAGAAATCTGAAGTTACTTCGGACCCTGGAGTTCAGGGATATTCAGGCTCTGGGGACACCTCAGTGCTTCTTCCTCCGAACTGAGCAGGGCACAGTGCTCATCGGCTCTGAGCGCGGACTGCTGGAAGTGGACCCTGCCACCAGAGAAGTGAGTTCCGACAGCGAACGCTAGCTCCTGGCGTGACCGTTGACTTGTCTCTTTCTCAACCCACTTCCCGTGGGTAGTCTTTAAAATTGTGCTGAATTTTTACCCTCCTAAATGAGCACTCCCTTTGCTTTATACTGATGTCATGTTAGACATAACTTAAATAGTAACTTACCTTTAGCTTAACTACCGTTTTAAATCTGAGTTGACAGAACCGACCGCGTGTTTTGTGTGGGTGCCTACTTTTCACTCTTTCTCCCCGGACCGTTTGTAGCTGTGGTTCTCAACGGGGGCTGCCATGGAAACTGCCTTTTGAAAACTGTGTTTCAGCCTCCATCCCATACCAGCTAAATGAGGATCTCCACTCCTGAATCCCGAATATATACCTCTCCCTCTTTCTCACATGGTCTGTCCAGAAAATATCCAGCCATGTACTATGAAAAATAGACATTTATTGCAGAAGATACAAGATACAAGAAACATTGTACACAGGACAGTGATGCTGCCGTCCCCTTCAAAGTAGGCACCTTGGGACCTTACACAGTTCTCCCAGTGGCCATCAGCTGCCCTGTCATAATTTCCTGAATGTCATTGGTGGTCTGAAATCTTTTCCCTTTCAAAGGTGATTTTAGTTTTGGGAAAAGCCAGAAGTCGCAGGGCACCAAATGTGAGCTCTAGTGGGCCTGAGTCACCCGGGTGATTTGATGTTTCACCAAAAAACTCTTCACCAGACAGGGTGCATAAGCAGGTGTGTTGTAATGAAGCTGCCAATCACCAGTTGCCCATAGCTGTGGCCTTCTGAATCATTTGAACAGTTTCCATAGAGGAAATGTTCAAGCTTAATGCAAAACTTGATGCAGATCCATTGCTTACATGCTTAGTCATTTTGAATGTGATGGCCACACAGCACACATGCTCACTTGACAGCATCCACCGCCCCCACTGACCAGTACAGTGAAGTTGTCATTGTTCATGCATGTGCATTTCAGTCCACTCTTCTTGGCTGCCAGGTTACATCAATGTTGTGAAAACCATTCTTGTTATATTAACAATGGTTGGATTTTTTCCAGACAGACTACACACGCACCATATTTTGCTGTGCATATGCACATTTTTTTCCCAAATTTTTGAGGGGAAAAATAAATATGTGCATTATATATGGGTAATACTAATTGTGTATCCATATAAATGTTTTTAATTTTTTATTTATGCTTATGCATTAAAAGTATAACTCTAGACTAAAGCAGTTACAATATCTATACAAAAATAAGTGCTAAATTTCCCTTATAATACAAAAACCAAGTATTTAAATTTAAATAAATACAATAATTGAATTAAAAAATTAAAATGTAAGATTTTTTGTCAAAAAGTTTAAGCCAAAAAAATGAGTGCTTATTATACATGGCAAAATATGGTGCATACACAAAGGATGGGGCAAGAGTAGATTTACAGTGGTTTGTATGGAAAATAATACAATAACTAGGAAATAATAATACAAGAATAAACTGTTTCACATACTCAGAACTGTAAACCTGCTTTTGTCCTGCCCTACTTTTGTGTATATTCACTTGCTCTTTGGGTTGATTCTAATATCATCCCCTACTTATATTTTGCTACTAATGTATTTGAGATGATTATATTCTTAGTCCTTTTCCTCCATATGTAGAAATCTTAGGAAATCATAGTTATTATCTTGATGTTTTATTGGAAATTTTTAAAGGGACCAGGCTTCTTGCTTTTATTTTGCACTGGCTTGGCAAAAAGTTTGCATGAATTTTTTGTTAAAGATGGTAGGGTTGTAAGAGTTTTCAAGTGGAAGTTTGGATTTTAATCTAGAAAACAATTGTTTTTGAAAGCTTTTATATTATAAAGGAAGCACTATAAATGTTATGGAAATGTTATGAATTGTTCTTGAAAGTAGATTGGCTTAGTTTTGCTTGTGTATCTGTTCTGGTGAAAGGTGAGAAATGAAGTCCCTTTGGTGGCAGAAGGCTTTCTCCCGGAGGATGGGAGCGGCTGCATTGTTGGTATTCAGGACTTGCTGGGTCAGGAGTCTGTGTGTGTGGCTACAGCCTCGGGTGACGTCATACTTTGCAATCTCAACACACACCAGGTAAGTGCAAGAGTCCACTGAGGAGGAATCCTCATGCACCCTCAAATGAGATCTTGTTTTGCATGGAAATTTAAAAATTCATGAGCTGTAGTATTTAAGCATTTTGCAAATTAAAGTGTTTTTTAAAATACTTTATTTCTTTATCTTTAGAGGGGAAGGGAAGGAGAGAGGGAGAGAAATATCAGTGTATAGTTGCCTCTCATGGGTCCCCCGCCGGGAACTGGCCTGCAACCCAGGCATGTGCCCTGACCGGGAATCGAACCACGATCGTGTGGTTCACAGGCCCACGCTCAATCCACTGAGCTACACCAGCCAGGGCAGAGTTTTTTCATTACATATTTATTTACAAAAAATTGTTGGCATGGCTTTAGCTGCATTTCAAGGTTCTTATAAAACTCAATTTTGTCTACCGCATTTGTTAATCAGAACAATTACATGAAAAAAAAATCCTGGCCATTCTTGAGTGCTATAGCTCACCTCTTACCAAAATCTGATCCTGAGTTATAACCTGTATTTCTATAATCAGAAAGTCTGTGAAATGTTTAGATGGCTTATGTTTTCTGTTATGAATGCTGATTAAGTCTCTCATTGATGGCTAACTTCAGAGTCCCTGAATGACAGGAACTGTAGTAATATATTATCACAATGCATATTTTAGGATTACCAGAGGAGACAGATTTCAGCCATTAGCCTCTTTCTCTGCTCTAGCATGAGGCTGACTTTCTGAATTTCTAGTCTTTCTTAATAGCAAGGGTTTCACACTGTTGTTTGATTCTTTTTAAACTTCTCTGATTACTCCCTTTGTTGTGATCTCTTTAATTGATCATGCAACATGATTATATTATACTAATAATATAATAATAGTAGCTGACATTTATTCAACATTTACAATATACCAGGTGCTTTTTTGAGTGCTTTTCATGTAAAATTTCACTTACTCTTCACCGCAACCTTAGGCGCTAGATTGTGTTCCCATTCTTTAGCGCTAGAGGCTGTTGCAGCACAGAGGGCTTAAGCAACTAGGCTGAAGGTCTACAATTAATTTGTCAGAGGGGATGTGAACCCTGGCAGTCTAAATCTGACACCTTCGTTTTCACCCATTCCACGTAGTACAATAATAAATCCTACTTTCAGTTTATGGTAAGAAATACCAGAGCTGTCAAGTAGAATTTAAATAGTATTTCTCATATTTAAAAAGCATGTTTTTACTTTCAAAACATTTTTTTGTTCATGATCTCTTTATTTTTTAACTTTCTAAATTTATTATTTTTTAATCTCATTATTGTTCAAGTACAGTTTTCTGTCTTTTACTCCCATCCCAGCCCACCCCCCCCAACTTTCAAAACATTTTATGGCATTTTTTTCCTGATTACCGAGCTCCTTCAGTCCATTCATCTGATCAGAGGGTACACATCCTCTCCATTTGTGGCTTCTCAGTGGCCTTCTCAGAGGAACAAGGCAGAATCCGCGTTCCTCCTTGCGCCTTATAAGGAACACCTTTCACTGTCTGTTCCCCACAGTCTTTTCAGCCTTTCCCCTTCCCTGTCGTTCCTGTGTTTATTGAATAAATTTACATTTATGGGTTTCCTTTTTAACTGTTTTGACTAAGGGTGCAGTGAATATTCACTGAGACTGAGGAGTTTTGAAATCTCTCTTATCTTTCTCTGCCTGTCTCAGCGGGAATGTGTGGGGAGCGTGGCCAGTGGCATCTCCGTCATGAGCTGGAGTCCTGACCAAGAGCTGCTGCTGCTTGCTACAGGTGAGCTGGCCATCAGTCCCCGCTGACTTTGATAAAACGTGGCTCCTGATCTCTCACAGGGCTACATTTTCGGCTGTGTAGGCTTCAGAAATTTTCTTTGAACAGTTATACCAGCATTATAATTTAGAGAGGAGGGCTTTGTGATCTTTCATGTTAGCCTTACATACATAAATAGCTTAGAATAAGCACCATGTCAAGAGCTCTTTTTTTAAGAAATGAGAGTTAAAACATTTTGAATTGAGAGGGGGCTTCACCCACAGGACACCCCCTCACCCTCTGCTGTCACAGATGAGACTAAGTCTACCAAGACATGATCTGCTTGGGGACGAAAGGTGGCCAATCTCTCAAAGGAGAAGGGCCAGGAGCCTGTTCCTCAGTGGGCTTTTACTGGGTTCGGTTTGCACAGGAATACAGGTAAAGCTCATCAGTCATTGTCAGGCAGTAAGGATGAACAATAGATAACATTCAAAGAACTTTGAGGGCTTATTTTGAGTCAGGGTCAACTAAAGGGCTCTAAAACGGTGGGAAACAAACTCATTTCTTGCTTGGACCCTTATCAGAAATTTAAGGGCATTCTTAGCAAAGCAGGTTTCACAGGATTTTGTGCATTCTTTCTTAGGCTTGATCGCCCCGGGGAACATGCCCTTTCCAGCACAGGGCCGCACCCACCTCCAGCATTGTTTCAGGCTTAGGTCAAGCAGGGGAAATAGGACAGGCAAGAGATTAGGAGACTTC
Source organism: Sturnira hondurensis (assembly GCF_014824575.4). Taxonomy (NCBI): domain Eukaryota; kingdom Metazoa; phylum Chordata; class Mammalia; order Chiroptera; family Phyllostomidae; genus Sturnira; species Sturnira hondurensis. Next base: position 22,196 of record NW_028078644.1, on the reverse strand, counting down.
TCTCAAACAGAATGAGGACTCAGACTATGTGAAAGCCAAGGGGTGAGGGTCCATCACCCCCTTTTTCTACAGCCCCCCAGGTCCTTCCCTGAGGGCCTCCTCGTGACCATGCCTGTTTTAGGTCGTCTCTCCTTTGCAGAATCTTACCTGTCATTGGCTAACCAGTCATCCACCTGGGGCCAAGCAGGGTGAAGTAAAAGGGGGCAGAGCCGTTGTCCCTTCCAGGAAGATAAGCTTTGTCTCCTTAGTGACTTATGGTCCCAAGGTCTCTTACTCAGCCTTAGTCATGGGGGGGTTACAGCTCCTGAAACCAGGCAGGGCGGTTCCTGACATTGAATGAATTCTGTCTGCTTCATTCTGACTATGAATTCCACTGATTCATATGGAATATGTGGCTTCCAATGCCACCGATACTTATGGAATAGTAAATTTGTTACATGAAAATGAATCATTCTTGTTTATGTCCCTCCAAGGTCAACAGACCCTGATTATGATGACAAAAGACTTTGAACCAATCATGGAACAGCAGATCCACCAGGGTGATTTTGGTGAAAGTGAGTGTAACTTTGTTTGAAACATGTTGTGACCTGAAGTTCCTCTCAGGTTTGATCATTTTTCTTGCACTCTGAATCGTATCCTAAAGCCAAGGAACTGTGACGCTTGAACTCCCATTTATTAAATGTCTGTCGGCCACTTCCTTTAGCACGCCCCAGATCTTGACAGGCACACCTCTGGGGCCTCTCAGGTCTGAGAGTCGGCTTTGTCAGTGGCCTGGGGAATCGAAATCATCTAGATAGTTGTGGCCCCAAGCCTGGGAAAGGCATAGGCTGGAGGTTCGGTGAAAGAGATTGTACACCAGCTAGAGTGAGGAGAGCATTTGTGGGATCAGCTTTGGGGAGAAAACAAGAAAGGTCAGAGAGAAGGCTGATTTTTAACTTTTGCTGAGGTCTAAATCCATGCTTCTTGTTCCACCAACTCTGAGAAGTCATTTGGGAAAACTGCTGTTCATTTATTCATTTAAAAGTAATTTATTTATTCAGTAATAATCTTTGAGGAGATGAGAACTCGGCAGCGTTTGGTACTGTGGATAATTTGGCTTTTCTCTCAAGGAGTCCCATTAAGGAGTTCAGTGACTGATGTGCAGGCATTAGGGTGCCATTAGCAGAAGGAGTGATGGAGAGGAGAGTCTTGGCAGATGAGGCGACTTGTGCCGAGTGCCAGCGGAACTGCTGTTGGGCGGATGAGGTCTGAGGGTGGGGGAGTGGTCCAAGCAAGAGGACGAAGCCATTCAAGGCAGGGCTGTCTCACAGAAGCCTTGGCACATCGTGGCTTGTTTAGACAGCTGTAGACATTTACACATCGATGGCGCACAGGACATGAGTGAGAAATGAGATGAAGAGAATGCGTTTTAATTAAGTTTGGTAGGGAGTTTGGACATTGAGTTATAGGTGATCAGCCTTTAAAGATAATGAGGACGCAGGACTGACAGAGTGACTGGTGCGGAGGGAAGAGGCTGGGTAACCTGGTCCGAGGTTGCTGTAGGAATGCAGGTGAGAGAGAAAGAAGGCAGGTGTGGGCCAAAAGAGAGAATACGTTTAGTAAAGATTTGATTCTCAATGAGGATGGGAGTATATGTGTTGGAATTTACTGAGAAACTTGTTTGGAATATGTGCATGGTTCCTCTCCTGCCGTAGTAGTTTGAGAAATAACAGTTTAGAAAATGAAATAAGTCAGCTTGGATATGTAAGTGAAGAAGAAAGTTTAATGGGACTGCAGTCAGCAGCTCAGGTGGCGGGAATAAAGATGCCGGGATGTTAGAGGGAAGGGGGTGATTCTGTTTCGGGCTGCTTTCAGGGCCATGTGGGATCGCCAGGTGAAGCAGGCAAGTATCGGGCTGAGTCACTGGCATGCAGGAATTTTCATGATCTTGGGAGTAGGCGAACTTGCTCAGTGAGCTGCTATGGTAGAGTGTAGACCCAGGGTGGTGCTCTGGGACGTGCAGTTTTGAGGACAGTCATGGAGACAGCACACCTTTGCATAGGAAAGTGCCCTGGGCTCGGCTGATCCCACCGACTTTTTTATAACTTAATAGCTTAATAAAGCTATTAAGCTTTTTTTATAGCTTAATAGAGTAAATCAAGGGAGCAAGGGAATCCAGGTTAGGGTCTTACATCTTAAAAGTGTCTTTGTCAGTGCAAAACAGTCACTCGTGGAGTGGTGAGCATATATTTTTCCTCTAACCAGAAAATAACTTGCTCCGAGGTTGACAAACTTGCTCTGTTAAGGGCTTTGCAGGCCATATGGTCTCTGTTGTAACCACTCAGCTCTGATGTTTTCGTGTGAAGGCAGTTGTAGAAGATGAAGGAACAGGCGCGGCTGTGTTTCAGTAACAGTTGATCTGTCAAAGCAGACGCAGGCCGCAGTCGCTCGTTCTGGTGGTAGCCTCATGGCTTATTGTCTCATCCCACTGGAGAAGTTCCCTTGCCTCACTCCTTGGTCCTTTACCTCTCTGAGGAAACTGAGGTAGAAGCCCAGGTGTGTGCACAGGGTAGTGCTGCTCTTTGTACCCAGAAGCAAGGTAAGCTCTGAGGTACTACCTGGCATGTACCAGGTACTACAGTACTTGGATGTGTCGGTGCAGAGTAGATAGGAAATGGTCCTGCTGACCCCTAATTTATACAAATTATAAACAGCCCACTTCGTCAGCATCGAAATCAATGGTGGGAGGGACGTATTGGGCCCTGGATCTGGCCAGGGCTTTGAGGGGCACCTCTGTAGTACTTGTTCTCAAGTGGGTACCAGATCCTGTCTCCAGGACAGGCGGCTGCTTTGTTTCAGCAGCTCTGACTTTGTGTTTTATGTAAGGGGAGCATCATGATTTAGGAAGAACCTCAGCCTGCAAGGCAGATGCCCTGTGTCCTGATTTTGGCCTCTGCCTCTTGGGGGTCTTAGTCTCTGTGTGAGGAGTTGCATTCTATCTTCTCCTGTCCCTTCCTCCACTAACTGGGAGGTTGGGGACATTCATTGAATTGGACCCTTGTAATTATAATTTTATTCCCAGCTCTTTTCTTGTCTCGATTATCAGTGGATATATTGTATAAATTCTCCATGTTTTATTACTCTTACTTGTTAAGTGGGGTGGATTGCTGTGGGTCATCAAGGGAATTAAGAATGTGTGTGATGGCAGTAAAGCTCTGTCCAAAATTAGCACGCTTCAAAGTCTTCAAAATGCCACGGCATGTAGTGTGTGGAACATAGGTTTTGTTGACTGCTGGTCCATTTATTGACGGGTCTCAGGACCCACGTAATTACCAGTTCCTGACTTCTTGAAGACTAGCAGTGAAACTGCTTTTATTTCATTTCATTTAGCTTACTGATTGTCTCACCTGTTCTCAATCACCCCTTCTCCAGGCAAGTTTATCACTGTTGGATGGGGCCAGAAGGAGACCCAGTTCCATGGATCAGAGGGCAGGCAAGCGGCCTTTCAGATGCAAATGGTAAGGTTGGTCTGATGGGTAACGAAACTTGATTGGAAGGAGGAAGATGGCCACCGCGTAAGATTTCTGCCACCCTCTGGGGGCCCAGGTGCCCACCTAGGGGCTAATAATGAACAGGTGTCTTGTGCTTTAGTGAAACTGAAGCTGTTTAGAAAACCACAGGGAATGAGTCACCCTAGAAAGACTTTTTTCTTTTTTAATGCCAATCTGCTTTGTCATTTTTTTCAGTGTACAGAATAATTATAACCAATATTCAGTTTTTTAGAGAATGAATCACAGAAATAAAACCCTGAGTTTTCCCCTGATACATACACGGAGCTGCAGTCCTACATTCACTGTTGGTCTGCCACACGCGTGTTTTTATGTTTTCCGTACATGTGTAGATGTCAGGTATTCTTTCTGTTTTTCCTCCTGAATGAAACTTGTTTTCCTTCTTTCTGGATACCTTTGGCAGGTAGAGTGACAGGATTTGTTGATAATAGATGAGATGTCAGTTGTGAGAGAGTAGAATTGAGGACGATTTGGGGCCTGGGCAGATGGAGCATCGTAGGTAGTATCTGAAGAAATCTCCATGAGTTGCCCTTCTCGGATAAAGGACTTAGTAGTACATCGCCCGCCAGTTATGTTTTCTGTCCCTCCTTGTTTCTGGCTGCACTTCGTGTGCCGTGTGCTTCATCAGGCTCGTGTTCAGTCCCATGGGGCAGCTCCTTTAGAACAAACCTCATTGGGCTGCCATGTGTTCCGTGGTGCACACCATGGCGCACACGGGGCCTGTGCCATTCTGACTCGGCCTGTCCCTGGAATGTGATGCTGGGTGCTCAGGTGGATTTGTCCCCAACCCGGCAGCGCTGGCTTCTGTCTTCAAGGCCCTCAGGATTGAGATGCAAGTGACAGTGGAAGCCAGCCTTCTTCTTGGACAGTGAGCACAGAACTTGCATGTTGTTTTCGCCATTGCAGCTCCCTTTATGGCCTGTTGCTCAGCTCTGCTGGGCACAGCTGTAAAGCTCACGTAGCAGACAGAGCTCTACTCTCTTAGGTTTAGGCAGACAACATGTATTTCCTTGTGGTAGTTACCCGGTGGGTTTCTTAGGTCACTTTATTTTTTAATGGAAAATATTTTCCACTTACTTTCCTTTGTTTCTTTTTTCCCTGTTTGTTGAATTTATTGGGGTGACACTGGTTAACAAAACTATACAGGTTTCAGGTGTACAGTTCTGTAATCATCTGTACACTGTGCTGTGTGTTCACCACCCCAAGTCTGTCCATCATCACCATTTATCCCCCCCCCATACCCTCCTGCTCCTCCCTCCACCCATCTTCCCTGTTTTTGCTATCTAGAGCTGTAGCTCTTCTCTTACATTGATTGGAGACTGCTTTTTTTAATGCCCCAAAAGGGATTTTTTTTAAAAAGATTTTTTAAATTTATTTTTAGAGAGAGGAAAAGGAAGGGAGAAAGAGAGGGAGAGAAACGTCAATGTGTGGTTGCCTCTCACACACCCTGTGCTGGGGACCTGGCCCACAATCCAGGCATGTGCCCTGCCTGGGAATCGAACTGGTGACCCTTTGGTTCGCAGGCCAGCAGTGCTCAATCCACTGAGCCACACCAGCCAGGGCAGGATTTTTTTTTAAAGTTCTTTTCTCTTATTAATGATTTATGGATGTAAGGGTCCTTTTATTAGAAGAATTCCTGAGGTTTCTGTAAAGTTGGTGTTCTAGGTAGCTTAATCCTCCTGTACAAGATTTAATGGCTTGCACCTTGCTTGATTCTGGGCCATTTAAGGCCACCAGTGACATTTGGCTTTCGTCATCTCTGTAGCTCGAGCCTGCTTTGCCCTGGGATGACCATAGCCCACGAGTTACCTGGCGTGGTGATGGACAATTTTTTGCTGTGAGCGTTGTTTGCCCAGAGACAGGTATGGAAATGACTTTCAGTTCAGCAGAAGAATTTTTTATCTCACTAAGTTTGGGAAGGTTTTTTTCTTTTTCATTGAGGGTTTTTCTGCTGCCTGAGATGTTAATACATTTAGAGCTAAGATTTCAAAGTGTTCTTTGGGGATGTTTGGTTTAGCTTCCTACCTAACTCAGATATTTGAGTTAGGTTCAAACATTTAACAAGATTAATCTAATTGGCTTTGTAAAACAGTTTTTATTAATAAGGGAAGTGTTTGAAAAGTTCTGATTGACAGCATTTGTCATAATGCTTTAAGTTTGTTTTCTGTCTCCCCTCCACCCCACCCCCACCTACTGCACAGGAGCTCGGAAGGTCAGAGTGTGGAACCGAGAATTTGCTTTGCAGTCAACCAGCGAGCCTGTATCAGGACTGGGCCCGGCTCTGGCTTGGAAGTGAGTGGAAGGAGAAATCTTGTAACTCCTTCCTCAGAATTTCCTGGGACTCGGGTAGGGGTGGTAGTACTTACTGAATCTAGGTGTTTGTGTAACACAAAAAGATACTTTTTTTCATTTGGCTGTAAGCCTGTATGTTTCTTACTTAGTTCCCTGAAATTTGACTTCAATTTGAATAGTAGATTATGAGCTTCTTCAGTTATCTTCATCATTCCAAAGCTCACAGGTTTTGCACGATGTAGGCAGGGTCTCCACGAAGCCATTGTGTACAACAGAGAAAGGTGCTCTGAAGGGAGGTCACAGTGGGCACAGCTCTGCGGTCAGTGGAGCTAAACAGAGGACTGGGAAGAGAGGGGGCTTCCTTCTCCTGCTCAAACTCCCACACCGAGGGCATCGGTTTGCAGAGCAGCGTGCAGGCTGGATTCAGGCCTGATCCCCCCTTGGCCCAGGCCCCTAGTGCCGGCCACGGCCTGCCTTCGATTCTCGGCTGCCCTGAGGACGGATGGAGGAAATCTCTCTACCCCGTTCCAGCAGCACCTGTTGCATGTGAAGCCACTCGGGCGCTTGGATTTAGACATCTTGTGTCCCACTGGTATTGAGACGCAGTTGGGTGACAGAGCACAGAGAAAAATGTATTCGTATTAAAACCTAGCGACAAATATAAATGAGGTGATTGAGAAGTCTCTGTAAGTTCCTAACTGAGCGTGGAATATTGGCTGCAGTTACCTACTTGAAAAACAGGTTACGGTTTTATAAGGCATTATGATGGAATGGTTTAAATAATGTATTGGTTTTTAAACAAGTCACCCAGGTGCCCTCTAAACCTGAGGCTTTGTGGGGAGGTGGAGGTTTCGTGCAGGTGGGCAAAGGCACACTATCCTCTGGACGCGTCTAGTCCCACGCCAGGGCTCCTGCTCACCGGGAGACACGTGGAATTTGAAACTTATTTGTTTTGTTTTTTTTTTGTCTTTGCTGAAAAAACCATTTGTTTTCATTTTCCCTTGTGTTAAGCCAGCTGGATACCCTTGGGGGCCTTCTAACACTCTGCGTTTGCTCTCAGGCCCTCTGGGAGTTTGATCGCATCCACGCAGGACAGACCCAACCAGCAGGATGTTGTGTTTTTTGAGAAAAATGGACTTCTCCATGGACACTTCGTTCTTCCTTTCATCAAAGATGAGGTTAAGGTAGGTGTCTGAGTTATTTCACCATCAAGTTCAGAGGTCTTTACGCATCTGTAGAGAAGGCTTGTATTTGATGTGGGTGTGTAAATAGAAGCTCCAGTGTAGATAGTAATAAATATAGTGGCTGCTTAAAACTGAGTTTTTTCCTTTAAAAAAAAAGCAATTTTTCTCCTTGGATTGTTAAAGAACAAATGACGTTTCTTTCCTACCCTAAATAAAACAGACAAGAAATAGAAATGTTAATTATTATTGTTTGTTTTGACAAAAGCATAATTCTAGTAATAAATATATTTTTCATTCATAACATTTCAGTCTTAAGCAGCTTGTGTGCCGTTAGGGTCTTTGTTGGGACAGCTGCACATCAGACGGTGATCTTGAATACGTGAGAAGTTGACAGGGGAGGTTCACGAACTCCCGGGTGCCTATCATTTGTAAGATGCCAACATTTTGCAAAATTATTTTTGTCTGTCCACCACTCTCTGGCCTACACACACAAACACACATACACACATTTTTATTTTCTAGGTTTCTTTTAAATTCTAGAAAATGTATTTTTAATATTCATTTCTAACAGTTAAGAACATTTTTATTTAAATAATCACAATTACATTATTATCACATTTTGCAAAATTAGTAATCATTCCTTAGTATTATCTAATACTCAGTTCATACTCAGATGTCCTTGGTTGTCTTAAATGTCACCTTGCATTTGGTGGTTAAGTCTTTTTTAACCTTTCAGCATGATGCATTTTTAAAGGCCTCTAAAATCACATATCACACAGACTTGTTTAAGGGCTCGGTAGGTTAATAATTTACAGCTGGGGTCAGCTCCAGCGAGAACAGGGAATTCAGGGGACAGACTTGGAAGTAAATATGTAGGTAAAGGACAGTGACGAGTCTTTTTTCCCTGCTAGGTGAACGACCTGCTCTGGAATGCCGATTCCACTGTGCTGGCCGTGTGGTTGGAAGGCCTTCAGAGGGAAGGAAATCCCGCTCTAAAAACCTATGGTGAGACAGCCGCATCATCTCAGCCTTTTGTCCCATAAGATGTAGTTCAAAGTAGATGTGGTACTGCCCTTATCCCTCGGACTCAGTCCTGTAGTGGAATCCAAGGTGGGCAGTGCTTAGGTTTGGGTATTGATGATTTCAGTCACGGGTCAGTCAGGGGCCTGCAGAGAGACAGAATCAGGGCAGGCCTGAGCAGGCTGGAAATTCGGGTAGGAGTTGACATCTCAGTCTTGTCTGAAATGTATAGGACAGGCCTGCGTCTGCAGACAGGCAGTAGTCTACGTTCCACTTTGAAGCAGAATTTCCTTTTCCTCTGGGAAACCTTTGCTCTTCAGGCTTTTAACTCATTGGATGAGACCCACCCACGTTATGGAGGGTGGTCTGCTTTATTTAAAGTCAACTGACTGTGTATGTTGATCACATCTACAGAAGACCTTCCCGGCCACCTCTAGACTAGACTATTCAACCAAACCACTGGGCACTGCATCCTGGCCAGGTCGACATATAAAACTGACCGTTACCGGTCATCAGTACTTCTTAGATGGTACAGAGAATCTGATCATTGGCCAAAACAGTACTACACTGTGGAAGGGAAAAGTTGGATTAGATACAGGAATCTTCTCTGTACCTTTTAAGTTGTGTATATAGGTATTTTTAGTGTGTACATAGTAGGTGAAACCATTAGAAAATAAAGATGAGAGGGAAAAAGCTAATCCATAATTCTATCACTCTAATAATCACTGTTAAAATTTTCTCACCTTCAATATTTTGTGTTTATCTCATGAGAAGCCATGGTCTCATTTTTGTTACATATGCAGGTCTGATACATGCAGTTTTGTAACTGCATTTCCACTGTCACACACACGTATTTCCATCTCGGATACCCGTCTGCATTATTCTGAGTTGCTGTGTGATATTTACTTGTGCCAGTTTACCAAATCCCATTCCGTGAGACATTTTAAAGTTTGGTAATGTCTCATTATCAGCAATAATGTGCTGAACATTTTTGTTCATAAACCTTTTCACTTGATTTTTTCTAAGTGGCTCTCAAACTTTATCAGTAGAACTTTTTATTTAACTCAGATGTTACTTAGGAAGCTCATTCATTCATTCAACCCAGTGGTTTACAGCCCTGGCTACACATTTAGGAGGAAAAAACCAAAACCCTTTCTGGGCTCATCACAGTGAATTCATGGTGTTGGAATGCATCGTATTCATCAGTATTTTTTTTCCTCTTCAAAAGGCTCCCAGGTGACTTTTAACATGCTGCCGGGGTGGAGAACCACAGGGTGTGGAGGGCAGGCAGTGGGATGTGCTCAGGGTGGTGTTGCGTGAGAGTGGAGTCTCACTCACCAACTCACTGCTAGGGGAGAGATGGCGGTGGGTGCATCAGAGAACTGGGTTAGATGTACTGTGATCGGTGAATTGAGAATCAGTGAGCAAGGAGATATTTAAGGAAAATAAATTTCTTAATATCAAGATCTTCATTTATGTGTTACATCTGTTTAATAAAGTTTGGTTTTGATATGATTGGGTCTTTTTTTAAGCTTTATTTTTATATAATTAATACACAACTTTGTGTAAGTTTAAGATATACAGTGTTTGATTTGATATATGGATATATTGTGAAACATTGACCACAGTGAGGGTCTCTTCACACGATTATCGTTTTTGTTGTTGTTGTGGCAAAAGCCTTTAAGATCAACCCTCCTGGCAACTTCCAAGTACCCAGTACTATATTGTGAGCTGCAGGCCCCAGGCCGTGTATTGGGTCCCTGGAAGTTCCTCTCTTATAACCGAAAGTTTGAACCCTTTGAGCAACACCTCCCCATGTACCCCACTCCTCAGGATTAGGTCTTATTCTTTTAATAAATGAAAGATCACTGCTTGCTAATGTCCTTGGACAGCTGAATCCTAACTAGCACCATAGGACCTTGCACATAACTGCATGCAAAGCCCCTGGGAGAAAACAATAAGCATCTTAGCTTAATTCAACCTAGTGGTGCTAGTCCAGTGCTTTTGGATTGAGTGTTCTAATACTGTCAATCTATCAGCTTGCTTTCTTTCTAAAACTGTGAAAAAAACAACTCATCACAGCACTGTCTTGTCCTAGCATCCTTCCACCCTCATTAATGGAGAGGCTGCGCCTGGAGAGTCATTTGAAGAAGAAACGATTGCCCCCGTGCCCCTCTGTGGGGGGGAGGAAGTCTGGCCCTGCGGCCTCTGAAGGCCTGCCTTTTGTTCTCCCTTGCAGTTCAGCTCTGGACTGTTGGGAACTATCACTGGTATCTCAAGCAATGTCTGCCCTTCAGCGCCTGTGGGAAGAGCAAGATTGTGTCTCTGATGTGGGACCCAGTGAGCCCGTACCGGCTGCACGTTCTCTGTCAGGGCTGGCACTACCTCTGCTATGAGTGGCACTGGACAACTGACCGGAGCCTGGGGGATAGTTCCAGTGACATGGCAAACGTGGCTGTCATCGATGGACGTAAGCAGCGGGGAAGGGCGTTGACGGGCCAGGAAGGGATCCCTGCACCCCGTGCCTGCCGACATGGTGGTTTCACTAAAACGATGGGGACTGCTTACTGGGCTGGTTGCTTTGGCTGTTTGGATTGTTTTTACTTATTTGTTGTTTTGTTTGGATGGGAGAGTCCATAGGTGGGGCATGTACCCACCTGAGGACCATGGTCCCTCCTCTGCACACCTGCCCACCAACCCAATTCCTTGTGGAGCATTCACAGTCTTCATGTATTTACTGGTCCAGCCTTTGAAGACGCTGAAAATTTTGACCCCGGGTAGAGGGGCCTCAGTCGTGTTGTGGTTGTGGGTGTGTCAGCCTCACCATTTGCTCTGACTTGGGTTTGCGTTGACCCTGACCCTTGCATTATTCACCTCCCACCTCTGCCCCATGTTGCTTTGTTTTCTGATAAAATACTTGTCAATAACATGCCTCTCCAGTATGTTCAGTTGGAGTCACAGACTTCTGTCTACTGTGAAGATTGGCGTATAATGAAGTGGAGAATTGTGTTGTTTTTGTTTTGGTGAGGGGGAGGAAATTGGGGAGAGCAGTGGCCACCTGAACAGGCAGTTTATTTTTGCTGATAATAAAAGGAAAAACTTGCTTCTAAGATTGTACTGTGACTGGGTGTACTAACTCATGTTCTGTACGTTCATAATGCTGATTTACTAATGACGTGCTCTGTGTAGAGGACTCGATCGGGTATGCCCTATTTCCAAATCCACGCAGAGGGAGGAGCTTTGAGGAATTGAAACGCGCTGATCCCCTTGCTTTAGTCTGGCTGGGTAGCAGCTGAAGCTAGAACTCCGACTTCGACCGGGTGCCTGGCTCCTGAAACCTCCAAGACCAGAGATGGACTTCCTGGCCTGGAGGTGGCAGTAGCCAGATATAGACAGAGTCTGTGATACCTCCTTCGCCTCTTACATGATATTTAAGCTTATTCATGATAAAAACACTGAAATTTATTTTAAAGAATTGCTGTATATGTCCTACCACCATTATTAGGTAGTGGTGTGTGCCGTCCTGATGCCTCATGTTACAGATTGAACGTCCGTGGGTGTTAACTCTCCTTCTGTCCCTCTCGCACCTGCAGACAGGGTGATGGTGACCGTCTTCCGGCAGAGTGTAGTTCCACCTCCCATGTACACCTACCGCCTGCTGCTCCCACAGCCCGTGAATCAGGTCACGTTCTCTACCCACCCTCAGGAGAGTAACAACCTCGCCATCCTCGATGCCAGTAACCAGGTTTCTGTTTATAAGTGTGGTAGGTTCCCAGCTGTTTCCAAGACGCTTTGCATCACGTTCCTCCTCTAAAGAGCACGTTACAGTTTGGTGTTGCCTTCGCTCTAGTGTCTCTAAACATTTTGAAGTTTATAATTAATATGTATGTCATCATGACATTTATTGGGTTGGCCAAAAAGTCCATTATGTTTTTTTCATATGATGGTCCTAAGTAGTGCTCTTTAACTTCATTGAGATGATTGTGTTAGATTGTACTGTGACAGCTTTCATATCAGCATGCATTAAAAAAAATCAAAACTAGTGAATTTTTGTGCAGCCATTTTAATATCGAAGATGGAAGAAAATATGCAACATTTTTGGCGTATTATGCTTTATTATTTCAAGAAAGGTAAAAACGCAACTGAAATGGGAAAAACAATTTGTGCAGTATACAGAGAAGGTGCTGTGACTGATGGAATATGTCAGAAGGTTTGTGAAGTTTCTTGGTACTGTTGATATTTGGCCAAATAATTCTCTGCTGTGGGGTGTCTTATGCACTGGAAGGTGTTTAGCAGCACCCGTGGTCTCTACCCACTGGAAGCCCATAGTGGGAGACAACCGACATACTCAAAATATCCAAATCAATGACGTTATTGGTGAAAATGAAGACTGTGCCTTTATAGAAAAAACATAATGGGCTTTTTGGCGAATCCAAAAATAGGCATGTGGGGTTTTTTTCACTGGGGCTTTAGTTTCACTCTGGATTATAAGAACTATTCCTTTTGCTTTGTTGAACTTGAAGACTTGGTTATTTAAACAGTAACATTTAGGAGGGATTTAGAGGAACATATATGAAGATACGTGGACAACAACTGAGAAGGGTGGAAATGGGAGGGGGAACACGGGGGATGGGATGGGATGGGAGTCATAGACAGAAAACTGTACTTGAAAAATAATTAAATTTAAAAAATTGGGAAAAAAAACATTCATTCAACCCTGGAAATAAGATAGCATTTTATTACATGTTTACTGCATTTTACAGCTTCCATNAACTATTCCTTTTGCTTTGTTGAACTTGAAGACTTGGTTATTTAAACAGTAACATTTAGGAGGGATTTAGAGGAACATATATGAAGATACGTGGACAACAACCGAGAAGGGTGGAAATGGGAGGGGGGAGCATGGGGGATGGGATGGGATGGGAGTCATAGACAGAAAACTGTACTTGAAAAATAATTAAATTTAAAAAATTGGGGAAAAAACCCATTCATTCAACCCTGGAAATAAGATAGCATTTTATTACATGTTTACTGCATTTTACAGCTTCCATTGCCTTCACCCCTGGTTTCAGTTGCTCTCACCAGCCCTCCTGGGAGCTGGGTCACAGGTGGAGGTCTCCGTTGTCAGAGATGAAGGAACAAAATGCCAGTGGCCTTACAGCTGCTTGAGCAAGAGCAGCAGGGATTCCAGCCGAGGGTTCTAGCTTCCGTTCCCTTGTCTCCCGCGGCCCCATTCTCAGTGTCTGGTCGCTCTTCTGATGGACGGGGGAGCCTGACACCCGTGTTTAGTTATGAGTTCTGTAGTCACGGCACAAATCATGCTGGCCAATGGCACTGGTGTCCTTGTTTCAAATAACTGCTGAGTTCTCAGCAGTAAACTAGATAGCGGCTGGGGGAGAATAGTCAAGATTAACTGTTTGTATTGGAATGTCCTACTTGCGTATCAGCTTTTCTGTTAATCAGCAGCCTATTGTTTGTACTGGTACTACAGGGGGTCCTCGGTTCAGTAAGAGTCATTTTGTTATAATGTTGAGGAGAAGCAGTAGGAACTTAACTCTTCTTTGTGTCATTTAGCCTGGGATGAAATGGACTTTGTTGTATGTAGTTACACTTAAGGTCACAGAATGTGCTGGCGGCATTAAGTGAGGACTGATGTGCTTGGACATGACTCCAGCTTCTCTGGTTTTAGTTTCACTCTATAAAATTTGGGCAGATCCTCATAAATCCTATAAAAATCCTCCTTAAGCTTTTTAGTATTTAATAACTTTAGAAATAGTAACGTGTTCACAAATCAGACAAAGCAGAAATTCACTGCTCTTCAAAGTGGATTTTCTGTCAACTGGTACTAGCAGAAGCGAGTGTGATTGTTTTTATACTTGACCACCGTTGGGCATCCCACCGCTGGTTTTATGAGATTAAAAAGAATCAGATGCAGAGGACCTTCTGCGGTGCTTAGTGTGCGATACTGACTTGAGTTTGTATATCGTTTTACAGTGTACAGACTATTCTGTCCTACATTCACTTAAAAAATAACTTTATTCATACGGCTCACCCATATAAGGTGTGTAATTCTGTGGGTTTTAGTACGTTTACAGAGTTTTGCAGCCATCCCCACAGTCAATTTGGGACGTCTGTATTTCTGTGGAATGAATGCCTGTGGCACTCTGCAGTCGCTGTGCTAACGCTCACAGCTCCCCGGGACCAGATAGGGCGGGTCGGGAGCTCTGCCTTTGGGAGATTTGTCAGGTGTCCGTGTGTGGGTAGGCCAGGGGTGTGGGCACTTCGAGGCAGGTAGCAGAGCGTCCAGGCAGGAGATGGTGAGAGCTTGAGCCCAGGGAGTGTCTGCAGAAATGCGAAGAAGAGAAAGATCCTACAAATCCAGGAGCTGAAAGACTTTAAGAAGTTAAGGAGCGTGCTGTAGAGTGTTTGCATATAAAAGAGTTCAGGAAAAGGCTGTGGGAGTTTTCATTAGAGCATAGGACTTGGTCTTCAAACCTGGAGCCGGTTCAGCTGCGGGTGCTGGTGCGGATGGCTCACGTGGAGCTGGAGCTGTTGAATGCCAGCGTTGGGCACTGCTCAGTGAGCAGGATGTTGGGGGAGCAGGAGGATAAGGGCTGGCAAGGGAAGGTGGCTTTTGCATTTTGTGTGACCGGGAAGCCTGTCTGTGAGGGTGACATTTAAGCAGAGACCCAACAGGAATTGGAGAGGGAGCCATACAGATGTGGGGTGAGAACATCCAGGCAGAGGACAGAGCAACTGCTAAGGCACTGGTCATTTGTAGGAAAGAGCCAGGAGTTCAGGGTGGCAGCAGCAGAGCAGGTGAGGGGAGTGTGGTGGGCGGGGTCACAGAGGTGACAGGAAACAGCTCTTGTCGCCTTTGAAGGATCTGGGAATGTTAGTGTTCTTTCTGGTGAGACAGGAAAGCACCCAAGGAAGCAGGAGAGTGTGGTGTTCTGACTCAGTTTTTAAAGCATTGTATTGGCTGCTATGCGGTGTGTGCCCTGGATCAAGGATGGAGGGAGAATGGCTTTTGATCAGAGGTGTGGGGTTGGGGAGAGGCGGTTGTGGGACAGTGGGAGGAAACAGCACTGGGCTGAGAGGGCAGCCCCACCCGGTATTGCTGAGGATGGGGCGATGTGGTATAAATGGAGAAGCAGATCTTGGTTCTCCTGAAAGGCAGGAATAAATTTTAAAAAGAGATTGAGATGTGATTTTTTTCTAAATTGCTTTTTTTGTAAAGTAGTTTGACACCTAGAACCCCATGGCCTTGTATCAAGAGAAATGTTTGTAGTTTACCATGATCATATTTGCAATTTTGTTTTCTAGGTGATAGTCCAAGTGCAGATCCTACTGTGAAACTGGGAGCTGTGGGTGAAAATGGATTTACAGTTTCCCTTGGGACACCTCGTCTGGAAAAGAGATACGAGTAGGTGGTTCTTAATTAGAGCTACAAGTACTTGGTTCTTAGGAGTAAATTCACCCGCTGTTACCCTGTAGTGCAGCAGGTAGATACAATACTGTGTGCTGGTTTTTCAGCCTCGTTGGGGAAGCCATGTACTTATATTCCGAATGTCATATATGCTGATGGGTGGCAGGAGAGNGATCCTACGGTGAAACTGGGAGCTGTGGGTGAAAATGGATTTACAGTTTCCCTTGGGACACCTCGTCTGGAAAAGAGATACGAGTAGGTGGTTCTTAATTAGAGCTACAAGTACTTGGTTCTTAGGAGTAAATTCACCCGCTGTTACCCTGTAGTACAGCAGGTAGATACAATACCGTGTGCTGGTTTTTCAGCCTCGTTGGGGAAGCCATGTACTTATATTCCGAATGTCATATATGCTGATGGGTGGCAGGAGAGTACAAGTAATAAACCAGCCTAAAACCTGCTCCTCTCAACAGCCCTTGGTTCTCCAGGGAAAGATGGAGGCGAAGCTGACAGGGCAGAGCTGCATTCGCGCAAGTCGGTGAGGAGCGTAGGTTGCTAACGTACAGCTGACCCCACGCAGCCTCTGTCTCGGCCTCATCCCGCACTCTGAAACGCCGGGTGCTCCTGGTTGCAAATCAGAATGCATTTTCCACTGGAAGTAATATAAATGAACATGGGTATAATTGAATACCTCAGGAACACTATAGGCATTGTAAAATGACCCAGAAGCCAAATTAATTATAATGCTGTTTCTGTAAAAATCCAGGATTTCAGTGTATTCTGTTTGATGAGCCCATGTTCCTAATAACCTTACTATTCCGTCTCCTGGGAGCTTTTATTCCTAAGTTAATAGGAATAGTAAATTGACTACAACAAATAACTGAATGTTTCTTAGATACATGCAGTATGTTTAATAAATGTACAACATATATGTATCTTACTGGTGTTTGATTTGGAGTCTGCTTATATGATGCTTAATAGTTTTCAAAGAACAATGGCATGGATGATTTTTATTTCACAGACTGGAAACCATGAGAGGACAGAAAGTATAAGCCAATTTAGAATATAGGTTCATGTTTTAGAAATCGAGAGGAGAGCTTCCAGTCATTCAGAGACAGTTTCGTGAAAGACACAAAGACTTACCATAATCCTGGAAGAAGGGCTAGGTTAGGATTGGCAGAGAAGGACTGGGAACATCGGAGCAGAGCACCGGTGAGGACCAGTTGGGGCACCCCTGCGTGGGGCTGAATGCAATGCAGAGACTGGGTCCTGGAGAGCTGGGTGAGGAAGATCAGGCTTGGGAGCAGCTCCTTCAGTGTGCACGGAGGGTCTGCTGCTTCCGCTCGCCGGCAGGAAGTAGCCGTAGGAGATCCTGCCCCAGGTGGCAGAGAATACTCCCTTCTGGTGTATAAATGCTGTAGAAGGAAGACGTTGGAGGCAGGGAAGCTCACTCTCAAGCTAACGTGAACTGCTTAGGAAAGGACCCATTCTGCTGAGATCCGAGTGTCTGCTGCAGTTCAGTTTGTGGGGACAGTGGAAAACCTCTGGGCTTTATTAGCGCGGGGTCAACCCTGGGCAGGAGATTTTCTTGTGTGGTCAGTTTCACGAAGTGTTCTCTTCAAATCTATAAAGATCTCAGAATATAAGAGACAACATTAAGTGAATAGAAAACATGTTTTAGAACCAGGCAAATGTTATCTTTGGGTTTTTAGTATTTGAAATCACTTCAGGTTTGTCCCTCCAAATAATTAGGTGTTGACTGTATTCAGGGTGGTTTATTCTTCCTTCATTCAGGAAATTCTCGGTGGTGTTAAAAGTTTTATTCACATCTTGCATATTGTCGATATTTACAATAGAATTCAGTTTGAGAATAGTGAAGATCAAGAAGTAAATCCACTGAAGCTCAGCTTTCTCACCTGGGTCCAAGAAGACGTCTTCCTGGCCGTAAGCCACAGCTGGGCCAGCCCACAGTCTGTCATTTACCATCTGACTGTGGCCTCTTCCGAGACGGATGATGAGCACGGGCAGCTCACTGTGGCCTCTTCCGAGATGGATGACGAGCACGGGCAGTTCACTGTGGCCTCTTCCAAGATGGATGACGAGCACGGGCAGTTCACCGTGGCCTCTTCTGAAACGGATGTTGAGCAGGGGCAGCTCACCGTCAGGTACGACAGCACTTTCGTGTAGTTCATATCCTACTAGATGCAGTTGTGCTTTGTCTGTATGCACATTGGATGTGTTTTGGCTTCAATGAGCCAAGTTGAGGGGCAGTAGCTTCCTTGTTAGATACTATTAGCAAGTGGTTAAGGCTGGTTTTGAGTCATGTGAAAATAAAGACTAAAAATGTATCAAGTGGTGAAAAATAGGACTTATACCAATAGATGAGGCAAAACATTTTAAGATATGTTAAGAAATTTATTTTTGAGATTTTATTTATTTATTTGTAGAGAGCGGGGAAGGGAGGAGGGACAAAGAGGCAGAGAAACATTGATGTAAAAGAGAAACCTCCATTGGGTGGCTCTCACGTCCTGTGGGAATCAAACTGGTGGCGACCTTTCACTTTGCAGGACAACACCCAGCCAACTGAGCCCCCCTGGTCAGGGCGAGATGTGTTAAAAATTTTAATTGAACGTACACTTACATCCCACTGGGGCAATTGCTAGCCCATGGGAATCAGCCACTCTGATTACCCTTGGTAGTTACGATCAGTTGTGAGATCGATTTCTCTGTGCTGCATTTTGATGTCTGGCCACCTCCTCTTTACATGCTCTTTGGCACTCAAGTCCACTTTCTACTGGAAAGTCTCCTCTGTTTCCTTCGCTAAAATTTCACTGCTGCCTGACCCCATTTCGATTCGATTCCTGACTGCTCCTTTGTCCCAGGTTTGAGTTAGTGAGCTGTCGTCTGCAGTGCAGGGCCTCGCTCTGCAGTAGAGCCTTGTGCAGACAGCTCTGGGAAGGCCTGGGGTTTCCAGCATCGCAACTCAGCACTGTGGGCGTGCGCTGATGTGAATCTCCAGCTTCATTTGTAATTAAAGATCTGGTTTCATGTAAACTCTGGAAAGCTCGTTGCAAAATTAGGACCCTTTCCTTATTGTATACACAACACATATCCTGATGCCGTCATTAACTCTGAATCTTTGACTCATAATGCTGTATATTTTTAAAAAGCTTTTTGTAAATATGTCTGGGTGCAGAAAATGATGTAGCTGCATGTAGCACTTACAGGTAACCAGGGATTTACTCTTGAAAAGCAGAACAGTTTCCACTAGAAATGTGTAAATTATGCCAGTTCCTACTTTCCACAATTAAAAACTCTTTGTAGAAGAAAGAGCTAGATGCAGTCATCTCCTTTACTGTAAAGGGAATGCAAAGCCACTTAAAATGTATATATGTTGCTTTGATTTTTGTTTCTCAAAAAAGACTGTTTTGTTCACGTAAAGCGTCAGTGTCTTTGAGGACTATAAAGTCTCAGTTAGCTTTGAGGTCTTAATAGCTTACATTTACTACAGCTCATGCTTGGTAAAAGGTTCTCTTCTTAGTGCTTTACCTAGATTAACTCATTTTTCTCTCACAATGCCTCTTCGGAGTCTGTGCTGATAGTGTGTTGCAGCTGAGACAGCTGAGGCACAGAGCTCGCAAGTAAGTTGTCTGAGGTCACAGGTGAAGCCGGGATCCATTCCCAGCAAGTCTAGTTCCAGAGTCTGCTCTCTTAACTTGCAGATAATTTGCCCTCACAAAATCTGGGGCTTTGGGGGTATTTTATAGATTGGCTAAACACTCTGAGTAAATGTTAGCATTGGCACCATGTGTATTTATCACTACCTCTTCCACCGCCTTTCAAACATGACTGGTGTCTTTTCACTGACGCAGGTGGAAGCATAACGACAATAGCACATGGCTCTCTTCCCGTAAATGCGACCTGCAGACTTCCCTGAGTGCGTGTGGTAGCAACAGAGACTGCTCTGCTTTCCTACAGACTGCTTTTTAAATGCAGTTTGTGCTTTAGGAAGACAAATAGTATTGGAACCAGGCATATCTAATGAAGGCGATAAAGTATCAGTTGCAATAAGTTACAACAACCTGCTGCCAGAATAGGAGGGATGCCTTCACAGCGTAGACACCTGGCTTATTTGTAGTGTGGGAAATAATGTGATATGACAGGAGTTGCTTTATCTGGGCTTGTGATTGCAGTGGTTTATCATTGTGTGTGTGCACACTATTGTGCTTGTGTGTATGTATTGTGTATATAATTGAAATAAGCAGAGCAGCACCAAAAGGAAAGTGCTCGTTTCTTTCTCTGTTTTGCAAAATGAAATGTTTAGTGAAATGCCACTACTTTGGAGAAAAATGGTCTGTTCACATCCCCTTCCTCCCTTTTTTTACTTTGTCAGTTCATCTGTGACAGTGGATGGGGTCGTAATCAGCCTGTGTTGCAATTCCAAGACCAAGTCAGTGGCATTACAGCTGGCTGGTGGCCAGATACTTAAGTACCTTTGGGGTGAGTATCAAAATGTTGGGAACCATGTTCATGATTTAGTTCTTGAAAATGTGACTTGTATCATTTCTGTGCTGCACTGATCATTAGGGCTTTTAAGTACTCTGGAAAACCCTATTCTGTAGCTTGGAATTGGCATGTGTTTTCCACCTCTCTTTTCTCTCGTAATGAACTGCAGTACCCTAATGAGTTTCCAGGATATATTTGGAAAGTGATCCAAATTGTATGTTAAGTGTTTTAGCAAGTTTCATTTGCCAGTTTTTTACAAACCTCACCTGCCAATCCTGCAGAGTCCCCCTCTGTGGCTGTTGAACCCTGGAAGAACCCGGCTGGCTTTCCTGTTCGCTTTCCTTATCCGTGTGCACAGACTGAATTGGCCGTGGTTGGTGGGGAGGTAAGTGAACTTGGGGCAGACAAACTTACCAGCTAAGGCAGTGACCCAGGATCTGATGGCGTTAGGTAGAAGAGTCTGGGCTTTGAGATGCACCTGGGTCTCACTAACTCTTAAGGCAACAATGAGAAGTTACCCATTTTCCTGAGCCTCAGCTTCTTCATCTGTGAAATGGGATTAAGAGATTGACTGGCAGTACATTAGTTAGTTGATTCCTTTTCTTGGAAGTATAAATTTACAAATAGAAGAATGCGATAATGTTCTTAACAGCTTCCCAGTTGGGTCTAATGTGTAGTAGCCACAGTAGAGAACTACTGAATTTTGTCAGACCTTGTATTCAGAAATGACTTGTGGACTTCCAGTCAAGATGGTGGCATAGGTAAACAAGCTCACCTCCTCGCACAACCACATCAAAATTACAACTAAAATACAGAACGACTATCACTCGGAACCATCAGAAATTGAGTTGAATGTAAGTCTGACAGCTACAAAATTAAAGAAACCGCATCCACCCAGACTGGTGGGAGGGGCAGAGACAGAATGGGCTGGTTCCATATCCACGTGTGGTGGATAAGAATTTGGGAGGCATACCTCCAGAGTGAGGGGTCCCAGCCTCACAGCAGGCCCCTCAGCCCAGGGCTCCAGTGCCAGGGAGATAAGTCTCCAGAACTACTGGCTGTAAAAAACCAGTGGGGATTGCATTGGTGGAAGAAACTTCTGGAGTCCCAAGCAGATCCTCTTAAAAAATGCACACATGGACTTACTCCCTCTGAGCTGCAGCACCAGGGCACCAGCTTGGAAGGCACCAGTGGTGCACAGGGAGAAACTGAAGTGTCTGGTGTCAGGACGAGAGCTGGAGGACAACTTTCTTCCAAACAGAAAAGTGGGCAGAGGCGAATGTCCCTTTTCTGACCCCTCACACACCACAGAGCCGGCAGGCTGGTGCCATATCTGAGGTTCCAATAACCTGGCTAACACTGTTTGCCCCACTTTGGAGATCCCCAGAGACTCAGTCTCACCCAACTTACTGGCCCACCCAAGCTGCTTTTCCATATGAATGGCTGGTCCTGGGTTTGTAGTCGTAAATCCTCTCGAACAAGCAACAGCCAACCTCAGTGAGCCCCCAGCCTCTGTGCCCCTTATGAAGTGGCCCCAGGCCTGGCACTAGCACCAGCCAGCCAAGATTCACCGCTTGGCTTCACCTGGGAATCTCCACACCCAGCACAAGTAGCAGCTGTCTCAAGTTGCTCTATAGCTTAGGCAGGGTGGCGACAGACAAAACACAGGTGGGGGCTGATGTTGGTCTATACCACCCAGGAAACCCCAGGGCCGGTGTACCCAGTGGGCAGCCACAGACCACATGAGAGCACCGCTGCCCCGCTGCCACACAGCTGGTCCCCCGTGGAGGGTGGAGGTTGATGGACAGTGGTTACAGCCAGTCCCTGTAGCTCACTGGCCTGGGCGGCTTTATTTGCCTTTGGAGAAAATGTTTAGGCAGGACTGACTTGAGAATTGTGGTTGACCTTTTATGCACTCACTGTTTAGCGAGCACCGACTCTGTGCCTGTCCCTATGACAGCCAGGTTTAGAACAAGGAGAGCAACGGATCTGCTATACTCTGGGCACATCACACACTTGAGTAACATAGATTCCACTGGGGGAGGAGGGTCACATCACTGGCGAACTCGGGCATATCCAGAGGGAGCCCAGGATGGCAGGTGTCTGGGCTGCACCCTTCTCTCCCATTTTTTAAAACTTAAGGCCTGAAGGTAAGGCCTCCAGGGTGAGGAGATGTCCTGTTTTGATCTAACTAGAATCCTTTGCCTCCTTATTCTGGTA